>NC_054539.1:22796933-23396933 GCF_017654505.1 Polyodon spathula
CCTTTGCTGTAATATGGTTGGATTAGGAATTTGAATTGATTTGAAATGAAAATGAAATTTAAAAAAAAATGGAATTGACCCCAACTCTGACGATCACTTTGAGTCAAAATCAGGGCCAGAGATGCATTACACGACACTTCCACTTTTAGCCCCACCCACTGGCACATTTCAGAAAAATATGAATTAAACTGCCTTACCAATTAATCATTAAAATGAAAGTGTGTTTTCTCATCTTGGGAGTCCTGACTAAGTCAAGAAAAGATGGTCGCAAAAGCTCTTCATTGTCATCTGTAAGAGCCTGTAAAATAGAAGATATAAATAATTTTAAAAAGTTTGAATCGTCATGAATAATTTATCACCCAATGGATTATTGTGATCATTACCTCCACGTTTTTGGACAGTGTTTTCCCGTTCACTTTAGAGATCTCTTTAGCAAGTGTCACAGCTTCGCTAGGCCTTTTTTGGGACAGAAGCCATCTTGGAGATTCTGGAATCCACCTGGAATGAAAATCTATTTACTGTTTTGCTAATTTAAAACACACGTAAAAACAAGATTAATTACAGTGAGTATCACATACATTTCCAACAAAACAAATATGGAGCTGAAGCAACAGCTACGCTTTGGTCTACTAATAAAAATAGCTAGGCTCTGGAGTCAACAATGTGAATAATCATTTAAATTTATAGCTACAAAAATAAACCCTACCTACCACTGATGGAAGAGCCTAGAGGTTTGCGTCCATTTACTTTAGAGCCCAATGCTGTACATGTATAAAAAAAAAAATGTAAAAAAAAAAAAAAAACTGGGGAAAGACTATGATATATTTGAGTTGGATTGGTAAAGAAGGCACATTTGCAGCATTATAATACTTTTTAAAATGTACAGATTACCAGTAGTAGAGCAAAAAGAAGAAATAGGGGGCAGTGATGGCCACTTGTAACCAACGCCAGTTTGGAATGAGGTAAGCAATGAGTGGCAGAATGAGAATTCCAACACTGAAGAACATCTGGTAGATGATTCCTACTGTCCTCCTGTAGTCCACTCCAACCAATTCTGTGACTGAAGAAAGAATAGGTATAAGATATTGTATGAAATATCTGAAAAGAGATAGATGACATACTAGAGTTATTGGTAGTCCATATCATCTTTCTACAGGGCTCTGTGACTAAATGCCCAGCTTAGTATGTTAATCCTTACAAGAAGAAAAGATGGAGAGGTCCCGTGCCCAGCCTTCGCTAGCAGGCTTTGTTGAAACAGGGCTATTTTACTAATATATTGTTCCATTTCTCCCCGAAAACATGCCTCAGCAATTGTCGCAAAATGAACAGAGAATATAATTTTATATTCTCAATCGACTTAATTTAAAAAAAAAAAAAAAAATACCCCCCCCCCCCCGCATTCTGTAAATGTGCTGTGCCTCACATGAAAGATTCATTTGTTAAAATGACAAAACAGCAGCTCTGTATTTGGGTTGTACATCGGTTGTAAGATTTAGCATCTCACACACATTAAGAGTCTTGAATTATAACAATTTAGGAATAGCTGAAATCTGAATTGTGTTTGTGTTACAGTTAAGAAGTTTCAGATCTTCTATTTTGCTAAAGGACAGATTTTAAAGACCTTGGAATAATTATAAAGTGTTCTTACGGAGCACATAGCCTGTCACCCAGCCACCTTTCATGGCAAATCCAAACAGACCCCGGAATATGACCAGAGCAATGTAATTGGGCGAGACAGCCACAAGTATTCCAGTAATTGCATTGGCCAGTGTTGACACTAGAAAACATAACTTTCGGCCATACCTTAAAAACAAAACAAAACAAAAAAAGAAATACAAATAAATAATTAATGTATTAACAAAAATATGATTGTGTATATGTACTCTCACAAGTGGCAATAGAAATGTAAAAATAAATGTTATTCTACAATGCAGTACTGTACTCTACAGCAGTAAGCTACCATTGGAATGTATGATATATTATAAATGTAAGTGGACATTGGTGGTATAATATTTATTACCTTGGTTACCCATTTCATCCCTTTCTTTTCAGTCTTTTAGTGTTATATGTGTGCTTTGCTGGTGTATCACAAAACTTTCATATTGTTTAATGGTATATTGACCATAATCACACGCTCGAGCTTGTGGATATTTTGTGGAAACACAATCTAGAAGGTGTAGGATAATGTGCGATTCATGGTCATTCAGAAATAAAATTGTTGACTTTACCTGTCTGCTACATAACCCATGACTATCGTTCCCATCAGAACGCCAAGATTGAGTATTGACTGGAAGAGATCCACCATCCAGGCATCAGAACACACCAGATCAAACTAAAGTAGGGGGCAAGGGAAAGGGTAAAATACAAACAGGCCTGCGGTGTATACAAAATACATTGGGGGGGGGGGGGGGGGGGGGGGGCATCCAGCATTGAATATAAAGTATTCCTAATACGGTAGCTATTTGGCTGTCTTTACATTGGTAACTATTAATAGAATAACTGCCTTATATATACAGTAACAGGTTTGTGTTGAGTAATAACTGCAGACTACTTTGACAGAAACCAAAAATGAGGAATGCCGCATTCCAATAAAATCCCACTTATAATATAATTTACTGTATTTGTGAGGCAATGAGCTTTTCAAGGGTTAAGAATGGTGTGCTTGCTGGTAAATGAATGCTTTAAGGTCAGAAGAAAACAATGTACCAGATGTTGCCTTTTTTGTGTGAACGTGTTCCTATTTTTATTTTTTATTTTTAATTATGAATACAAATACATTAAAATTAAAAGCTAAAAATTAACTTCAATGGTGGTTCTCTATCAAATCGTGTAATTTAAAGCAACAGATATTTTATATTAACATTCACTGACCCATTCATGAATCTCTTATTTTCAACATTTCCACAACAAAAACAAACAAATAGTTTAATGAGAAGTCCAACATGTTGATTTGAGTTACTGGTACAGGTATAAATGTTTTTTTATTTTTTTTTATTATGTTCATCCATTCACAATAACTAAAATGGGGTTTTGGTTTTGTGACCAGTGTAACAAGTCACATGACTTTAACACTGCAGCAATATTGTGTTAGAAGTCATGCTCACTGACATTTAAGGTCTAGATTTTATGTCACCCTTCACTTATGAAGTCACTACTTCTTATGGCTTCTATATGGGACAGTAACAGGCAGCAGTAGCTTTGTAGAGAATCAGTTGTGTGTTGAAAATGAAACCAATATCTCATAGCATTTTGTTGTTTATAACCTGAAAACCAGAAAGTCACATACTGTATCCACAATATGGTAGCTAATGTATATGAGGTTACAGGTGAAAGTTAAAGCTACCATTAGATTTTTCCGAAAGATTTCCCAAACTGAAAATATTAAGTTGGCATTCCTCATACTTAAATTTCTCCACTGTTCCTTCGGTTACACTCTTTAAACCATATGGCATTGGATTGTCAGGAGCCAATCAGGACGCAGGACATTTCCAAGCCATTTTATAATAGGCTTGCACCAGCATCAAACTAAGAACTCAGAACCAATTCATCCATAAGTCAGAGAGACAAATGTTTCTGTTAGTGTCTTCATCACTACTCTGTTAGCCAAATCATGAAATAATAAAGCTCTTACCTCAGTAACAAAGGAGCTCCTCTGCTTATAGTCAAATACCCAGCCATCTTGGCAGGTAGTCAGCGGTACATCGTTTCCATAGTTAACGGTGAAATTTAGCTGAGGACTGCTACAGCCAATGGTGCTGTTCCAGTCTACATCATACCTCTGGCACTGGCTGTATGCCGGGCCAGTCGTTGTGTTAATTAGAGGAACTGTGTACTTCCTCTCCTCTTCCAGAGTCCAGCCACATTTGCCCCGCAGATCTTCCACCACTGGGTTCCGACACCAGTGTTCGGGTGTGAAGCCTTGAAAAACGATTCCCACAAAGACGCCAGCACACGGTATGGACACCAGACAAAACAACCCAAAGACACACTTCTGAAACCTCCCGAACTCCCCGGCCTCCACCAGGATCTCATCGAAGGTCGTCATCTCCGCAGTGTCCAGTGGTTACTGTGTGGTTGTGCTGAGGTGGGCTGGCAGTTTTTACTGCAGCAGATGAGTTCAAAAGTCCATCAATTGTTGACTTTAATCTCTTCATTTTAAAACATTTAAACCATGCGTTACAATGCAAGCATGTCTCAGGTCACTCCAGAATTATATCAGTAGACATCAAATTATTAGTAAGTAACACAACAAATAAACATGATTTATGAGGAACATTTGCAAAATCTGGCCAGTATGTTTTATCTATCATTTACATGAGATGTGAAAGTTACTTTGTGCATGGGGTTAATCAAGTAAAAAGGGGTTACATAAGCAGACCGTTTCTTTAATCTTTTTTTAAAGTAAATATTTGACCAATGTACAAATCAAGTTAGTAATCTGGAACAGCTACTTTTGTGGACTGTGCCAGACAATATACAAGATAAATTGCAAATCCCAGGGAACAATATCCACTCACTGATGAAGTCATGGTGCACATCAATGAAGGCCCTACCGTCTGGTTGTTGACCGTGGCACAAGTTAAGATTAGCTTCTCGATGGTAAGACTTTATCAAGTGGCCACTACACAGTGGTAGCCACATCCAGCTATTTACCTGTCTCAAGACTGTCACAGTGCAACAACACAGAAACATTGCAGCTTTGCAAGCCTGCTTTTTCTGACTACAGTACTTTAAAATCAGTTGCACTTCATTAGTGCTGCCATCAGGTGGCAAAAGAGACAAACAGCAGAAAGAGCCGACAACTAAAAGGTAGTCGTGAATTTTGACAGGGCATTGCTAAACTTCACAAAGTTGGAGGTATCAAACGAGAGGTGTTATATACTAAAATCAATATAGCAGGCTGTATAAAAGTGCTTACAAATACCCCACAAAACACCCACCCTTTTTTAAGTCCACAGGAGATGATCAGTGCAGCAAGAATCTGAAATAGGCTGCAGCATCCTTATTACAATATTAATATAAATATGCATACCGGTACAGTAATTGTACACTTCCAACCATAGGCAAATAACCCTTGGTTACAGAGAGATGCATCTATCTTTGAATGTATTCTCTTATGAAAAACAGAGGGGTTAGCTAGATTGATATACCCATCTCAGTCGTTGTACGTCCGCCCCCCCCCCCCGCCGGAGTAACAAAACCCATTATATAAAAAAGTCAAGTAAAATATTATTCAGATGGCTGATTCAAAGCCATTGACTGAGTTCGGGACCTTTAAGCTGAACTGGTTAAGGGCCTGTATATACAATAGTGATTCTATGTGGTTTCATACTCCAAATCTTGGAGGTTTGCGATATTTCAAGACTTCCCATAAAATTATTACAGAAATTCAACCTCATAATTACAATCAATTTAATAAATGTATTAAAGCCATACCCAATACTTTAGTACTCTTCATTAGAATATTATGTTAATCCTACTTAATCAACCTTATTGATCAATGGTTTGCATTTTCTGAATAATAATACATGTAATAACAAATGGCTTTGTGAAGCTCTAACTATGGCCATATTTAATGATTTTAAATCAAAGTATAAGCATGACATCACGGATCAGTTAAGAATTAAAAAAAATCAAGAACCTTCTACTTAACCTGTCCAATTCTACCCAAAGCTAAAGAAACTCAGAATAAAATCATACTCTCCATATATCCATCCAGTGAATTTCTTCATAAAAGATTTAGTTTTGAAAATAACTCTTGTGAATTTTGTCTATCTAATATTGAATCTTTAGAACACATTTTATCATCCTGTCCTCTTGCTAAACAGCTTAGAATGGAATTCATACTTGGTTGTCTATAAAAATTTTAGAACTGTCATATGTTATGTATAATGACATTATATGGTATTTTAATGCAACCTTTAAACCTGTAATAGTGACATTTTATTTACTGCAAATCTTATTTTGTTAGCAAACACTTTTATTCACAAATGTAATGGGGAGGCTTGAAGCCTTCGGTCATAGCCTTTACTCATGGTCAATTCTAAACTAGCATGCAAGTGATATGATTTGATAACCCTTGTAATGTATTTCTTGTTCTTTGCTCTCATATTCCTTTCCAATATGTCCATCATTTGTTTTTTAATGAATGCATTGCTAAAAAAAAAAAAAAAAAAAAAAAAAAGGAAAAGGAAAATGAAAACAATAAAAAAGTATCATATCTGGCAGCAGAGCAATCACATGACCTTTATGACCTGTTGCCGGAGCACTCGCTCTGTGTCCCGCCTGCAGAGAAAATCTGTTAGCTCTGATTTGCTACGCATCCCCGTCCCCCTTAAATGCCGGCACTGGGTCAAACTATATAACTTTTTAGCCCTTCCATATATATATATATATATATATATATATATATATATATATATATATATATAAATATAATTCTGTAAATGACAAGGTACTTAGAAGGTAGAATAATTGATTACAAATCAATTATCAGAACGTTTAGATTGCAATCATTTTGGTACACAGCAGTCTTCCTTTAGATATATCTAGATATATATATATATATATATATATATATATATATATATATATATATATATATATATATATATATATATATATATATATATATATATACTGTTTTGTGCTTTAAAAAGTTTAAAATGAAACATAAAAATGGTAAAGTATTCAGAGGATAGTCCACATTTATAAACAATCACAACAAATGATCCCTACCCGAACATTGTTTCGAGTCAAGGTCTGCACCGTGGTTAACGTTAGCCAACAGCAAGAACAAAATGTCAGAGAAATATGAACACTTAACTATAGGCATATCTTTTTACTCTCAAAAATACCTTCAGAAAGAGTGATTATCTGACCATTTATAAGAAGTTAGCAGGTTAATGTTGCCACGGGCCATGAACACTGAAGTTCAATTCCCACCAAATTATTTTATTTATTTATTTTTAACTTGGATTAAGCAGTAGTAAATATATCAAATAGTGAGATTTCAAAAGAACATGAGCCTGATTTCAATTCAATTTGCCCAAATTGATGACATTTTGTCAGTAACATGGAATGAAAGGGCAGATTTTACGTCATGAAGCACACGTATAGAATAATCAGTTAGATTATACTTGTTTGTTTACATTCGTTTTTTAATAAAGAGGATAGCCTACATGCAATGTAACTAATATCAATATAAGCTGTGTGCTTTTTGTATTCACAAGCTTCTAGCACGTGACATCCACTGGCTAAACACTGTATTTCAGTAACTGCATATCACATTGACTTCAGTTTTACCACGCCATATTTTGACATTTTTATAGCGGATTTTGGCTACCACTGTATTAGGCTGCACAGCGAGTAGTTCCGGGCTGCAGCATCTTAAATCATATTCTGTGTCTACAGTAGCACAGCTTTGAGATAAGCAGCAGAAATTAGGTGCAAATCAATGATGATCTGCACTACAAGGAAGAGTGGAGAGGACACTGAAAAAGTTTACCAAACTGGAAAGTGCATCAGTCACATACTCTTACTCAACTCAAAATAGATGGTTTGTGCAATCCAGGGGTTCAGATAGCATCAGGTATTCAACTGACCTAAACACAGTTAGATATAAAATACTTTAAATATTAAATTAGGACCAAACCTGTTATTTTACTTACTTTTAAAGAAAACAAACACACATGAGGCATTCACACACAAAGTCAGACATTGTGGTTTTCTCAAATCTTTTTTTGATTTATTTGAATTGACAACTTTATCATTATAAATTACAACTTTTCTTCCAGAATGAAAGTAAAACAGCATTTCCACATTCTTTTTATTGAAATAAAGCAACACCTTATCTTACACCAAAGTGATTTTTAAATAGTAAACAAAAAATAACATATACATGTACCGTATAAGAACAATAAAGAAAAAAACAAAACAGTATTGCCTTCCAAAGGACTAAAGAAAAATACAACTGAAAAAGGATTCAGAAAATAAAGTCATAAAAAGTACCTACCGAACTGTACCAAACCGCTTTGCTTTGGAAGATCGATTATAAACATATTGTAGCAGGGATCGCCTGATACAGGAAGGTGCCGGAATATGGATACTGATACCAGCAAACAATTGGTACAGGTATATGGCATTGATTATCAATCATGGCAAATATGCCAGAGTGAAAGCAAATACTGTAGAGACATTTTTTAAAGTACGGAATGAACAATGAATAAAGTACCGACACAGGTACTTTGCTTATTAAGTATGAAACACTATATTCCTCAAATGACAGCCTTAACCTTTCCAAACCACTAACGCTGCACATTTTCCAATTAAAAAAAAGACAGGATATTTTCTTGAATGTAGCTGAGTGGGTGTTTCAAAGCAACCTACTGTAGGATTCTATCAGGCTTCAGCTAGTAACATCAGTTTTAAATAAACCAAAAACATGGCAACTCTTCCAGGGTAATCTAAAAATACATTTCCAACGTAGAACCATATACGCAGCGTAACACCATGTAAGCGTCCCAAAGACCATACACACCCTCTGTTGTCTTCAAAACAACACGAGCATGCTAGGTAAAAAAGCTAAACAAATTGAATGACAGGAACTGTGGCAAAAGCCAAACTAACAATAAAAGGGTCCCGTTTAAGTCCAGTGTAGATATGTGTTGAATTAATGGTGCTAAATTTAGTCTACCTGTTGATACACGTGATTAGATCAATTATTCATATAAATCAAAAAAGCTAATTCATATAAGCAAAATCAATAACTCAGGCAGGCACTGTGTGTGCTGTGCACCAGCCACGACAATAGCAGGCATCAAAAGGGGGTGACAGAACAACTGATTCCTTGGCAAATATTGGCATGTGTCAACTCGTCCTGCTTCAGAATACCGTTCCTGTGATCTTCTGGCAAAGTCTTCATCTTCAATAAATACAGCAATCCAAGCACGTTACTTTTTTTTTTTTTCGCATTTCAAAAACCGAAAAAGCAGCAGGCTTTCTTTGCACAAATTAATACAGACCGACCACAGTTAAAGAAGAGTGCCGGGATGTGTTTACCAGTACTGAGGTTTCCTGAAGATCTAATCTTGTGGTAAAAAGAAAAAAAAAGAAGAGTCTGTTCTGTGTGCAAAATACGGCCAGACAGACGAGAGGGATTTACTGAAATAATCTAATCTTTTTTGTTTTTCCTCTACAAAATGTAAAAGCACTGTGGTAGTAGAACAAGCATATATATATTTTATTCCCTTTTAAAAAAAACTTAAATACAAAAAATAAATCAAAAACAAAACTGGCATTTCTTTGTTAGGGCAGACTGGGTGAGTTCAGGGGGTAGATGTCCCATCACCTTGCTGGCTGGCAGGCAAGCACATCGAATCAGAATCAAACCTTCAGCAAGTCTTCATCACTGTCATCGGGGAAGGAAGTTGCATTCATCAGGTCTGGCTTCTTACTCTGTGGTGGCGGATTCTCTCTCCGCTTGGGTCTGACCTTCCGCTCCTTGTCCTCGCCCAGGAGTCCCACCAAGTCTTCGTCACTCTCGTCCATGAAGGGCCTCCTCGTCATGGCCTTCTTGTGCTGGGAGGCTCGTGACTGCTGTGGAAGTGGGTGGCCGGAGTGGACCCGGACGTCAGGGACCGACAGCACCTCGTCCTCACTATCTTGCTCGTCCAAATGGAAGGAACTAAAGGCATCCGAGCTGACCGCCTTGGTGGTGATGTGCCCGTTTTCCTGGTTCTCTTTGGACGGCCTGGAATTAGGCTCTGCTATCTCCTCCATCAGCCACTCTGTCTCATCCTGTCCTCCGTCCTCATCTGTGCTCACCTGGGAAAGGGAGACAAACAGACACAAATTTATTAATTTGCTGGGTTGTCCGCAACTTCAAAATCACTTAAATCAAAACTTAACCCAACCCAAGTTACTATGGTAAAGCCAACTTAAGAATTTTGGTTAAGATCAAATCTTGGTTTTGTATTAAACTTCATTATATTTTTTCTGGTTTTGATCAAATGAAGCCTGAGATCAATATTTTTCATTGAAGTTTGACGATATGACTTGCAGTGCCTGGAAGTTCAGATTTATACACATGAATACATGACAAGTGCTCCCATACCTTTGAGTATTTATAGGAAACAGTCCCTCCTCTTCTGCAGCAGGCAGTAACTTTTTGTATCACAATTTCCCTGCAAAAAAAGAAAATAGAAAATAAAAAAAAACACAAATAATGTTATATACTGCATTATAACATCCAAGCAAATCCCAATTAAAATAAATACATCCATTAGCCTACCTCCTTTCTCGTTTGTAGAGCAGTAAAGTAAGCAGACAGACTGTGAGTACCACTAGTAGCACACTCAGTACAGCTCCAACTGCTTGACTCCGGCCAGACAAGCCCATGTGCTCACCGTCTCCACCATCGGACCTATTTCCATCTAATCTGAGTAAATAAAGAGCGAAGCGTGGCCAGAATTAGACACCTTAAATACATTTACAATACCCGTACAAATGTGTCACATTGTACCTGCTACAGGATCAGTGCACATCCTGTAGGGTTAAAGATGAACTAAGAAAGGATTAATATTATTGATATAAACTGAATTTACCAGACACAAAAGTTGCAAAATAGATGTCTGTGTAACAACAAAACAACTATATTAAGCATACAGACAAAGGAGTTTATGAAAAGGGACCACATTGCAGTTTGACAAGTTGAAAAGAAGCCAGAGTATGTCGAAACCAGGTGCACTTTAGTTGAACTCAAGAACAAGCGCACCACTTACTAGTGGAAATACTACAGTTTAGCATGTTAATAGCCAGCTGGCAACATGCAAAGCTTATAGCTCACAGCTTCACATAGGTATATACATTTAGGCAAAGGAGAGAGACTGAGACAAGTCCTCTCGTGACCTTGAAGGTGTGTGTTGACACGCTCACTGTGCTCTACTTTTACTTCTGTAACAACTAGTGCTACATTATTTTGTATAAAGATAATTTGTAAATAATGCGTGTAACTCTTGAATATAGGAACCAAATAAAGGAACTTAAATTCTTAATTACTGTTTGGACATGAATTATTATAAAATCTGAATAGATATCAGTTTCCTTACATGCCAAAATATTTATTTAATTTTCCTACCTGTAATGTTGACAACACCATGTAACAATTTTTTTTTTTTTTTTTTTTCCTGGGTAGTAAGTGTTATTTCCTAATTGCTTATGCCTCAAAAGTATAGAAAATGGCTATTATTCCCCACAAACTTTGCTTTTGTGACCAGGACAGTGATATTTCAAAATATCACTATTTCCAATGGGAAAACGGGCAAACGTGTGTCTTTTCGTTCACATAAAGTCAGAAAAAAACAACATAAGAATCCAAATTAACATGTATTTATACTAAAGTAATACAAAAATGACTACAAAAGATTTAGAAGTGAGTAGTTTTTCGAGATTTACGATTACACTGTATTTACTCGAATTTACTGTATTTACTCGAATTTACTTGACTGATTTTAAGCAGATTAAATACTGTATTTCCTTTGTCAAACACAGCAGTGCTACTTTTGTGCTACCAAATGGGTAATTTCTTTAGGTTTTTATTCTCAGGCGCTGAACCATTTTTAATTTACAAAAAGTTTAGTAAATAAGGACCACTTATAAAACGAGAGGGAGACTGAACTGAGGAATACTTGAAATGCAAATCCCATTGCTTCACACGGAGAATCACGGTTTTACCAAATACAAAAGGTGTTTTACGGATTGGATAAAAGAATGGATTGCTCAGTGCCCAATTAATCTTATCAAGGGTGTTCAATTGAAATGTGGATAAACTGCTGTAAAAGTAGCAGAGAGTAGGGGTGAGAAGCCGAGAATGTTCTATGCACGGCATTTCAAATTAATTCTGCTATACACAACAAGACAATCCAGAGACTGGGCAAAATAAAGTAGCATGCTAACGTACATACACATCTTCTGCAACGGCTTTGAATAACTAGACCTATCTAAGAATGTAAATGGAATCCTCGGACAGACAAAGGTGTCTACCAACTAAAGACACTGTCAGCTTGTGTAGTCCGCATCATTCATGTGGTCAGAGGTTAAAACAATGTGTGTTACTGGACTACCCTTGTAATTGAGCTTAAATAGTACACTCAATGAATACAGCTGTATTCCAGGCAATAACTCAAAGTGTACTGTCCCTACACAGAAGAAATTAAAAAAGGCACCATGACCTCAACATGGCAGCCAGTATCAAGGTATGCAATATATTTAGCTTGCAGCATTTATCGGGACCTGGGTAGATGTGCCAGTGTGAAAGGGGCTTAATATTACTTTAGTCAATGCTCTACATGGGTTTAAAAGGAAAAAATGCAAAACAAAAATGTACAGAACGCCCTCTAATAGCCTGAAGGACGCCCTCCTACTTACTGAAGATCACAAACCGCATCTGTGTACCAAATGAAGAGGTACTGGCAGTCGTCAGTCTCGTGGAGGAATTCTGGGATACCCACTCCATCTGATGGGTTGCAGTGGAACAGTATGGTAGAGGATACTTTCTTGGTTTGGTCTCGACCACAGAGAGAGTCAGAGGGAATCAGCACATCCAGATTATCATCTAAAAAAATAGCGAAGATATTTTTTTGGAACAGGTACAGGCAACAGCTGTCAGAAACAACAACTCAGCTATGGTGCCTGCCACAGGAAACAAAAGCCCCACCCCCAATTCTTTATCTGCCCCAATATTTGTGGTACACAATACACATATCTGTATAACACTAAGTTTTTGTTTTTATAAGATTGCATTCCACAGTTAAAATAAGTTAATACAAAATGTATTTGCCCAAGTATTGTGTGTTAATGCTTACCTTGCAGTGTTTGTATAAAGTATAATCAATAGCCTCCTGTTTAAAACCTTACTAAAACACATGTGTTGTTTAAGTGAACAGAGGCTGTTGCTGTTGTGGTGTGTTTGACTAAAGCTTCTTATCTTTTTGCATCTAGTTGTTTAATTCAAATGAGTAAATGTGAGTAATTTCCAGAAGGGAGCAAGTGCCCGAATAAGTTAACAGGCAAGAAAATGCAAAAAAAAAAATCGATGGTCAAATTCTGAAGTAGACTTTGATCTTACGCGATTTTTCTGGATTAAAACAAATCTTATACAGGAGGTGGTCTTTAACACAGATTTTACCAGTACAAACACAAATGAAGGCTCCAGCTGAAATCTTTTTCCACATCATTTTACCTCTCATTCATTTTGCCTGTTCAGCTACAATTCTTAAAGGGATTACCTTTAACAAAGTATTTGACTTCACTTGAAGATCCTATATGTCGGTTGTAAACCTCGTTGATTTTCACTTGGCAGATATTGGCTCCGACGCATGCTTTGATTGAAGAGTGTGTAATTCCTGAGAGCTGGATTTCATAGATATACTTGTCTCCATTTGGCCGGATATCACCGGATGCATTGTATAATCTAAAAGGAAAACATGCCTTTAGAACCAGAATATTATCAGACAAGCATTCATTCGTAAATTTTTAAAACTTGGAGGAAAGTTTATATTGAAGCCATCTGTGCAAGTGCATGTCACTCCAGAGTTATCAAAAGACTAAAAAGAGTAACTACAAAAGACTTGATGGCTTCAGCAGGGCTGGCTTTTTTCTAGTCTGTGCAATGCTGGTTGCCTTATCTACAAGCACTGAGGCTGCAGGGACTCTCTGCAATGACCCCCGAGATGTACACTTTTGAGTTTGCTTGCTTACCCGAAAAAGATATTCCCAAGATTTAAGTTCACCCCCGTCACTGGGATTGTGATGGTCCCATTCACCATTTTGACCTCCTGTGGCTTGACAGCACATGCTGCTTGTGTTTTCCATAACAGCCAGAACTCGCAATTCTCCTGATCGACCCTATCAACCAGGCGTGAAGGAAGAGATGAAGGAAGTCGAGAAGGAACTAGGAGGTTTTTAAACGGCATATTGGGCTACTGCACTACTTTTTGACCTGGGTGTGAATCAAGTGAAATTAGTTGGTTGGTGTCAATATCAAATCAACAATAGTCACTTGCACCTTTGAGGACACTCTCAAAAAGAGAGGCCACGGTTTGGATGGGCATGGAGACTCCCAAGGAACATGCTTGCTGGGTAATGTGTGGAAGCTCATAGTGTTACAATTTGCACTATCCATGTCGTGTAGGTATATAAAGCCAATATCTCAAAGTTAGGTCTTTATTACCTAGGAACAACAAATTTCCAACATGGTGGCCATCTCAAGTAACGTCAAAGTGAAGGGTGCCAACGCATTGAAAATTGATGGCCTAAATGGTTTATGAGATATTAGCAGCAGTAGGTGTGGTAGGCTGACAAACTCATACAAGCTCCCCTTACAGGGAGGCATACCTATGCTGATGGAAGGTTTTGTAAATGGACAGGTCTCACACAGCCAAAAGCATGGGAAACACATTGCCCTATTTTGCCATATTTTACAACATTTACCAATAACCAAACATAGAAAGGAATGCACAGATAATTTCCAATTCCAATGAGATATATTTTCTAGTTTATGCCATCCAGGAATAAACTACAAGCCAAATAATATTGTGAAATCATTGTTGATGACTAGTTACTTTTCACATTTTCTGTTTAATTGGCAATGCTGGGATTAAAATAAAATCCCTCGCCGGATCACATAAACTAAGGAATAGCGCACTGTTCTCTATCTCTTGGAACACCCCAAAACAGGTGCCGAGATGCACACATTAAGAGACAAATCCTATATGATCAAGTGAATGCCCAGTCCTTAACTATCAAATGGAAACTTATTTTTAAAAGCACTAGGAATATAAGGCGTTCACAAACACTTACTTTAGATCGCTTACAAATACATTTTGATGAATGCAAACCAAAACAAATATTTAGGCAGTAATGCATGCAAACACAATTAATGGGTCATACTCACTTAAGAAGAGAGGGTGTTCCGAATGTACTTGCACATTCCAGCTGCACAATAGTTTTAGCCTGAATACCTTTCCCACACACATCACCACCTTTGGAATAGTTAACATATATCTTCTCATCTGTCAGGATACCAGAAATATGGGAATCATTTTATTAGGGGACACACAGTGATCATTGAGCCTTTATAGAAGAGGACAAAAATCTACAAAAGACTTTAAAGAAAACTCTTCCCTTCCAAAGTATACAGTCCAAGTGGTTAGATCCTCAGGATTGTGCTACCTCATTAGGGCATTGTGTCTAAATACCTATAACGAATGTTTTGAGGAATAGATATGCTGTTGTTCTACGCAAGGTAGCATTCTATACTAGTATAGGTTGCTACTGAAAAAAGCAATCTTATAATAAGCAATACACATATTTCATAATATTAAACAGGGCATACCATGAACATAAATCTGCTGGGTATAGACTAGCCCCAAAGTTTGGGTTCTACCATTTGTCTTTCGGCAGATAGAAGCACTTTCAGGGCAGTCTGTAAGACCTCCGTGCACTCCTTGGCAAAGATTCATGTAATACCTACATTGAAAAACAAAATAAAACAACATTTTTTTAGGGTTACTGCTTTTTCAAAATAAGGCCATAACAACAAACAAACACAAATTATTTTTGGTCTCAAATTCCAGAAGTCACATGATAGCCAGAAGCAGAGCTACAACTCTAATGATCTCTTAATTCCACTGGTAGGTTGTGGATAGTGCATAGTTACCACATAAAACAAGTATTGTGCAAACCATAGTAAAAGCACAGCAAAGTGTAATAAAGGATATTGAAAGCATCACAAAGCCTAGGTATGTACTGTAAAGAACAGCAAGGTATGGTAAAGCTTATTAAAAAAAAATGGGCAACCAGGAAAAGCGATTTAAAAAACAAAAACAAACATAACAAGTGCTCTGGCTTTGCTGTTCCATACCACATCATGGATCTTCACTGCTGTGTTACCTGTTTGACAATGAGGGCAATAATCCTTACACTATCAGTGCACCAGAGTGGCCATTTTGAAAAGAGCTTTGAAACAAACCTTTAAAAGTTATAAGTGTAAAAAATTGAAAAGAAATTCCAAGTACGTTAATTAAACAGTTGAAGCAACACACGAGGACGTGTAACGCTATATTTTTCGGAACCCTGCTACTTACTCTAAAAAATACCAGTAAAAAGAATATTGAATTAACTGCTTCAAAGTTGGATGTTTGCACTCAAAATTGATTCTGATCTGCAGTACAATATGAATTTGTATAGTCATGTTGCATTCGTGTGGTTCAAGGACTTAAAATTGAAAGCAATAGTATTGTGTTAAATCAGCAGATATTTTTTCAACAGCAGTAAAACAGCTGGTGTAACTATGGAAACACATTGGTGATTATGTTTGTTTGTTAATAAAAATGTACATATTTTAAGTTAGGGACACCTTGACCAGTTTTATTCCCAAAGTGGTATAATTATTGTTTAAAAATACAATAGTTTATGTGTAACTTCTCGCTTGAAATGCTTGTTTTGTCATTATATTCCTCAAGGTCTTCGTGACGGAGTGTCCCTGGAAATTGCCAGAATCCTCAGGTGGGGCATGGACTGAGAAAGTTCAGGAAACCCTGTGCTAAACATTTGCAGCAATAGGTATTTATATTTAATTAAAACAAACAACGATGATGTACAATCAATGTTTATAACTTGGAGATACTTGTACTAGCGCAACAGTACAAATTCAACAGCTGTTATTAATTCATCCAAGAAATCCAGACTTACGAATCCGAATTGTGACTAAATTTCCATGATCCGGTTAGTGATGACAGAATGCGCAGGTCATATGTCTTATGTTTATTCACCACTTTGCACTCCATCTTCTTGGGTGGGCAGACCAGACTGGTTTTCCATTCAAAAGTGGTGGCACATCCCATGGTTTCACTCAGCAGCTGTGGGTTTCCATTACGCACAGTCGGGTCACACTTGAAAATGATAGTGGATCTCCTCTTTCCTGTTACTAGAGAATACAGACAAAATACACAATTAGAATATTGAAATCAATCTCTCTCTCTCTCTCTCTCTCTCTCTGAAAGGAGCTAGAGTGCCAACAAAACTTTTATTTACTCTTAACTAACCCACTGGAGGGATAAACCATTTAATAATTCACCAGGTTCACATAGTACCCTTTTCTTTTCTCATAGTTCTCCTCCACACATGTTTTTTTCTTCCTTCAGCCCTGTTATAGGACTTCCCCTGCCTTTATCCAGGCTTAATCAGCATTCTGGGGAGTGTTGTCCTGTAGCACCCCCCCTGGACTACATATTTTCTCATCCCCCTTGCTTGAGTGTAGCACACCCGGCCATACCAAGCCACACCCTTCAAGGGAGGGTTGTCCCACATTGTGGCACATCCACAAAGGGACTGAGAACCGACATGGATGGGGCAGCTGGAGAGCAGGTAGACAACCGGGAGGCTGCAACTGCAGGCAGAAGTGCTGATCAGGCGACAATGCAGCAACATCTGGCAAAGGGAGAGCATAACGAAAGCTAGGGAGAGCAATTGAGCCTGTTGGTACAACGACCAAGGAATCGGACCCAGCGACAACAGATTTAGACACAAGGGACGGGCATCTGGAAGTTTAGGTCGAAGGACCTGTCATGTAGGTGTTAGAGTGTCCGATTTTGGGGGCGGTAACATCTGCACACGTAGACATTTTTGTTACACACACACACATGCTGTGCAAAGTCTTAGACATGTTGCATTTGTCTACTCTGATGCATTATGAACATCACCAATTTACTCAAATCCTCCACTATTGTTTTCTATTATTATAACAACCTTGCATAAAGAAGGAAAAACATTGAGTGAAATAGCTTGCATCACTCGGTTTTCAAGGTGTGGTATCCAAAACACAATCAACAAGTACAGAGAAACATCTGTAATTGACAAACCCAGGACTGGAACACCCAAAAAGCTGTCTAAAAAGGATGAGCAATACTTCAAGATAATATTCTTAGTGAATAGAAAGATGACAAATGTTGAATTGACAACAGAACTGGCAGAAGGCACAGGTGTCATTGTCCATCAAATCAACAGTAAAAGGTCACGCTTGAAATCAGGACTGCATGTGTCGCAGTAGGAATACCTTTGTTAAGAAAGGGGAACAAGACTAAAATGCTAAAATATGCACAAGAACATAGAAATTGGACTACAGAACAATGGTCAAAGGTGATTTGGACTGTTGATGGATGGACCACGCACCTGTGCCTTCTGCCACTGTTTCGTGGTGTTGTTTTGTTTAAATGTTTACTTTGTTTTGATTATTAAAAGGCGCAGTAGCGCATTCGCAGTACTATGACTGGTCTTCTTCCTGGTCTGTCATCACCCACAAGCTATCCTGCTACACAGACCCACTGGTAAAATCACTCTGTCAGTACCAACACAAGACTGAGGGAAGCCTAATTGTCAGAATGAACTAACAGCCTCCACAATGGCGATGCTAAAAAAAACAGGTTTCCAAAACTGCATCAGATATTGTGGTTGAAATTGCTTAAAGCAACAACAACCGAAGAGAGTAAGTACAGTACAGTACTGCTATGGTTCCAAGGACGGCACCATATCGGTGGCTAATTTTGGTCGCAGTTCAGCACAGTACCGGGTCGGGAATGGAGCGGAGTCAGTGACGTTGGAATCTGTATGTTACGGATCCACCGGTTCGCAGTTACCACAGCTAACAATGTACAGAGATTTGACCACCTACACAAGCTAATGGCAAAACCACTACACTTACACACGACTGAGGGAAGCCTGCTTGTTAGCGGTACCAACAGCCTTTGTAATGGTGATGCAAAAGCAGTCACCAAAGCAACAGAAAGGTACTGTGGGTGAGCCTGCAAGCACTCTCAACCAAAGTATGTATCTTTCCTCACAGAAAACAGTAATAACACAATTACAGTTCACAAAATAAACGTCTTGTTATTTAAAAACTGAATTTTATTTAACTAAGCAGCCTGAGGGGAGCACAAAGTAAGCTAACTTATGTTGCTTGATCCCTAGGAGGACGTAACAAACTGCTGGCTTCACGTGGGGCACAAGGCCGTTGCGGGATGTAACAAACTGGCTGTAGTGCAAAATATATGCGTAATTATTAAAAAATAAAAAAAAGGCACTTTTCCATATAAAAAAAAAAAAACTCTCTCAATTACAGCATACATGTTATTTTGCATAAATTTGGTAAAACACAATAACTAGCGAAAATGAGAGTCATACCAGGCTCCCCTGTTATGTCAGTCTTGAAAGGAAAAATGTCGTTGAGGTCTGCGAGCGCAGTAATTTAATGTCCTTGGGGACTGGACACAAGTGTGTCACAGGATCGTCAAGCAGCTTTGATATATCTGGTTTCATTTCATACTTGATAAGAGAACAGATTTCTTATTTATAAGTTAAGAAAAAAACTATCAGGCAATGAAACTGTTTACTTAAATCAGGAGAGCAACAGTATAGTCCAGTCCACAAGATATGCAAGTAACGTATATTTAAGGAACACCTTTTTTACTCAACAGGTTTAAAAAATAAAATCCTGCTTATATACAGTTGAAGTAATTATTATTTAAATCTGAAATATTATCACCACTTACCACTGCCACAAATTCCCAATTTTTGATCAGCATCATAGTCGGCTGTTGTTCCACACCACAAACGCCCATCTGTCCTTCCAATGGTTGTGCAGCCATTGTATGAATTCCCTTGAAATTTGAATGGGAAGACACAGAGTTCTCCCTTTTCAGTGACTGGAAATTAACAAAAAATAAATAAAAATGAATACAGTAACTGCTCTGAAGGTGAGCACCAAGCCAAGAATGCGCCATAAACAAACACCCCAAAATTGATATACCTCAGTATTTTGCAATAGAGCCAGTATCACGTCTACATACGATAACAATGGCTGTGAAATGTATTGAGCCTTGCTGTGATGTTTTCTATCATCCCTGAACACCGGAAATATCTTTCAGTACTTATTAGGGATTAAGAACAGCTTCGGGCAACTCCGATCTAGCCTGAAGCTGTGTTAGAGATTACATTCTTCTTCTCATCCCAGAATTTGCATTTCCATAATTTCCGTTCAGGTAGCAGCATGGTGCACTCGATAAAAGTTAGTGGATGCACCTACTGTATTCTAATTTGAGCTCCCCCGAGCTAAATTACAATAGTAATTGTGCCAGCTGCTAGGCTACAGCCTGCCTGACATCATGTGCCACAGCGAGTGGTATGAATTTAAAGTGTACAGATGTTTCACAGATATGGATCTGTTTCCCCAGTGACACCAAGCAATACAAACTCTTGGTTTTGGACATGTTTATTATTGTATATCTAGGCACCATTCAAATTTGTGAAATGCCAGCCCTAGACTATACATATTCTATATTCTTTAACATTATTGCCATTATTTTTGTCGTATAGGCCTAATGCAAGATTTGTGTTGGGCCCATTTACCAATTTTTATAGTTTGGTATTAGATCTAGCTGCAGTACTGCTTGAAACTTTCGACTGAGACGAGTATTTGCAAAGTTTGTTTAGATAAACTACTTCTCTTTTTATTTTTATTATGCCTGGATACTGCATTTGGTACTAGACTTTAGGACTGTGTAACTACATAATACAGAATAAAGTTAGTTTTATTTGTTTTTTCTTTTTTAAAATTTCTCAAATTTTATGACCGTATTATCTGTACTATCATGGTTCTGACGAGAGGATCAAGCTTGACTGTGGTCAGGACTACAGTCATGAAAACACACCTCAGATAATACATAATCTGCACATGCTTAGAACAAATGGGATTTATATCAGTATATCATCATTATATCACGTTATATCATTTTAGGCAGTTAACCCGAGTCCTTCTCCTCCACTGACAAGGTAGCAGTATTTAAGTGACAGATTGCTTTGATTGAGGTGAGCAGGTCACTCTTGTATCCTGGAGTCTTTAGTTTGCAAGTGTAGGCCTGCTTTCACAGCTACTTCTGTAAACAAGTCACCATTATTTTCCATAAAAATTACATACTGTAGGTTTTCTTAAAATCAAAAATGTATGAAAAGTTGCCTTGCAGGATGCAGATCGCTCCAATATCAATTAATTATTTAAAAAAGATGCATGTACAACACTATGAAGGTCAAATTATGATGCTGTCACTATCAGCATTAAATATACTGTATGGCCTTATATAGTTTATTATAGGCAGGCAGTAATATACCTTTTTATTGAACAAAGACTTAATTTCAATGGAAAAAGATACAAGTATTTGATGATGAGAAAAAGAAGGTCTTTACAACTTGCTCAGACATTACCTTGTCTGGGCTCACAATTCCACCCATCCCTAGTCCATCAACATATTTGAGAGAGTACGCTGATAGACACACATCTGTGTGTTTAACATTTGTCTGTTACCAGTGCTATCAAAGTTGCTATGGTTTAACTGCCATATTCACAGCTAAAGCAAGGCCTATGTGTCTCACCTGGAGGACAGTCATCTCCGCTGCCATACTGCAATATAACAGCGTCATCCTCGTGTCTATAATCCATGGACATCGCCTTTGCATTTCCAAAGGAAGAAACAGTACTGCCTGATTCCAGACACACTGCACCATCATTACACTTCTTATCAGTCACCGCTGAGCACACGTTGATATAGTAGGAGTTGGATCCAGAAGATACCTAAAGAATCACAATTTCTCAAGATATTAATTTCCCATAAACCAAGAGTGTTTAACGAAACAAGTAACTTTAAATGTCTCTTTTAATGATCTGAGTCGTGGTGGATCTTAACACGCCCTAAAATGTATTTTTCAGAAACATTTTTGTGTGTACAAATGTTAATAAACCACTTCCAGGGAGAAAACCTCAGCTATATTAATATGGAGTTAAAGAGTTACAGAGTTGAGGTATTTATGTACAACACTCATTAGAATAGACATTAGATTCCTACCTGGTACTTGCCCCCTGTTAGTGATGACAAGTTAAATGTGAACTTCAGTTGCTCATCATTCAAACTGCATCCTGCAGTGCTGACTGAATCGGAGCAAACCACCGGAGTATCCCACTGGAACACATAGCTGCACTCGGAGCTCCTAATCATCTGTGGTGACCCCTGCAGCAAAACCAGTGAAAATAGAAACTTTACCATGTTCACGAGTTTATGAAATAGTACCAGCTAATTCTAATGAAATAAGGGTAATAACGTGTCATTTCAATTACCTATTTCCAGGAACATACTGCTCAAAATGAAGGCTCTAACAGTGTGTACTAAATAAGCAATGAGGAATTTAACACTACTAGTACTTCATCACCCCCCCCCCTCCCGATCATGTGAGTTCCCATTTTGAACTCCTGATACAGTGCATTCAGATTTAAGTCAGTCAGGAATTTATAGCATTGCCTTTGGACACTCCAATTTACCTCCAACCCTCATTATACCCCAATAGAAGATCAACGTCAAAGTCACCACTGCATTTAAAACCTGCAAATATGAAGTCAATACCTCTAATGATGTTGGTGATATGGCACCGTGGAGGCCCTTTTATAAAATTACTGACAAGAAATGGTTCATTCCTCTTGTAAAATACCCACAAATCAAACTTGTCCTAGAGAACCATATACAGTAGAAGCTGTCATATCCATTCCCGTAAGATACAATACCTCCTATTAACCAATGGACCTCGGTCATGTGTCATTTAAGTCATGATTATGCAGGGTTGCAGAATGCCCATGGATTTGGTCGGGAGCCGAAGATTATAAAACAGTCTCTGTGCATAAACCCAAACGCACTAATCCCATCTTCTTGGTGGGAATATCCAGATTAGTAGTTGACAAATCAAGCCTCCTTACGATGCGGCTTGATTATAAAAACACTTCAAGGGTTCTTAGCATATTGTCTTAGGAACTATGTATTGGTGGAAATTTAAAACCCCCCCCCCCTCCCCCCCCAACCCCCTCCCACCCACTGTCAGCTGCATTCTCTAATGTGACACACAGCACAACCAAGTATGTTCTCCAGAATCCATACAAACCTGTACGTAGTAAAGGGTAAAGACAATGCACTTAAGAGAAAAGGCCTACCAGCTCTGTGCCTCTCTGACAGCTGAAGACAATCATGGAAGTGTAGTTCTTTGCCTTGTCTTCAGGGCACACAGTGCTACTTTTGAATGGAATGTACACTTCCTGAATGGCTCTGTTGATCTGTGGAGGTCCATCGATGCGGCCAATATCCTATAAAAGCAGAGAAATTTCAAACAAAAAAAATATTTCAAAAATAAATACACAACTAAAAAAAAGAAGTCTGTACTGCATTTTAATTCTTTAACGAACAGGATAAAGCAAAGGCAGAATATTGCATACATGAGATGAAGAGGTATGTGTAATTCTACTTGTATTCACAATCTCATTAACTTATCCGTCATATAACGAACCACTTGATATAACAAACAATAGGCTTGGATCCCAACAGGCTCGTTATAGCGAGGGTGTACTCTAGTTTTGAGACATTAGCTTTATATCCGTTTAGCATAAAAAAAGTTGAGTGAACTTTACACTTGCCGCCCATTACAGATATCGGTTAGGTTCAAAATACTACAATACTATGTACTACTGGCACAGCACAGCCAGCCCTCAAGAGTACCAAAAAGAGCAACTGATTCCAGTGCATTAAGTTACTGGTTTGTTCTCTTGTTTAATTTACTTTAATCAAAACTGAAAATGTTGAGTTAAAAAAGCAGTGATAACTTATAGTAAAAGGCATTTTTATGTTTCTTTAAGATGCCAGTGTTTACAGCCCATGGAGCCTGCACTGTTCCGACACTTACTATGGGAGGCCCCTCTACAGGATCCATGCAGACAGCTGCTCCAGGCGGGCATGCAACCCCTGGAATGGGGTTGAGGGGCTGACAGATGTTAATGTAGAAATCTGGAGAGCTGTCTTTGTCCAGATCGCTGTTGGTAGCTATATAATAACCTGTTTTGTGGATCAAAGGGGTCAGGTCAATGATGGAGGTCCCATTCCAAACTGAACATTTCACCTGGGGTAAAAAAAAGAAAGGACTGCTAGTCAAAATTCCTTTTACAACTGAAAAAGCAGTTACCTTTCAACTCACTTGAATACAGAATGTGACTTGTCTGACATTTATTGGCATCACTACTATACACAGCATCCCCTGGGAAGCATAATTGTAAGGGGAATGGTTTGGAAATGTGAAGTAAAAAGGATACGTGGAATAATGAGTACAGTGCAATAAGTATATGATTTTAAACAAATGTGGCTGCAAACTGTTAATTGGCTTCTAGATATGGTAAGTTGATTTAAATGTAATATCAGTATGGCTTCTGATTTACAGGTTTCAATCAATGTATTTATTTTATATACTGCCTTTCATAGTGGACCACCATCACAAAGAGCTTTAACCAATAAAAAAAAAAACAATCGCCTCCCCCCGAATACAAAAAAACAAAGCCAATAAACACCAGAAAAGCACTGGAAATAGTTACTCAATTCATGTTCACTTCACCCCTTCCCATTTAACAAAGCAAAACTATCTTTCCATGCAGTTGGGCAATGTATCTATCATTGATTTGTTCTGAATACTTGAAATCCACCCCAACTACTACTGCAGCAAATTCCACATTTCTATAGGAGACTGCGCTTGCAAGATTTAAAATGAGATTACAATTACAGTAGAATGCACTCAGAATGTCATTGACAAAGAATTCAAAATGGTTAAACCACTACAGAATCTACATAAACAGATGAAATACGTTAATATCAGCTTTGTGTCTGTTTTTATTTAAATGCACTCTCAACTTGATTAGAGGTAGCCACCAAACAGTAGCTGCCAAATGACAACCAGCATCATACATGGGTAACTGAAATTTACCTGGTGTTCACAGACTAATAGGGTATGCCAGGAAAAGAAATGAGTGCATGTGTTCTCATCTGATGACACCAGCACAGGTCCTTCGTTCGGCTGTGCTTCAGAGTTACACACAAAACTGATGATGCTCTTATGTTTGTATTGAGGGTTTCCCAGGCACACGTCTCCTTCGTCGTAAACAAGCTGTACAACTTGATCCATGTAGGATAACTGCTTGTTAAACTTCCCTGCGTTGACGGCATTCTGACCGTCACTGATGCACACACCTGCACAGCAAGAGAAAAAAAAAGTACTTTGTTTTTTAAAATATCAAGCTAAGACTGTTCTCACAATGATACATATTACTGCATGTACTTAAAATGGCCTTAACAGTCTATGTTTGTCACATGTTGCATGTCCAATTAAGGTACATACTTTGGCTTAAGATTCAAGATTAAAATCAAACCATCCCCTCTGCTAACAGCCAGTTTGATGAGAGCAGTTTTCCGAGAGATGGGCCTGGTGTGTCGAGGAAGGCCGTGTACATGCGTTTTGGTAATTAAATAAAATCACATTTTATTTTGAAGGCACCTCTGCTTGGAATGATTAATAATGATACATAGATGCAGAGGACAAGTGGAAACTGAGATGCATTTTGTAAATTAAAATCAGCCGATAAGACAAAACCAGGTTGTAATTGATTGCAAGACACCAGGAACATGCTGACTGCTGGAGAACAGGAATTAAACTAAAAACTGGTGTCTCACTGCGTAGTGTCCCGTTAAACAGACTTGCTTTACTAGGATTTGAAGAAGCGTTTTTGGTTCAAATGTTGGATTCAGTTTGAGAAAGTCATTCCCATTTCAGCCCCATTTTCTAGTGTTGCTACTTCGCCAGGTACGCTGCTCCTGCAGCAAAGTGCTTCCTACCTTCTGACATAGCACAGTCTGCTCATTACAACCATTCAAGGTGACATATTGCACAGTGGATCCAATCTGTGCACAAGGTCATTACATTCCCAAAAAACAAGTTAACTGTCTGTGACATTCTTTCTTTGCTTTCAACATGATCTGCTTAATTTTTAAACCAGACTTACATAAGACACCGGTTTTGTTAAATGTTTCACAGAGCAGATAACCTTTTTTACTTGGACGTCATCATTTTTCACATTGGTAACAGTTTAATTAAAATCAGAAAATTGTCCCTTTTGACAAACAAAACATAACCCTTCACACTCACCGGATTCATCACCACAGCCTCCATCCCCAATTGCAC
This sequence comes from Polyodon spathula, assembly GCF_017654505.1. NCBI lineage: Eukaryota > Metazoa > Chordata > Actinopteri > Acipenseriformes > Polyodontidae > Polyodon > Polyodon spathula. The sequence continues at coordinate 22,823,076 of NC_054539.1, forward strand.
CACAGACATTTAGACGAGTAAGTTCATTTTTTGTTCCTTGAATAACATAGCCACCGTCTTTAATCAGTCTATTTAGATCAAAAAGATGCCCTGGATAGGAAAAAGGCAAATTCATCACGTGTAATGCCAGATGATACAAAAATAATCAAAATGAAAAAAACTAAACTATTTATAATGCTAAATAAACAACTAGACAAATAGACTGTTAAATATGTAAACTCCAAAACCCGCCCAGCATGTTTGGGTGGTGAGACTTCAAAACCCGGAAATAGAAAAACAAAACAATACAAAGCTGTCATACCAGTAACAGGGTTGGTTACTTTGCAGTCTCCATGCACATTGCCCTTCAGAGGACAGGCAGCTGCAGTGAACCACATGAGTGAATAGACACAGTCTTCAATTGCAGTAATCAGTGTCGGCTTTGAATCCTGCAATGCAGAAAACAGTAATTAATGATGTATTTAGAACAGATGATTATTATGCCAAGCTCTTTTTTTTTTTAAATATGTTTTTACAGTAAATACTGTTAGTTTATAATGGTGTGTAAACCAGTTATCTTGGTTTGTGTATCAGTGCTTGTTTCCTGCTATCTCTTTAGTTTGTTGCTATTAGTCTCTTTTCTGAACCTGACCTGTACTCATGGCAAAACGTATAAAAACCCACCACGGGTATTCTGGTACATACTGGCCCATTCTTTGCGATATTCCAACCAGAAAGATTTGATAGGTTGTTGGATTTGTCCTGGTTCATTAGTTAATTTATGCCTGTGACTGGCATATGCTCTACATTAAAAGGCATTTTTTAGATTGTGTAAATGTTTGGTCCGAAGTTGAAGACTGCTTTGCTAAATACAACTTTGGATTTGTAGTTAAGATAATGTGTGCATCTGTGACAGAGAGTAAAGGAATCTGAACTGTAAATCTCCCTCCCGACCAGAAAGGGCGCTGTGTAAGGTTGGTGGTATGCCTCAACAGTAGGCAGAAATAGGAAGGTGACCATCTTAGGGGGAGCACGTAGCTGCACGTACAAAAAAGGACTCCCTTGTAATCAGCCACGGGGGCAGATAAGGATTGGAGAAACCATGTCGAGGGTTGTTTGCAGGGAGGAGTCCCCATCCCCCATTTTGGAGAGCACAGTTTTGTGCACCAGTAGTACCAATTGTACTGGATTGTTTTTGTGTTTGGGAATGTAAACCTGCCCCACCCACCCCAGATACCATCGCTGGTAGAGGGTCAGCTTTATTAAGTGTACTTGAGCTATAAAGAAACATTGTTTGGACCATCGCTTTGTGCATGGCACACTCACATCCTGCCACAGCATGTTAAAATCAAACTAAATATTTACATATTTCGGATATTGCTTGAATGAATTCATGTAGCTAGCTTCAATGCTGGATTCCAGAAACACCATTAATATATCTACACCAGCAAAAAAGCTTTCCACCCACTATCTGTCCCGCTGTTTAATTTATTGTATTAACAACATCAAATATGGAAATGTAGTCACATACAGATTTTGAAAGACCCAAACTACTCACCACTTTGTCTTCATCACATTTGAAGCGTATTATGGTCATTTTATTGCGATGCCCATCTGGACACAGATCTCCATTGATGTATTTCAGGACTAGTACTCCATTCTCCCACTGTGGGCCTGTTTCTGTCTCACCCAGACTGGTGTACTTATCGCCATTCTTTAAACAGGAAGCAGCACTGGATGGACAATCCCATAAACCTAAAAAACATTAAGAACGCAATGCATGAAACTGCAGGCACAGGGCTGGTAATGCACAGTCAATGTAAATAAACAGAAGTAATACCTCCACCTGTTCATTTCTAGTATTACAGCTGGTATTTACTGTCATTGTTAGACTTTCAAAACTGTGGTTGGTTCAGTGTACTATTTCTTATTGCTTCCGTAATTCAAGAATTGAGTAATCCTATTAAAATTTGGATTCTTTCAGACTACATTATTGGTTGACCACTTTATTGTTATTGTAAGCAACTCCTTTTACAACAAACAGACAAATAAATATTAATTAATTATTAAATTAGGTACAGTAAATGACCCTTTGTCTTTGATAGTTTTTCATCAGGAAGTCAGTAGTCTGCCACTACAATATGCCCTAAAAACTTTCATTCAGACACTTATTTTCACATACATAATGGTGGTGTAGAAATTCACACTTACCGTTTTGTTGGACTAGTGACTTGCAGACATTAATATAATAACGTTGCTCTGTGTTTCCTGTCATTGGGGCAACCATCCAGTTTGCCCGAGACAGCGACAAAGACGAAAGGTCGTAAGAATTTCCATCGGTGTCTCTGTCAAAAATAACATTGTTTATTGAATAGAGATCTGTAGTGGACTCTTAAGATAGCTGCAGTATGTTGGTAAGATACACCAACCTCCCTTATTATTGTTTAGTTCAGGTGAATCATCTCTGAACATCAACGCTATACAGCAGCCCTCTCCACCAAAGTATCCTGTCAGTATTCAAAGGGATGGATAGCATCCCCTTCACAAGAGACATTAAATCTGAATCATTCTCCTGTATTACATTTTTGGCAAAATAAAATGACACAACCATTGTGAAGTCATCAATTCAGACAAAGGTTTAAACAAGAAGTTTTTACCACTGTCTTCGGACTGGAAATTTTGTGGCCATTCATTTGATAGGTTACATGCATGCAGTACAAACTATCCAGTAGTTACACATACATAAATGAAAACAGTAAAAAACAGGTGGAAATAGGGCTGAGTGTAAAGAGTTAAAAAAAAGAAACGGGGCGCTCGTTTAAAAGAAAAGCACCTTTTTATTCTGCTGCATGCAAAAACTTCACGTCAGGCAATGGCAAAAGCAATGGAAAGTGCTGTGTCTCACAGTGATGAACAGCTGTTAGGTCTCCTGAAAGCAGCTTATTTTAAAGCAACACCAGTGTGAATGATTGAATGATGATGCTGTGTGTGTTTGTGTGTGTATATATATATATATATATATATATATATATATATATATATATATATATATATATATATATATATATATATATATATATATATATATATATATATAGACACACACACACACACACACACACACATATAACTCTTTTCTTTTGCAATTCCCTCTAAAATGTTGGATTCCCCCCCCCTCCACCCACCCCTGGCTGCAGCATAAGGGGAAATCCAACCAGCACACAAAAATGAAATTCAAGCGCTGCACTAATAACATTTTATATCAGCACATACCTTATGACCGACTTTTTAAAAGCCATTATTACCCTGGGCCTTGGGTGTAGACGAGAAAGAAAATTCTACACTTTGAGAGAAAATGGCCAACCCCCACACTTCATATCATTTTTACTATGGGGTTTGTATTTTGGTGGCACTGGAGCAATTTGGTTTGGTTCATTTCTGTTTAAACATCAGATACTCTTATTTCAAGCACATTTCTTGTTTAAAAATACTTTAATATTTTTCAAACATTTACTTACTTGGATGAGCAGCTTGTTGTTTTAAATGGAGGACAGGCATATGAGGTGTGCCATTCAAACAGGTAGCTGCAGTCTAAGGTCTCCCTAAGATACACTGGTTTTCCCTAAAATGAGAACAAAACATCAAATCTCACCAGTGTTGCTGATAAATCCTCTCGTTTTGGCAACATTTGCTAGACACTGAATGTACTTCCCTACAAAATGGTCTGTGGGGGTCAAAATACCCCACCTCCAGTCGCGCTGTATTATTACTACTCAGAGGAAGGTAGTGTAGATACTGCCAACTTTTGTTCAACAGCACAAAATTATTAGGGGAAACAAGAACAGCTCAGAATTGTTTCAGTGTTAATGCAAATATTAAACTTCTACATTACATTTTGGGCATATGAGAAGTTTTGTGACACTGGGCACATCTATTTTATTTAATTCTATAAAACATGCTCCTATAATGCTTTGCTCAAGATAATGCTCCTTATCCACTTGTATTTTAACACAAATACATTTCTGAGTTTTATTTTGTATCGTTAATGTTATTGTTTTTTTATATCTTACAGTACTGTACATTTATCACCTGCAGTCAACATAATTTTGTTTGGTCAAAATTCAGTTTAGAATTATAGGGTTTATAATGAAGAAGCTAACCAACATAAAATGTGTTGTACTGGTCATTTTTTATTTCAATTTATAAAGGAATTTCCAATTACCAAACAGACCATATATTACTCATCATGGTTGAATATTTTTTTTTGTTTTTGTTTTTAAACATATCTACTTTATACAGTATATGAATGAAAGAATAAATAAATAAATAAAATGGAGCAGGAGCCAACAAACTTACTAAATTAAATGTCTCCCAAAAAAACTACAAATATGGAACACCTGTAGTATGTACAATTCCAACATGACCAGTGACTGTGTATCAACTTCTCAAAAGAATTTAAAGCATTAAAATGTAATCAGCGAATAATGTCACTGACCCGATTGCCCTGGCAACCCTGCTGACAGTAAGATCACATGTTGGCATTTTAAACTAGAACAAAAAATCAAGCTTTACATCTGGGGAGAAAGACACTCTAATTTCTTCAAAAAACAAGGTTGGCCCTACACTGTTAGCTACCTTAATTTCATAACTTTGTTTTGCGTCTACAAATGTTTTAACTAAAAAAGGCTGTGTGGCTTTGAAGAGTAGGCGTGCAGGGCAGAAATATTGATGAACAAATCCACAGTTTGTGCTGCAAATCCACAGAAAACTGTTAATTTGTCAATGAAACCAATTGTCAAACAATTCAGCAGAAAAGTGAATATAATTATTAGGCGATAATCATTTCAACAATTAGTTAATTATATAATATTACACAAGTAACACTTAGAAAAAGGGCTTACTATTTCAGTTTAGCATTTCACATTTCATATAGTTTTTGCATTTCTTCAATACTTTTAATTTTTTGAATACTAATATACAAGACTTACTCTTTAAATTCAGGCCCGTGTTTACAGAAAACAGCTTTTTATAAATATATAAACAGCGTGCATGTATCTTAAACACGGACAGGGTCTCTTGGTCTGCCATTCTGAGTTGCACTAAAGCAGTAAAGCAAGCACTATTTTGTCTTGACAAGTTTCTGAAAGACAGCTTGGTTGCTCACCGGGGTTGTGCTGTGGTCACAGTAGAACATTATGGCAGTAGACCTTTCGTAAATAGTGTGGCACTTCTGTCCCCTGGTATAGTTGATCATTATCAATCCATCTTCATATGTAAGGGTCTGTGTATATCGTCCTTGAAAATGGGTAAAGGGTCACATATAATGAGTACAGCTTTTGACAAGTAATTTGACACACTGCCCCGAACAGCATTTTTTTAAATATGTGCTTAAATCCCATTTCGTTGTAAAAAAAGAATATATACTATATAAGAAAGCTATTAACCTATTAACAGTCCTACCCCTTAACAAGGTGACCCTTTACACAGCAGAAGAGGTTATAAGGAGGAACAGTCATGACTCCCATTTGCCCCATAATCCGTTACACTAGCATAGCCTTTTAACTAGGTCTGCCGACTTAAGAATTATAAAGGGGGAGCACCGTAGAGATCAGTTCTTGTCTAATATTCAATATCAACTGCAAAACAGGGTCTATTAGTTGGGATTGTTGTATTAAAGCTACAATATAATATTTATTTTACATGGACTAAAATATGTTTTAAATATATAATAAAAAGGGGCCAGTTTCTATATATGAAAAGTATACGGATCATACTTTTCTAATATATATTAAAAATATGTGTGTGTTCTCCATAAGGGTACATGTACAATTATACAAATAAAAAAAAAACATAAGAAAACTGCTCGGTATTCTACATTGTGCTACTTTATATCTGGAACATCAGTGCCGCCTGCGATCAGGATACTAATAAAAATCTAGATTTCTGTTTAAATGGGACACAACTATAGGAGATATTGTTTCTCATTCCTATTTATGTCGTTCAGTAGGAACGTCATTTCATTTAGTTGGGATACAAAATTTTCAAATCAAAGCAAGACAGGTTTGCGTAGCGCAGTTTAGTGATTACGCTGCGACTTGCGTAAATTGGATAAACAAAGTTGAGTTTGGTTGAGGATCTGGAGTCTCCTATGGTTTCTCAGGCTGTTGTGGACAGCTGCTTACAGAGGATATTTTTACTTATCCTGACGCGTCCCGATAATGCGGCGCCGACTGTACTATAAAGTAACTCACTTAAATGGAAGCCTCCTACTCTTGTGGTTTTTTCGCCCAGTGATATTAAGGGGAGTGGAAACCCGCTGTATGTCTGTTCAATGTGAGGGATATTAACCAGTGCTGACAGAATCATGAGCTTGTCCCTACGGACTCTCATTATATTCTATCCGGTACATTTCAATGTGCTGATACTAAGCAGAGTGTGACACTAAGCAGATTGCACTTCAACTATTTATATGACTTTAAATGCAATTAATTTCGAAGGATTCAATCTATAGCAGACCCCGAGTTTTCTCTGTTTTCAGGCAAACAATTATGGGTTTACTGAATGCTGCAAAAGGTGTTTTATTCTGCACAGTTACACTAGTTTACACAAACCTCCACTCTAACTAAACTAACACCACATAAACTGTCTGTAAAACTTGAACATTTCTTGAAATTATTTCATTTATATCAGTAACTGAACATCCTACAGCGTCACACTAGAAATACGTGAAATGGTGAAGGTAAAGGGGGTGACAGAGTGACTTAGAATGAATACCTTCAAAACACCATAAAATAGTAAGGGAAACAAATATAATAAAGAATTAAAGAACTATTTAAAACAAACAAAAATTACTACTCAATGAAAAGCAAAAACAGTAGCAAAGTTTCAGGTTCTGTGCCTTCACAAAAGCTCTGTAAAACAACAACAAAAAAAGGATAAACATACCTGCTACTTTTTGGAAGCCACCACTGCCAGGTTTAACCTGACATGATGAAACCGGGTCAACACCTTCTGGGGTTTTGCCAGTACAAACTGCACCCTTCAAAGGGGAACACACACTAATGTGATAATTGTACTCTTCTTCCTTCACTTCATAATCCTCCCCAGACAGTGGCTTCAAGTCAAACACGTAGCCGTTCCTAGGATCCTTTACCTGGCACTTTTCACCTGCATTAAAATAATTTAAATAAATAAATAAAAATGATCAAGTTGGTTAGTTTCGTAATCCGAACAGTTTCCTAAATCAGTAAAAATGTGATGCTTTTGTATACCGTCATATACATAGCCTAAATGGATACTCTGTCGCAACATTTCCTATTTGATACTGTTGTGTGTTCTGCATTATTCGCTTTGTTATTTCTGCTTGGCTTATTTACTAACTATTCCAACAAACACTGCTCTAGAAGAGACACCCCAGTGGTCTGATTGTGGGGAAGCATACTAGTTTTGCACTGAAGCCAATAGGTTAAGTATTGTTCCCTTTTTGCTATCTGGGGAAAGTATCCCTTTAACCCAACTATACCAGAACTGCAACTCAACCTTTACCTCTATGGATAACAATTAAAGAAAATAACTACAAACTTCAACCAATAAGGGTTTTACATTTTAAAATGTTCATGCTTCAGTTTACCACTATTAATGTTTTGCCATTCTCCTAAAAGTAACTTCAGATACCTGCCAATAAATTGTGCCACATTTCCACATGTATGAAACAAGCCTGTAAAACTCAATCTCATATTGTTCCAATATCAAACTAGGGCAGCCGCTGGTTCCAGCTGCAATCCACAATCCAATCTGCAACTGGACATTACACAAGTCAAAGATCACCTGTAGGTATCACATTATTGTAGAATTACTATTTGTAATTAAATTCACCAACCTCCAAGATTTCCCTGACAGTTTAATGTATTCTTTACACTAAATGTTCTGCCAACTTTTTTTTTTTTTTTTTGTCTGCAGTCTGATATTTAAAACCTGCCTCAAGCATCCTTTGCATTGGACGTTCATTACCATTGGTAGAAGTTCAGAGATCGGATTCTGACAGCACGCAATCGAAACTAGTGCTAATTGAAATCTATTTCTTCTCAGTCTGCCTCTGATGGAAATGAACAAGTCATTTAAAAACACGTTCAAGTCAGTCCCAGTGGCAGGCAGAAATGTGGCATTAAGTGCTAGCATGTTATAACTGCAGTTCGTTTTAATATATCACACATGCTTAATAAAATTACAGTTTCTAAGTATTGGTTTTACTTTCATTGAATTTAGACGATTGCAAATAGTGTATATGCAACCTGATTCTCCAGCTCTAGAAAACAGTCAACATCAGTTTGCTTTAGGAAATTATCCCACTAAAATCAGATAATGAAAATGTGCGATACAGAGCTGTTTCACAACCACATGTTGGCAGCACTAATAACCAAGATTGTCAGTGATGAAGGGAAGCAGCATTATGATTTTGGGCTGAAGTGAGGCTGCTTTAGGTAAGATATATTTATTTATTGAGCCCTGTAGATGGCATCTCATTTACCCTGGGATCTGCGAACAGGACAGGCCTCCGAGGTCCTCCATATGAACACAAACTCGCAGCCATCCTTACGCTCAAACACTGGAGAGCCCTGTGGAACAAAGAACAAACTGGTCTTTGGGGGCACTGCAGGATTCTTCTCTGGATTATTAAAGTGCTGGAAAAACAGAGAAAGACAGTCTCCCCCTAGACAAAAAAATATATATATTTTACAGGACTCCCCCAATCCAGGGAAGTGTTCAGTTTAATGATACACAGGAATTATTTGGTGACAATTTACTTTATTCTTTCATAGTATTTTCTGTACTTTAACCTGATTTGTTTACATTCCCAAGATTCAGCACCCAGTCTACAGTATGTGCATCTCATCTTAGCCAAAAAGGTTAAAGGCCTCCCAATAATAAGAAGTGCAGGGAATTAATGAAGGTTACTCCTCTTTTGCTTCCTTCTTTCAGGTTCCCAACATATTTTTAAACCATCTTTTCTGGGTCTTAACAGAGGGAAGAAACAACTCTTCGTTTTGCAAGGTTTATGTTCTCACTACAGCAGCTCGAGGAAAGTAATGTTCCCAATAAGTACTTATGATGATGTAGTAGGTGGAGTAAAGGTTGGATAGTGGGTTCAGGTTGGTATCTTGGTATATGTGGCTTATTTTAATACATTTCATTTCTTTGACAGTCTTATAAACTATACCATCAAGACAATTACACAATTTTCAAAATTTTGTTAGAGATATTTTAACATAATTTATATAACCTCAACAGTTAAATACTTAATACTAAGTGGCCACTTCACCTTTTGGTAACCTGGATTCAGATTTAGTCTGGTCACAAGTGAAATGAGTTTACTCAACAAAGGAGTCAGAGGACATTACTCCACATCATAAAAATAGCCTTTGCTCCTGTCATTGCTATGCCAGATTGGCAAGGGCTGTTCAGGTCAGTCTTGAGGTGAATCTGCATAGCTATAAACTGAACCTCTCATGGTATCTGCCCTCACGTTTCATAAATAGTAAATTCATTTTTAAAAGGATGGTACTAAAAAAATAAAAAATAAATAAAAAAAAACAAACAACAAGCAAACTCACCGGGCTATCGTCACATTGAAAGATAATGCGGGTAGAGTAGCGTCCGTTGTCACACTTGTCGCCACTCAGATAGACAATGCTGAGGGAACCATCAGTGGCTGCTTGTGGGCTGGACTGAATGTAGCCCAAGTTCAGGCTGTGGTCTGAGTATTTGGCACAGGATCCCAGAGAACCACCTGCAGATGGTAATATTACCCAACTATAGCACCATTCACTCAGTAATACACAATGTGCACTTGTCTCATTTGTTTCCAATATGTTCTTGTTTATTTGCTCTTTATTTCATAATTCTTTAGTTCGCTACAACCCCTTTAACATATAGCTGTCAGTTAACATCTTTCCACATCTTATTTCTTGATAACAGTGCTACAAGATACCAAATTGCTTACCAGGACATCCCTGGACCCGAGGTAGAGGCTTACACACATTCAGGTAAAAAGTTCTGCTTTTTGCTTCCCCTGTAGTGTCAACTGCCACCCAGGGATCAGCATCCTTGCTGAGGTCACTCAGGTCATACTCATTGCCGGCAGAATCTGAAAATGTAAGCACATCATATAAATGACTAGGGTTAGCCATTTTCAGTGAGGAGACCTATATCTAAAATAAACCATGAAAAGTGAATGAGTTAGATGAAGAATATTCCTATCAACATTCAAATGTAACCCTTCCATAGTCTTTCTATGGCATTATAGATTGGCTTTCATGTAAAACTTAAAACATGCCGAGTATCACAAATACAGCAATGTACTGTCTTAAATTGCTTCACTGTTCTGCCTTATTTGCCCAATCTTTCATTAAGGAGTTAGCTGGCTTCCTACAAAAAAGCCTATATGAACATAATTTTTACTTAATAACATGTACTTCAAAGAGACTAGAAAATGATACCACAAAATTCTACCGGTAGCCATAATAGTAGTACAGTATTTCAATATGTTAACATAACATTATTTAGCAGGTTTCATTCGGCTTTATGTGTTAATTCTATAGAATGATGCAAAACCTTTGGCCATAGCTGTATACTATATTAAACCAACAATTACATTCCAGATACACTCAATGCACTTTCAATGCAGCTATCACACATTAATTTACATATCATTTTGTTTACAAGCAGGGAAAGGCTAGGAAAGTTACTTCATATTCCATTTGATTTTATGGAACTCAGTTGAGGTTCCCCTGGGTAATTTTATTCCAGGGCCATGTGCCTGCCAGGTCCTAAACTATTTTAATGAAATACTGAAAACTAAGGTGGACTGCAATGACCCGTTGAGAATTACAATTACAACAAATCTGTGTAATAAATAGAAAAATATCAGTAATGTACTGTAGGAAGCGGTTCTCTATTCCAGTTCTTTTATTGTGTGCTTTGGACAGTTTCAGAGCCTCCATACTCTTTCAATTGTGAGCTCCACTACAGCCTACAAATGTCTGGCTTTGCAACAAAGGTCAGTTTCCCATGGCTTACCGGTAACCTCACAGTCCACAGGGGCAGAAACACAGGCCAAGGCTGTGTGAAACTCGAAAAAGACGTTGTGCGTGACGTGAGAAGATGAGCTCATCTCCTCTCGCAGAAGGGTAAGCTCCCCTGGGTACAAGTCTCGGTTACACACAAACTGAACAGTGAAGCTGCTACGCGTTCCTGCGAGGAATAAAAATAAAGCAATAAAAAATACTATACAAAGTAGGTCGTCAGACCCGAACATATCATGGTAGCATCCACTATATATATTTATCACCAGTTCTATCTGAGCTCACAACAAGTTCTTTCTGATAATGAAAAAAAAACATACATAAAAAGTACATTTGTAAAAAAAATCTACCACCACATAACATTTCTTTTAAATGAACAAATGATTCATATTCTTGACAAAGCATGAATGCTCCAGAAAAATCGTTTCAGTTTTAAAAACAGATCTCACAACGTTAACATTTTCTGACTTGGGATTTTGTGTTGTTTTGCCATAGAAAATGTCCTGCAAATTTTGGCTATATTAGCTGAAAATCTATTTTGGCTCACCTACAAATCCAACATCACGCATTAGCTCAGGTTACTGTGGTACAACAATGTGCCTAGGAAAGCCTTTGTTATTCCTACCCGATTCTGTAGCGAGGGCTCCTTTGTAGGTCAGTGTCATCAGTCCATCAGATGAAAACTTCAGAGATCTATCCAAACCAACAATCGGTTCTACTGCCTTCGATCCCTCCAGCTCACAACCAGCTGCTGGCTTGTTGTCAATGATACCGCACTCACGTACAGAACCACAAATGTTAACCTGGGGTGAATAAAAAGGAAAATTCCAGCCTCAATTCGTGGGGGTAAGACATTCCTTTATTTTCCTAGTATACGGACTAAACTGGTTTTTAAAATGTATAAAATTACCTTTTTAATATGTTTTCTATTTACTTTTATACACAATATTTTAGAAATACATGATAGCCTTTTGTTCCACAAAATGATGATTTTGTTATGCTTGGGATATTTTTAAAGAAATAGCTACATTGCTCAAATTTTTACCATATTTGTTTTCAGACAGGGCAGTACATAACAAAGACTTGGCCAATGCAAGTAAATTCAGATGGTAAGACCAGCAGACTACAGTTGTTTGAATATGCCCAAACATGAATCCAGCTTTGGCAAAGAGCTTGATTGAACTGTGTTATCTCATGATGTCTGACTAATCTTCTCACCACTGCCAATGCAAACTTTACTTTTCCACATCTACAGTGAATCCTGGGAATTGGTTCTGCTAATTAGGCATAGGCTAACATCTTCAGCATAGAAACATAGGCACATATTTTTATTTAGTAAAAAAAAAAAAATCACACTTTTGGGGTTCCGAAAAATGTCCCCAGGTGTTGCTACAACTGTTTAAATAACATACCTGTAATTTCTCTTTTCATCAACATCCTGACAACTGTTTACACTTATAAATTTAAAGTCTGTTTCTAAGCTTTTAAAAATGGCCACTTGCTATGTTTTTTTTGTTTGTTTTGTTTGTTAAAAATTGCTCTTTCTGCAGTGATTTGGAGGCCAGATCTCAAACCCCAGTGCACTACAGCGGACATTTTGAAAAGAGGTTTGAAACAGACTTTAAAGTTATAAGTGTAAAAAGTTGTCAGAATGTTAAACAATGAAAAGAAAAAAAATACAGGTACATTATTTAAACAGTTGTAGCAACACATGGGGACATATAACGCTATGACAGTAACACCAATTACTTCTCTAGGCCCCTTAATGGAAGTTTCCCCTTTACCATGATCACATTTGCTGTTTCATTACCAATCAAAATATACTACATACATACATAAAAATAAAAGTTACTCTTAGTAATCCAGTTACTGTCACTGACCACGGTAAACTACATCAACCATTAATTTTACAGGACTGTGAAATGTTAATAAAGGGGAACTACAGTTAACCTAAAATGTAATATGAAGTACACTATGGGTAAGGTATACAAAAACAAGACTTCAGAAAAGACTAACTTAAAAACTGCGTTAACTATAGCTAAAGAGACTCCATGAACACCTTTGAAAATATACAAAATGACATAAAATTATTTAACAAGGAATCAGTACCAGTATACAAGAATTTAAACATATTTAGTCCTTATTTTTAGTGTTTCTTGCCTAAAAGACGATCTGTGCTGTTGAAACCGCCTCATCTTGCTGTTCTGCAGAATGGCTCATTTGGCCTAGAACTTTCAGACCAATGGGCGCTTTGTGCAAACCCCCCCCATTCAAATAAAAAGTGCCTAAATAAAAACCTCAAACTCGAATTCACCAGACTGACAGAAAACAACAGAAATTCATCAAAAACACACTGCACATTAAAACACGGTAACCATCCATTAAGAGGGGGAAGAAAAAGCAAAGAACAATTAACATTTGATCTTTTTACCTTGAAAGTCTTCCCATTTCCTGTCACAGAGTAACCATCTGGGGAAGCCAGGGGATGCAAGTTAAACTCAAACCCTGTATTAGGATCCGTCAGCGTGCAAGTCTAGAAAAAGAGAAACGTGTGAAATTCTGCAGAAATAACTTGTATTTGCTGTTCTGGGGAAAAATGCTCCTTATTTCTGTTCTTAATAAACATTTTCTCGGGGTGATAAGCCAAGACTACAGGTTTATTTTATTTAGAATTTTTTTATTTTTTTTCTTGCCAAGTATTGTTGGATTTCTCTCTCCAAGTAAATGAGTGATGTATTGTATTCTCACCTCATTTTTGTTTTCAGTAGTTGAGATGGCGCACGCAGCTTCTGTTTCCCACAGAAAGGTGGCAACACAGTTTTGCATCTCAATAAACCTTGGAGCAGAAGACTGAAGAGGAAAGAGTCACACAAGACTACACATTAAGCACTTGCAACGGTAAACAGCAGGACTACTGTTATGCAGCTTATGACCTTCAAGTCCAAACTTCACATCCTTACCAGGGTCTCTTTTGAGCAGGCAAGATGGATCCGTGAAGTGTAAGAGGTCGCCTTGCCTTCTGCATCGACACAAGCAGATCCATTGGTGTACTCAAGAAGAAGGTGGTCTTTTTCTTCAATGACAGGACCCTTATTTGCAATTCCCAAGTTGCTGATATCTACAGTTTCATGCCTCATATCCTTAAGGAAAGGGGATTCAGAAGCAAGGTGTCACATTGACAGTTTGAAGCAGGTTATATATAAAACAAGACAGCTAGTCAAGTTTACGTGTCTGAGATTAAGCGAAGCACCTGGCCAGCTTTACAGTCCATTGGTTAAAGACATAAGCTGATAAAGATTAGGGACTACTTCACCCTTCAGGTGAACTGACCAAGTAAGTGCAATACTATCTGAAAGCATGGCTTGCAAACAAATTTCTTTAACAAGAAATATGGTACCAGATATCATGTTTTAGAATAAAAATAATTACTATAAGAGGTATTTATTTCAAATATGGACATTTGTGAGCTATATAGTTAATGGAAGTGCACAACATGCAAGATCTATGGAAATATTGTGTTAGCTACAATCACAAGGAACGTAAATATAATGCACTCACCGACTGCCCTGCATATTTCATCTGACAGACAGATGCATAGCGATCACACCCGGAAACAGGGTTCAAAGGTCGACAGACATTAATGTAATACTTCTTAAGATTGTCTGCATGCGACATGTCCATGGATTCCCAGTTGTTCCCACCATCATCTTCAGACTTGGATAAACTGAAATCAAGCAAAATGAAAAAATACATAATAATCATATTTATATAGCACCTTTCACAGTGGACCACCATTACAAAGCACTTTACAAGATACAAGACCAGGGTGTGTGAACTGTGCATCAGCTACAGAGTCACTTACAACTTCTCACACGAAAGACTGAGCATAAGGAGGTTAAGTGACTTGCTCAGGGGTCAAACAATGAGTCCTTGGCTGAGCTAGGATTCGAAATGGGGGCCTCCTGGTTACAAGCCCATTTCTTAACTACTGGACCACACAGCCTCCTATTTAAAGCGCTTTGTGACATAACACCATTACTTTTTTTTTTTACTGATGAACATTACTATAAAAAAGGGCAAATTTTTCCAGCACACTGAAGTGGGATAAATTGAGTGCTAAGGGCTGTAAATGCCTGAATTCCATTAGCGCGGACAAACGAAGAAAGGGTGAGAGTTAGGAGTTGAACAATTTTGTCATATGTGACTGCAATGTATCGTCCACATTATATGTCCTATTATACGTCCTATTATATGTAAACGTATGGAAACTATAATAAGATCCAAAATGGAAAATTACCTAAATGGTAACAATATCCTGGAAGACAGTCAGCATGGTTTTAGGAAAGGGAGATTGTGTCTAAAACTAACCTGCTTGATTTTTTTGAGGATGCATCATCAACAATGGATAATTGCAAAGCATAAGACATGGTTTATTTACATTTCCAGAAAGCTTTTGACAAAGTACCGCATAAAAGATTAATTCTCAAACTGAAAGCAGTCGTAATTCAAGAAAATGCGTGTACATGGATTAGGCACTGGTTAACTTGTAGAAAATAGAAAGTACTGATTAGAGGAGAAACCTCAAAATGGAGCAAGGTAACGAGTGGAGTACCACAGGGATCAGTATTAGGTCCTTTGTTATTCCTAATCTACATTAATGACTTTGATTCTGGTATAGGAAGCAAACTAGTTAAATTTGCACACGGCACAAAAATAGGAGGAGTGGCAAACACTGATTCAGCAGCAATGGTCATCCAAAATGAGCTAGACACCATTCAGAACTGGGCAGACACATGGCAAATGACATTTACTAGAGGAAAGTGTAAGATACTGCATGCAGGCAAAACAAACAAAAAACAAGGGCATTACAAATACCATACAGGAGATACTGAAATTAAAGGAGGAGTCTATGAAAAAGAACTAGGAGTTTATGTTGGCTCAGAAATGTCTTCCTATAGACAATATGGGGAAGCTACAAAAAAGGCCAACAAGGTGCTTGGATATACAGTGTCTATAGAAAGTCTACACCCCTTTGAATTTTGTCACCTTTTGTTGCCTTATAGCCTGGAATTAAAATGCATTAAAATAGTTATTTTTTCCCCATTTATCTACACACCCTACCCCACAACTTCCAAGTGAAAAAAATGTTCTAGAAATTTGTAGAAAATTAATTAAAAATAAAAACGGAAATAGCTTGGTTGGATAAGTGTCCACCTCCCTTGTAATAGCAATCCTAAATTAGCTCAGGTGTAACCAATTGCCTTCAAAATCACACAAAGTTAAGTGGCCTCCACATGTGTTAAATTGTAGTGATTCACATGATTTCAGGATAAATTCAGCAGTTCCTGTATGTTCCCCCTGCTTGGTAGTGCATTTCACAGCAAAGACTCAACCATGATAAACTCAGCAGTTCCTGTAGGTTCCCTCTGTTTGGTAGTGCATTTCAAAGCAAAGACTCAACCATGATAAACTCAGCAGTTCCTGTAGGTTCCCTCTGTTTGGTAGTGCATTTCAAAGCAAAGACTTAACCATGAGCACCAAGGTGCTTTCAAAAGAACTCTGGGACAAAGTTGTTGAAAGACACAGATCAGGGGATGGGTATAAAAAAAAAATATCAAAAGGCCTTGATTATCCCTTGGAGCACGGTCAAGATGATTATTAAGAAGTGGAAGGTGTATGGCACCACCAAGACCCTGCCTAGATCAGGCCGTCCCGCCAAACTGGATGACCGAGCAAGAAGGAGACTGATCAGAGAGGCTACCAAGTGGACAATGGCAACTTTGCAAGAGCTACAGGCTTTTATGGCCAAGACTGGTCAAAGCATGCATGTGATAACAATATCCCAAGCACTCCACAAATCTGGCCTATACGGTAGGGTGGCAAGAAGGAAGCCATTACTCATGAAAGCCCACCTTGAATCCAGTTTCAAGTATGCAAAAAAACACTGTAGCCACGTGGCAAAAAGTTTTGTGGTCTGACAAAACTAAAATGGAACTTTTTGGCATAAATGCAAAGCATTATGTTTGGCGCAAACCCGTCACAGCGCATCACCCAAAGAACACCATCCCTACTGTGAAGCATGGTGGCGGCAGCATCATGTTATGGGGATGTTTGTCATCGGCAGGAACTAGGGCACTTGTCAGGATAGAAGGGAAAATGAAAGGAGCAAAGTACACAGAAGTCCTTGAAGAAAATTGCTGCTATCTGCAAGAAAGCTGAAACTGGGACGGAAGTTCACCTTTCAGCATGACAATGACCCAAAGCACACAGCCAAAGCTATACTGGAGTGGCAAAGGAACAAAAAGGTAAATGTCCTTGAGTGGCCCGTTGGAGCCCCGACCTAAATCCAATCAAAAATGTGTGGCATGGCTTGAAGATTGCTATCCATCAATGCTCCCCAAGGAACTTGACAGAGCCTGAACAGTTTTGTAAAGAAGAATGGTCAAATATTGCCAAATCTAGGTGTGCAAAGTTGGTAGAGACCGATCCCAACAGACTCACAGCTGTAATTGCTGCCAAAGGTGCTTCGACCAAGTATTAACACAGGGGGGTGGAGACTTATCCAACTATCACCTTTCAGTTTTGTATTTAATATATCATTTTTTTCTCATTAAAAACTTTTTTCCCCGTTAACAGTGTGGAGTATGGTGTGTAGATAAGTGGAAAAAAATCCTCATTTAAATGCATGAAACTCTGAGGCACTGTCACAACAAAATGTTTAAAAAGTTTAAGGGGGTGTAGACTTTCTATTGGCACTGTATAGTGAAAAGTTTTGAATTTAAAATCAAAGGGAAGTAATGTTAAAACTTTACAATGCATTAGTAAGACCTCATCTAGAATAGTGTGTTCAGTTCTGGTCACCTCGCTACAAAAAGGTTATTGATGCTCTAGAAAGAGTGCAAAGAAGAGCGACCAGAATTATTCCGGGTTTAAAAGGCATTTCATGTACAGACAGGCTAAAAGAATTGAATCTATTCAGTCTTGAACAAAGACCAAGCGGCGATCTGATTCAAGCATTCAGAATCCTAAAAGGTATTAACAATGTCGACCCAAGAGACTTTTTCGATGTGAAAAAAAGAAACAAGGGCCAGGGGTCATAAATTTTGATTAGATAAAGGGGCATTTTACACAGAGAATTGTGTAATCTGGAACCATCTCCCCAATAATGTTGTTGAAGCCGACATCCTGGGATCCTTCAACAAGCTGCTTGATGAGATTCTGGGATCAATAAGCTACTAACAACCAAACTAGCAAGATGGGTCAAATGGCCTCCTCTCGTTTGTAAGCTTTCTTATGGGTTCTTATGTTATATACATAACATGAATCACTATTTAGCTTCCAGCCTTCGCAATAAAATGACTTATTTAGGATTTATATGGGAACCGTGATTTGGAACATGGCTTCATTAATTCTGCTGTGAAAAATGAAATATGTATGAAACTTTTTTTTTTTTTTCATTTTAAATATATAGTCCAACGCGTTTTAAATCACTTATTTTGCTGTTGGTATGTTTTCAAACTCAAAATATTAAATGATCAGGAATAAATAACACTATGTAACACAATTTTTGTTCCTGGGTAGTATGTGTTACTTCCTAATTGCTTATGCCTCAAAAGTATAGAAAATGGCTATTATTCCCCACAAACTTTTGTGACCAGGACAGTGATATTTCAAAATATCACTATTTCCAATGGGAAAACGGGCACATGTGTGTCTTTTCGTTCACATAAAGTCAGAAAAAAACAACATATGAATCCAAATTAACATGTATTTATACTAAAGTAATACAAAAATGACTACAGAAGATTTAGAAGTGAGTAGTTTTTCGAGATTTATGATTATACCCTGGTAGCAGGCATGTAGTGGCCAAACAAATTAGGAAATAACACTTACTACCCAGGAGCAAAAAAAAAAAAAAAAATTTGTTACACGGTGTAACTAAACACAGTTATGAAATATGGGCTTTTTTTTTTTTTTTTTTAACGATTTCTATATAGGGCCTTTCATAGTGGACCACCATCACAAAGCACTTTACAAATTATGAGACTAAGTCATACTTATTTAAGAAAACAGTTTTGTGTTTTAGAAACCTTTAATATTTTAATATTATATTAATATTGGTAGCAGGTATGTAGTGGCCAAACAAAGTACTGGAGCCGTTGACCTTTACTAAATAAAGTATAAAAAATGCATACTAACTCAGCTGGCTCATTTAAATCAGTTACTTGAAGTATAATAGTAATACATTTAATGTTGTTTGTGCGCCTAACTTTTTCCTCATAAGAAATCCAAGCCAGTTATAATCCAACGTGTGTCCAAAAGCAAATGGAAGCCTCTTTTTAAAGATTTCTTCACGGTCGTATTGTAAAGTTGTTTTTCACAGCCTTTAGGTATTTGTATGTACATTACAAAAACATAATTAAAACCTTGACCGCTAGCCAACGCTCTGAGGCACTCTGAGCTGTATGACAGCGAGTGACAGTAGTTAATGGGCAATTCGCCCTTGACAAATGTGAGCAACAACCAGGATCCACTATAAGTGTCTATTATTAAAACAAATATAAAACAAAAAAAGCTTTAGGTTGTAAATAAATGACTGGAATGTAAGCTAAGTCACACACTAGTTGATGGGGGAAATAAAGTTGCATAACTGTGTACTGCATACATGGTTATAAAACGCAGTTATTTGCTAAACCAACACAAATGTGGATATTATTTGAATACAACTGTTGTACAAAATGACAGAAACGGCTAACCTGGGCCGCCCCATTTGCCAACTATGCTTTATACATTCAATGCTTACCTGGATAAGTCATACTGCTGCATAGTTTTATCATCTGTCACCATACATTCCAGTGGCGTCTCAGGGCATGCATATCTTGTGTACCACTTGAAGTTGTAAGTGTAATTATCTTCCACCTGCAATTGTTAAACCAAGAGAAACATTATGCTTGAAGAACAGTTTAATTTATTGCAGCCCTACTACTGAAAAAACGTTCCATTATTCAATTGAACCGATCTCAAAATTACATATTTCTTACATGAAAATATGTATACTTCTGTCATGAAAAATAATGCAATTTTAGCTTTACTAATCTAACCAACAGTGTCTCAAATGTCAATTATGAATACATTGCATGCAGTAGCTAGAAAATGGATCATAGACGTACGGCTGAATCCACTCATTTGCAATGCGTGTTTGTGACTGGTGAATAAGCGACTGCGTTTTTCATTTTTGACTCTGGATTTCTCTGCATTGTCTGAGCCCCTCTCAACCTAACCTACCAATTTACCTATCTGTAAACCAAATTTTTAGAAGGTAAATCATTAAATACAACATTCCTCAGTTGAGTAGTAGGGATGCTTTATATTGCTATAGCAAGGTGTTCAATCAGGAATACAATTTTACCATTTCTTTAGAAATATAGTATGTGCATGCAGGCCTTTTCTTAAGTGTATTCCATGTGTAGAGTAGGAATAAAATACAGTTCTGTCTGCGTTTGCTTCACAGCCAAGTTATTTGTGGTCAATAAAGCAAATACGAACAATTGTTGTCTTTGTTTTTATTGTCAAACCCAGTTTTTACACAGTACATTAGTTCAAAGTAACATCAAAATTAAAATGTTAGTTTAAAAAAATTAAAAGGTGGTAGTTAATGCATACCCTGTAAGTTAGTATTATAATATGTACAGTATTTACTCATGTCGTCAAGCTAATGTTGCATTTTATTCGCATAGTGTCTACAATGGAGAGTAAATTTCTCAATGACCCAAAACCTTATCTGCAGTGCTGATCAAATGCACAGTTCCTAATGAGATGTTTAAGAAAAAACCCCCAAAAACCCCCATCAAATATAGCTTACCTATGAATAAGATTTGATACAATTATTATTATTATTATTATTATTAATTGGTCACTTAGCAGACGCTTTTATAAAGCGACTTAGAGACTTGAGGGAGAACTATGCATCACAAATGCTGCTTAGGAGTCACTTACGATAGGACTTCAGTTGTACATCTCATCCAAAGGACAGAGCACAAGGAGGTTAAGTGACTTGCTCAGGTTCACACATAGCGAGCCAGTGGCTGAGCTGTGATTGAACTAGGAATCTCCTGGTAACAACCCCCTTTCTTTAATCATGACTCACTTTATTACACTTGCCTACTTTAAAAACAACTAAAGGACCATCTAAAAAAGGTGGTCTTCACAGGCAGTAATTCCCTTCCCTTAAGTAGATTTCTTACTGTGATCTCCAATAGGAAACAGATCTGCATCTTTATAGCAGCAATCTGATTAATATTAGCAACTGCTTTCTGTATAATTGAATGGATTTGATATCAAGTATATCACAAGTAGTCTTAATAGGTAAGGACGACAGGCTAGTAGATATAATTAAGGCTATGACTTTGTTGTGGCAGTCACAGAAATTGTGAATTTGATTTGTGAAGTCCAGGAAATCTTAGAAATGGATGTAAAAACAGATCCGATCAGCGCTTCCTTTATTTCCTTTAACAAATGCAGTATGTCATGCACTAAAAATACTAATTTGTAAGTATCTGTAAATTGTTTGGTTGCTTATGCATGCATCATTCACATGTAGCTACGTAGGTCAGCGAATGAGATACCTGAGATGGAAAAACAAATTCACTGGAGAACAGAAGTTTACCAACTTACAGCAGCTTTCTTTATAGCATGCTGTTTTAAAATAGTGGATAAATGCGATACATCAGACTCAGACAGCTATAAAAGCTATGCATCTTCACTTTGCTATAAGATGGATGCAAAGTGGTTGCAGCTGTTGTTCATACTTTAAATACAGACTGCATTTGCAAAATTCTACTTAAATGTTTTTGTCAATTTATTGATGTGCTGAGTTTGTACCTCTTGTGTAAGACATTTAAAAAAAAAAGCGACATCGTCGATACATCCTTTCTCTCAACTCACTTTCGGGAGAATTTCAAACATTAAATTAGAGAGATATGTGAGAGATATTTTATGTATGCCAAGTGAAACATTTTAAGATCTGTTAAGGGTGTATGCCTTTCCAAAAAGACGCATGTTGCAAGATTGTAGATGACGTAATTCTGTCTTGTTGCTCAGGGTCGGAAATTATGTCGATCTTAAGTATGTACTGTAAGTTTTGTACTCTAAAGTAATATTTAAACCTGTCAGTAGTTTAGCAATAGTTTATCTTTATATTATTGATTCTGGTGTACTTATTAAAAACTATTGTGTATGTTGATGTAGCTAAAACTACATTATTTGGTGACCTTTCGTAGCCTTAGATATAATCAATTACACAGTCACAAAGACAGTGTCACATTATCCTTGATTAGTACTGAAAAATGTGTTAACTGCAAATGAAGGAAACTCTTAAGTTCACTACCTGTACAACCCTGCTATACCAAGTCATTCATCAGTAGTCATTATAGATAGGTAACCCTTTAAAACTATCCTACACATTGTCTTCATTACCTGATACTCGGGGTGCCCCACCCCAGCTTCCCTGTCACACAGGAAGGTGATAAGAGTGGCCCGTTGGGAGCGCTGCTTGTTGTTGTACTCTGTTCCATTACTGTATTGCAGCTGGATCATGCCATCGTAGTAAGAGAGCTTGGAATTGAATTTGCCCAGACTCCAAAAATGATTACTGCAAACAAAAGCAAAAACAACAGTTGGTTAAAGAAATACATAAAACCCTTAAATAAAAAATAAAAAAATAAAGAAAAAACAGATAAAAGGGCTGCTAAACAGAGGCAGCTCAACTTTCTATTTCAATTTTACATGTATGCTTACAACATACTGTACACATTCCTCACCATGGCAAATTAGAGCTGTCAGTATCATGCAGTTTCAGGACAAGCAGCCATAGAAATATAGTAGAACGATTTCAGAACATTTTAGTGCATTTTTACATCAGAACGAGATACTAATATGCTGTAATAATCGCACTGCAGCATTACTTTTTCAATCCCTGCTAGCACTACCTATTCAGTAGCAAATTTGATCCAGTTAAACCAGGGTAACACAGAGGTGACGGAAATGTTTTGTATAAAATTACACTTGCCTTTTGTCCACCTGACAAGCGCCAGATTTATTATCACACCTGTCTGACAGGCTGCCACACACATTCAGGTAGAAGTCATAGTCGCCACTGTGAACTTCATAGCTTCCTCCAGGTTTATTCAGCGGGGATAGGTCAAAAGAAAAACCTGAATGAACCAAAGTGGAAGTATACATTTTGCATTGTAATACAGTGACACCCAAACAGGATACATACAGTTTATAATTATAAGACAGTTTATTTGAGGGGATCCAAACAAGAGCTGACTGTTTGAATGTGTGTGTGCGTTGCAAGCAAGACTGAGCTTAAAACACAGCAAGTTAACTTTTCGAAATTGATGAACATTTTAAAAACCAGCATTACAGTGGTTTACATCCAAAAGATCATTGGCACCATCAAAAGGATAGGAATTTTGTGAGTTTCTAGGATTCACACAGCTCTGGGTCTAACTCCAAACAGTAAGCTAACAGAGGGCCCATCAGGGCTAGTTAATACATTGTAATATCTACAACTGACTCCAGAAGTAGAGCTCACAGCATAGCAGAACCGTACACCTTTTTTGTTATCCATTTTTGTCTTGAATCTCAAGAGCATTTTAAAAATAGAATTGTTTATAAGTTGAGTTGCACTGGGTCACAGAAAATCGATTCATTTTCATGCTTTTATGCACACCTCTACTGCTGGATTACAAATGCTATGGGTACTGTTAATACGCTTTAAATTCATTAATTGCGGTTTTTTTCCCCCATGAGTAAAATATATTAAAAAAAATGTTTTTTCAAAAAACTCATAACTCTCCGGGGCTTTTCAAAACAGTGTCATTATTATTAAACAGGTGTTTTATTCATAAACATAAGCATTTAATAATTCAAACGATTGTGTAAATCTCTAATCCCTAAATCTCAATAAGTCCTAACAATTTTCTAAACGTAACTGAACTGGGAACAGAGTTACTCATTTCAGATTACTCCAAGGTGGTATAAAATCTAAAGAACTGGTTTTTAGAATATAAAATAATTTAACAAAATAAAAAATAAAAAAATTCAGGAAGTGGTTTCCTACCAGCCTGTGGGTCTGAGACCCTGCAGTTGTCTCCCTGGGTCTTTGACAGGACACAAGCAGCAGCAGTGTGCCACTCAAATTCATACAGACACTCGTTACTGCTTAAACTCTTTAGAATGGGGGCACTTTCCAGATCGCCTTTAAAAACATGCAGATAACAGAAGTCTTTTACTGACACAAATGCTGGATATATAAAATTCGAAGTACTTCACACATACATTGTTTGAGTATGTTTACCAGATTAATTTTTATAAGCCATTATTAATACAAGTATAAACACATAAAATGCTCCACAGAACACTGCAGATATCAACTTCAAATTTCTGCAGCTTTTTGCATGTTTTCCTGCAGATTTGGACTGTCTAGTTATGACTTCCTCAACACAGGTGCTCGGACATTTTCCTGTTAGGGCGTGCTTTGAGCAAGAGTTCTTCTATGTACAAATTAGATTACGATACAGACAGACTGGCTCTAACTAGATAACGCAATTTTATGAACCTAAACATACAAAGTTATAAAAACTAGGCTTCATTACAGTATCTAAAAATAATTGATTTCTAAATCTCTGGAGTTTAGCTTATCCTTCTCCAAACATTTAAGGCGAGATGAGATGTAATTTACCAGGTTTGCAGATCAGCGTGATGACAGTCTGGATTCTTGCTTCACCTCCACATATTTCCCCATCAGAGTAAACAAGCTTAATATTATTCCCATCCTTTTCCGGAGGCGAAACAAACTTGCCCAAATTCGTACGTTTCCCGGTATTATCTAAAATAAAAGTAAAGTTAACGGTGGCTTTCTACAAATATTACATACATACTTGATTGGTAAATTTACAGTAAGCCAATACAGGCCACTCAGAATGAATGCCTTCAGCTGTAACACACATTGAGCTTTCTCATACTTGCAATACAACACAGCCAGTATAAATATGGGACAGCTGGTATATTTAAACAGGCTTTCACAGTATACTGGAACCTGTGTACAGCATGTCACTGAATGGAACACAAAGGAACAGACGGTGTCTTAAAAGATCATAAATATACACTGCACCGTACAGAAAGTTATCAGCAGTGGAACAGCAGTGAAACAACATTGGGAAAAGCTGCCAAGAGAGCACACTATGATCTGCATTTAGAGTTGTGCTAGGCCTTTGGCTCCCGACAGGTACAGTTAGCTGCAAAATACAGTACTCGAAGCACATGAGACTTTAGATTGAAGTAGTTCTACACAATAAAGAATGTTCTAAAAGCAAAACCTGGACTGGCATGTGCATGAGCACCAGCAGTGACTCAGCGCTAGTTAAATCTGTTTATGAACAAACAGCAGGCATCCAGGAGAGATTGTTATATTATTAGGAGCTGCAATTTAACAGTGCTTAATAGCTTGTTTGCAGGCCACCCACATACAACAACATGTCTCCCTGCAAGTTCTAAATACCTCAAGAAATATATATATATATATATATATATATATATATATATATATATATATATATATATATATATATATATATATTATCCAGGTCGGGCCAAACTAATTTATAAGACAAAGAAATAAGACATCATGACTTCTAGTTACTGTTTATATTAGTATGGATGATACAAATATTTTTTTAAATATTTGATCATTTCAGTTTGGTCTATTTGCTTACCAATCAAAACAAAAGACTTTGGGCCTTTATTCCCAAGCACTGCTAATACATTATATATTATGTGGTTATTTGTGCTCAACAACCACATTCACTCACCAACAGCACAGATAGCTGCATCTTCTGGGCAGCCGCTTGCTCCCCCATCCTGAAGTACTCTGTGACACACATTGATATAGAACTGCGTCCGCTCAGCCACACTGCTACCCAGGGCCTCCCAGTTGTGTGCATTGCCTAAATCTGAAAGGACACAGATTTATTTCACCTGTTTTTACCAGAGTCCACAACTGTAACATACTGCACTGCTCTTTAACTGCAGAAAATTAACCTATAGCATTCAATTTCAACATTTATTGACTTCCTTGACAGTCTCAAAAAGAAATACAAAGAACACAAACTGGGGGCCTTCTAACATACTAATAAAAAGATGTACAACATATAAACTGTTTATAGCTTAATCAATTAATTGCAAAGGTTATCTTCAATTTAAATAATTGATTAATCAAAAAGTCTGAAATGAAATAATAATTATTGACTTAAAAAAATAAATAAATAAATAAAAGAAAAAGTCCAGCACTTAAACTTCTTAAAACTGGACTAAAAAGTATGAATGCATTTACCGAGTAGGACACATACTATAAAACTAGCATTTTTGCACACTGGTGAGAAGAGGTAACCACAACCATAACCTTATACCCAATTAATGGTATTGATTTTAAAAGCACAGCGGAGACACATTTAGCTGCAACAACAATAATAATAACAATCATCTTCATCAATGCTGTACCTGAATATCTGCTTAAAGGGGAAAGGTCATAGTGTTTCTTCTTATCAGTGACTCTACATAGAAGGTCTTCCTTTTCTTTAACACAAGCATATTTTGTATCCCAGTTAAAAAAGTAAGTGCAGTCCACCTCGCCAGTAAATACTGGAACTCCTTTGCCATCATTCACTAGAAAACAGAAATGACCAGTTTAGGAATTTGGCATTAATGTTAGGATGAAATGTATACTATGCATTCTGTATATACCGGCTCAGCTGCAACATGAAATGTATACTATGCATTCTGTATATACCGGCTCAGCTGTAATAATTATACATTTGTACATTTTACCTGCTGTTTTGTTGCATTCAAAGTTGATTATTGTCATCCGCTGAAAACCTGAACTACACAAACTTCCTCCTGGATAGATCAGAGTGAGGTCACCATCAGAGTACCTAGCACACAGCGAGGAGGATTAGTAACCAGACCAAAGGCTAATAGATATTATATAGCTAAACACTCATTGAAGGGTGTTCTCAGGATTTACAGGATAAAATGCTGGAACAAATAAATAAAACTAGCATTTATCCTGCAGAGTTAGAATTAAAAAAAATCAGGTTTCTGTGTTTATTTGGGGTCAATAAAGCAAACAAGAATTATTGTTTCTGCTTTTATTGGAAGACCAAGCTTTTGTACAGTTCAAAGTAACATTACAGTTAAAATGTGAGGCTTTAGTTAATTCTTTAAAGTATTAAAGTATGTACAGTATTTATTGAAAGTAGTCCTGGCTAAAATGCAACATTACCTTACTCGCAGAGAGTCTAACTTTTGGAGTAAATTACTCAATGAACCAAAACCTTATCTGGAGCTCTGCTCACAACATCTGAGAATACCATCTAAGTTAAATAAATAAATAAACAATAAATAAATAGAACTACAAGGAAGCATGAATGTTCTGAGAAGTTACACATGATTTCGTATTTGTTTTCATATAGAGTGATGTGCTTCTTTAATCGTAAGTACAAGTACTTAATTTAACACTTTGCTGACCGGTAAATGGGTCCAGGATATATGTATTTAATTACTGTATGTATCTTAATTCATTCACTATGAATCTTAGTTCATGTATTATATGTTTTTTTTAAACATGCCAAATACCCACAAGCACAAAAACAGTAATAAATGATTATTAAGTGCACATATAATGGAAAAATAAAACTTAAACAAATGACTATTATGGAAAATCTGTTGGTATTCCTTCAACAGTGTTGTTAATTTAAAATGTACAATAAAACTTCATAGACATCTGACAGCAACTATTAGAACATACATACTGTATTAAGCACCATTTCAAATCATAAGTACCTGAGAGTTTGGTTTTTAAATCTTCCGGCAATCTTAACGCCCCCATGTACTTTTACTTGACATGACGAAATAAACCCAACCTCATCGTGGCAAACGCCCCCATTTACTGGCCCACACACATTCAGGTAATAGATGTAGTCAGTGGTGCCATCACTCATTGTGGATTCAGCATGGTAGGGTGTATCAGAATCTATAGGAGACATAACAAGTTACAAGAAGCTGCAGAGAATTTACTCATTGCTCCAATAAGCACATCCACCAATTTCCTTTATATATGCGAGTGTCTTCTCATTATTCCTGAGTTTACAGATGCTATTATGTTTCATCATAAATATCTGAGCAACACAGAAAACAGATAGGTAGATCATAGAAAATAATGAATAAATATTTGCTAATGCTAATAAAGCTATGAAGCAGCAATATTAAAAGCTTTACAATATACTGTAGCCTCTTGGTAGGTCAAACATAAGGTGCACACTTTTATTAGTACAGTCTTCAGGTCAATTTTCACCCCACACCTTGTTTGGATAGTTTTTTATTTATTTATTTTTACAATGGACAAAGAGTTAATCAGGCATGCAACCGATATAAAACGTTACTGTAATAGTTTACTTACATGGCTTTAACGTGAGTGGAGTCAGGTCAATAGAGATGTCATGCTGTTCGCTGGTGAACAGGCAGGTATTGCTTTCCAGGTAATCCCTGTGGCAGGCATACTCTGTCACCCAATCAATTTCATACCGGCAGTTTGTTTTAGCCGTTAGTCGGGGATCACTGCCCTAAAGGATCCAAAAGAATATTTTAAAGGAACGCCTTAAGAAACCCACAGAAAAATATATATCAAATCTGAATCATATGCAGTAACAGTTTAATCTGAAATACTTTGAGCATTTTAGTTATTCCGTAATTGTTAAGTAAAGACTATGATTGTATGGTTTGCATAAATAAATAAAATAAAATAGTACCTCCTGCCTTCCTGATGGGCATGTAAATGTAATAGTAACTGCAGGAGTATGCTCCCCACAGAAGTCTGGTTTGTGCTCGTTTTCACCATCATAATGAAGCGTCAGTCTGTCAAAAAAAAAAAAAAAGTACATTAGCTCTAAACCATAACACTTAAAAAGAATGAGTTAGGGAGTTGGACACAAAATGGAGTTAATGACCTAGCTTTGTTTTTTTTTTTGTTTTTTTTTTGGAGGCCTTAGTTTAAAGTAAAATTAGTTTAGGACCCTAAATACTCCTTACTCCACACAAGTTGCCACTGGTTACCTTTCCATACAAAAAAATAAATAATGGGCAAGAAAGGAATGGATATGGGGAGACCAAAGTGCTTCGTGACCCACCAAGAAGGCTCTCTCCCACTGCAGGACTGCGATTAAGGAAAATACAACTCCGGAAAGCACCATACCTTTCTTTATCCACCAGCATCAATGCTGCTTTGGGCCGGCCAACACTAAAGTTTCCTTTGCTCGTTGCCAGAAAAGCAGCGCTACCTTCTGGGAAGCTAGGTGTAGAGCTGTCTGAATTAAAAATGAAATACAGGGAGTTGTTATGATACATTTGACTGTGGAAAATGATAGTATCACCAATTTCTTAATACATTTCTAATGTTTTTCAGGCACATACACTAGCGGCCAAAATAATAGGTTCACCAGCCTTGAAACAGATCCCTGATATTACTGAATAGTTAACTTTATTTTAATGACCAAGACATCAAGAGCAATGGTACCAAAATCAAAAATCAAAATGTCCCACAGGTACAATGGCACCCCAAATATTATCAATGTACTAACAATGCAGAATTACTGTGTGGGACAAATGTCCTTCAATAAACATGTTTCTGCAATGGGGACTATCAAGAATGATATCACATTAAATTTTGTACAAGTAGATTGAAGAGGTCCGAGTAGAATAAAGGAGGCAACGATTCTCCAATCCGCAGTTGTTCTGTTTCACGGGTGGCAGGCGACACCATCATTTTGACTCATAACTGGGTAATTGGCTAACTAAACATATGAGAATAACCATTTCCTTGGTAAATAGAAAACAACACCACCTTTCCTCAGTCTGGTGTCTAGGAGGGAAGAAAATGAGATTTCATACAATTATTTACCACTTAACCTTGTGGTAACCCACACATCTGATTTATAATGTTTTTCAGCAACCGAGAGAAGCACTTATCGGGTATGTAAAGAGTCAGCTCTGCGATTTAAAGATCTTAGCGAGACCTCATCTCTGCTGCCCTCATCTCAACTCTAACAGGAAGCTCTTATTCTGGGCTGGTGCTTTCAGGGATAGACAAATGATCTTTATTTGTGTAAAGGCAGACAGTTATACAGACATAAAGAATACTTGCTACTTGGCTCTAACTCAGGACCTGTCAATACCAAGACATCCCCCTGTGTACAAGGAGCTGTAGGAGCTGTATGTCTTCATCTAGACAATGTGGGGAAGGTATAAAAAAGGCTAACAAGATGCTCGGATACATTGTGAAAAGTGTTGAATTTAAATCAAGGGAAGTAATGTTAAAACTGTACAATGCACTAGTAAGACCTCATCTTGAATATTGTGTGCAGTTCTGGTCACCTCGCTATAAAAAAGATATTGCTGCTCTAGAAAGAGTGCAAAGAAGAGCGACCAGAATTATTCCGGGCTTAAAAGGCATGTCATATGCAGACAGGCTAAAAGAATTGAATCTGTTCAGTCTTGAACAAAGACGACTACGTGGCGACCTAATTCAAGCATTCAAAATTCTAAAAGGTATTGACAGTGTCAACCCAAGGGACTTTTTCGATGTGAAAAAAAGAAACAAGGGCCAGGGGTCAGAAATGGAGATTAGACAAAGGGGCATTCAGAACAGAAAATAGGAGGCACTTTTTTACACAAAGAATTGTGAGGGTCTGGAATCAACTCCCGAGTAATGTTGTTGAAGCTGACACCCTGGGATCCTTCAAGAAGCTGCTTGATGAGATTTTGGGATCAATAAGCTACTAACAACCAAACGAGCAAGATGGGCCGAATGGCCTCCTCTCGTTTGTAAACTTTCTTACGTTCTTATGTTCTTATGAGTAAGAGCCCTTGGCTGGGAAGAAAAAAGATATTAAAAAAAGATATTATGACATGTATCAACGCCAATAAAGAGTAAGCCGTGTAACTCCTGCACCCTAGCCTTTCCAATTTGCTTCATTTGTTCTGTTCAGAAAAACAGGCTTCCACGAAAATAAAATGTCACAAGCCAATCTGGTCACTCTGTTCAGTCAAAATGTAAGACCCTACACTGATTTTACAGAGGGTTTTGCCTTTCACTGTGTAGACCTAAAATGCTGGACTGAGCATCCTAATACTAACAGCCACTATGAAAAAAGGAGGCTGTGTGTGTGTGTGTGTGTGTTTTTTTTTTTTTTTTTTAACAGAATACATTATTTATTATAATAATGTTTGTATGGCCACTAGTTTGTCCTAATCGCTATGAATCCTCTATTAATTTTTTTTGTTTTATTTTTAGAAATGCATATATAGGAACATGTACACATTACTAGACAAAGATACGTATAATGTGTAAAAAATAAAAGCTGACCTATGCCAATGCTTCTGCATATATTGATGAATAAGTCAACATCTTCGTCCGAGTCATCCACCAAGTAGGCGCCCGATAGCTTGATCAGTGGGTTCAAGTCATGCTTTTTTCCATTTTCATCAAATGCATAACAGGGTACCTGAAAATACATTTAGAAAAGTTAGAGACAAGTTAAAGTGAAGCGTACACCAGATGCAGTTTAGCAAGAAGTGCTTCACAGACATACTGCATACTAACATGCAAGACAGAAAGACCAGAAGGCCATAATTTAAAAAAAAAATAATGTTGGTTTGCAGTAACCTGCCAACCCATTATTTTCCCAAATATGCATTTCATGCTCACTTGATAACTTCATAACAGCAACTACTACTCAGAAATGTTTGGACTTCTCAAAGAATGAGTGGGAGCGGCCACAAACTGACAAGCTGGGAGACAAGAGCACAACGAATAAAGATAAAGACCTTAAAATACAATTTACAGTTGCTGGCCAGTGTTTTGTGTGGTACTATACTTGACACACCTATGCTATCTAATAACCCCCTGGTAACCTCATACTGTGTGCAATTCTGTCAACTAACTCATTCACATGCATGTTACTTACCATACAATTATTTGTATACAATGTGAATTTCGCTTACCTCTTTATGTGGTTTGAATAGCTCTTTTTTGCAAGCTACGTAGGTCCTCCATTCAAAATAGTGCACACATTCAGAGACAGTTGTGAATTCAGGTGTTCCCTACAGTAACAGAGCCACAAGTTGATTTAAAAAGACATGTTTGTAATTAAAGAACAGCACATTAACTACTCTGTACAAGGTATATCCTGCCAAGCAGCAAACACAAAATAATACTAATTGTACTGCTCTATTATCTTAATTTTGTATTTTACTGTATTTTATTTACATTTATAGTACAGCACCAACAACTTATTTAATATTATCCTAGTTTATAATAAACAAAAAAAGACTAGAGACAGAGAAGACTGTTTCAAGTTGAAATGGGAGTATCTAATGGCAAAATATAAGGGGAACGTCATATCGGATAAAATAGTTTATAATGGATACTTATTATACTGCAGCATTGGTATGGACAGAGGTTAAAATAATGTAGTAGTATTTTTGACTGGACAACACCAGTAATGTAACTAAGAAAACCAAGGAAGACAGCCGTGTAGCAAACATTAAAATAACTCAAAGTGTACTGTTTCTATATAGCAGAAATTCATAACTCACATGACCTCAATATGGCATCCATACTAGGTCAGTGGTTTTATTCATGGTCACCAACAAATTAAGCATGGAGGTTTATATAACCCTGAAAATACGACACTACTACCTCAAATGGTTTCTGACATATGAGGTTATGACACGGCAGCAGCAGTAGCTTTATAAAACAATATTTTTAATCCAGAAAGCAAAAAGTCGTATCAGCCCAATGTCAACTTGAAAGGGAGTTTTTCATAATCTTGAAAATATGAAGTTGCCAGCTAAAATGGTTTATACGCTATTAGCAGTGGCAGATTTACTAATTAATACAAACTCCTATCACAGGAATGCTTAATAAGGACACAGTGGGCGTATCAGCAATGGCAAAAAGAAGGGAAAGTGCTCGTCACTATTATACTATACCAAGGATGTTAAGGACAGGCTGTTTTTCTGCTGCAACATACTGTAGCTACTGGAATAAGAAACTGTTGCAAGAACTCAGAACAGCAGTCATGCAGCAGAGGACAATCTCCTTCAGGTTTTGTTTTTTTTTTTTATTCAAAAGAATTCATTGCAACTCTGCCAGCTCAATAGTAATTTATACTCCTTCCACACTCTCAAATTCTACTCCTCTCTGCCCAATTAGTCTCTTGCTTGAAACAGTTCAGGGTTTAATTACAAGTCTTAGTTTAGAGCACAAACCACCATATGCTCACAAGCACAAAAGGTCAAATTGACAGCAGGTTTTTACATTTAGCCATTTGTCTCAATTGAAGGAAGTACTGTACGGTCGTTTGCTGCTGGAGGGGATGCAAGATCCTGCTCACAACAATCAGTGTTTGTTTCTGTTTAGTTTGTAAATCCCTTAACCAATAAGACACCTATTACTCCAGGGGAAAAACATTTAATTCCTATGGTCAAGGATACAAGGAGAAAGAAATGCTTCTAGTGTGAAGCACAGTTGTATTTTAAAACAATGGGCCCTTTTTGATAAAAAGCATCTGCCAAATAAATAAATAAATAAATAAACTTGAAAGCTATTTAAACAATATTTGTACAAAGTTTATTTTTTAATGAATAAATCATAATGCAATATTCATGAAACTGTTCGAACAGCTGTTGGCTTCTTTAACGTTAAAGCTTTATTTATTCATCCAAACAGGATAAAAGTTTAATAAAAGTAATTAATTAGTAGCACAATTTATATTTGGAAAATATAGCATTATAAAAGCCCCTGTAATTGTCTGTTGCATAATTCTTATACGCTAGAAAGGTTTAACACAAGACTTCCTGCCCCACACAACTGATGTGACATTTACTGTCAAAGATCACCACAGCTTTACACCGTCAACATATTCAATGCTTGTTACAATGTCTGCACACTGTTTCCACAGAAGTTTAGGTGTGCGTGTGTTGTAAAAAACAAATGTAATTCATGAAATTAGTATACCCAAGGTGGGTGGGGGGGGGGGTTGTCTAGGAGCGTTTCAAACGACCTTTGTGCTGACTTACCATGGTTTTACCACAAAAAAAGCTGATACTACTCTGCATTGTTTTCTTGGAGCTGGGGTCTGTGCATTGCTGTGTGGAATTAAAGCCCAGAAGCTTTCCAGAGGCTGTCTGCAGCGATGACTCACCTGAGGGAACAAGGACAGCACAAAACAGCATATTAAACACAGGCTCTTTAAAAGGGTTCACTGTCTCAATTATGAAAGCATATTTTTAATTTATCTTTGCCCACCACCTTTACTTGTTAAGGGAAGAAATAAATTATATTTGTTATAGCATATTATACAGCCTTTCATTATGTATTACAATTGAGCCATACACATCTCTATACTAATCACAGGTTACACTAAATTAGTTTCTGCACACAAGGAAACTGCTTGTGTTGTTTTTGAAACATGATTTAAAAACTATAACACACTGTAAACTGAAGAGTAAAGTACTAGTTTTAATTTTGTCTGGGGGAACAAAAACATTACACTTGAATTTACTGATGCCATAAGAAACCAGAAAGCGATTAAATTGTTGCAGTGTAATGTTCAAGCAATAACATAATAAAGCAAAAGCTGTTGAAATACTGTGGAATAGGGTGCTGCCTGTCTATATTGCAGTCTGGTAAAGGACAACGGAGAACAGATAGAGTCAACCTCCCAACCCACATAGAATACAGAATAGCCACACTTGTCTACGATTGAGAAAATCTCATCAGCAGATACCAGTGGTTTATAAACATCTTCAATGCCACTAGTAATCAAAAATAATTTAAAATGTTAGTCTCATCAATGTACAGGCCTAATATCTGACTGACTGTACCAGTGCTATAGCACTACAGTTTGTTGTAGAATTTTTTCTTTTTGGAAGGTTGGTTCAATGCCAGGCTTTTATCGACAGTGCCCAGATTAGTTAGCCATCTACAAATATCACAGGTTACAAGACACAGAAAACTGCCAGTTTTCAACACAGTACTCCTTGCAGGTCAATGCGTAACTATAACACAAGGAACAGATCGCTCTGCCACATTCCCCGATATACCTGCAGTCACGCCCCCTTTGGTAGAGAGTGCAATCACATCTCCTCCAATCCATGACTGGCACATCGCCTACCGCAGTAAGGCGCCGACTTCCAGTATTGTTGCTCCGCCCCCTTTTTGGATGGCCGACTTCCAACTGACCCAGGAATGAACTGTCAAACCATCCAGGTCGGGAGGGAGATTGTTGACTAGGATTAATTCGCTCTCTGTCACACCCCACCAGGGCTTCAATTTCAGCACGGGATCGCGTATTTTACAAGTTGTTCCTTTTATCTCTAAGCATTACAGAAACTCAGCACACTGCAGTAAGCAAACAGTTTTTGGGGGAAAAAAAAAAAAGCCCACCGAAGGTTACGCACATATTACTCAAGCACTGTAAAAGCCACCTACCTGATTCATGGCTTGTCCCTTTGCGGTCCATTTATTTAACGCCTATGAGGCGCGTCAGGTCCCATTTATTTTCACATGCGCTGTTTAAAAGTCTTTTTTTTCCCCACAGTAAAACAGGCTTAATAGGCACTGCACATCAACAGGACACACAGTGCTGCATCTCCAGCCCTGCCCCACCCCTTGTTCGTTGTATTTATCACATACCTCTTCACAGTCGTGCACACTGATAAATCCTCTCCTGATCACTCGTTTTATCACCAAACTCAAGGCACTATTTTATTACTGTAACATCTCAAAAATCTCTGCAAATGTCCATGATATTCTACTTCTATGTTCTGTTATGTCTCATAACTCAACAACTAATAAAAGTTGTTTCAAACACCATATGACTTAACCTTGTATTTCAATTGGACAGTACACCGTCATGAATAAACTTTGTATGTCAACATTGATGTCAGTCAACTACCTAGTTGGATTTCAAGTGCTCTCTGCAAGTTTACATTGAGATAAGAGGTTTTTCTTAAAGTTTTTTGCCGTTCCTGAAAAATGTATTAATTTGACATACAAAGATTTGTCACAACACTGACAATATGCAGGGAGACTGAAATGCAAGACATTTTACATTTGTTTTTCTCTCTCGCAATATTTGTTTTAGTTTTTCTGTTTTCTATTTCATTACTGGCACAAGTTCATGGCATTTCGGTTAGGGGTGAAATCTGAACATTACAGTAAATCTACATATTGGCCAGGACAGCATTAAACTTGTACGCACAGTTTTCAGTAACATCTCAGCATACACTGCAGCTCAAATTATGTCTGAAAATACTGCCCCCAAATTGTCATTCTTTGAACATTGATCTGAATTATAAAACATGCTTACAAGACCAGTAAAAAGCTGCCTTAGGCCCAAAAGAACTAATTTCAAAATCAGCACCTCCTTCATCAATCTTCACTCAACACGTACTGCAAGGTGATAAAACTACCTACTAAAATTGTATTCAGCAGTTTTGAAGCAGTGGTGGAAACAGTGAAAAACTAAGTCGCCACTTTGTAGCTTACATGCACAGTAAGTAGAATATTGCAATTTCTTGAATTGTTTTATAAAATTCTGCCAAGCCGTTTTTATGATATCCATGCGACCAACCAATAAATGTGCACATAATCCATTATCCTCAAGAACTTTGCACTAAAGATGAGTCGGATGAATAGTTCACAGCACAACCACAATACTTGATACTCTCAGTACCTCTGCAAATTGCACACTGCAACCTGAAACAGTAAAGTGCCATTATAACATGCACACGCCCTTTAGACAAATATGGAATAGAGTTCCAGCTATTGATCCAGTGGTCTCGATTTGAATAGACAATCATAACAGTCTGTGTGGCTGAACGTGAAACGTGAACGTGTGGCTGAATAAGAAAGCAACAAACTAGTGTTATAAGATAAGAACATGTTGCTTGCTTTTTTTAAATTTTTAAGCATCTTAAAAAGGGACATGCATTAGCTTATTTTTTCCAAGGGTAGCTTAACCTTAGACTGCAGACAAGCAGTTTAAACAGTCTCTGTCATATCAATGTGTCTCTGTATGGCACGGTATAGAAGGTTAAATACTACTACTCAACATCCTGTAACATTTACAGCAGAAAAAACTAATGCAAGATGAGGCAGAGGTCAGGAGCCTTTTAGTGTCAAGGTCAAATGCCATCATCCAGTTCTGTTTGATGCTTAGTTTGAAATAAAAATGGCAACATATTGTTCTCTGCCAGAACATTAAGTTAAGGACTTCATCCATGGATGATGGTATGTACTTTAATTATTACAAGGCTGGGCTGGATTTGTGCTGTCGCTGGGTAATAGATAAGTGGTTCTCTGTGCTCTGATAGGCTGAAACAACATTGAGCATACATACTAAAGCTTAGAGATGATCAGAATAGCCAATACTCACCCACAGACTGGAATGTGTGTGTTGTTACATTGTAGGCACAGATAGCACTTGATTGTCCACAGCGAGTGTCCGCTTGTTGTCCACATAGTTTTATATAATAGTTAACTTTATTATCCGTGTCTACTGCCTCCCATGTAAACCTGAGGAAATAAAGAAACAGAAATGGCTCGGAGAAAGGAATTTATTGTGAAACCTGAAAACTGGTTACCAAACGCGACTGAACATTTTCTAGTTTTAGTTTGGATTTAACTGTACGATAACTGAGTACACAAACTAATACTACAGTATGTATCTTAACTGCCCCCCAATTTGTAAATTTTATCTGCAATATCATCTTTAATTTTGCCATCTGCTTAGGACCCTTTTTTAATAGTGTTTTTTTTTTTGGTTATCTACCCCTGTTCTCTTGAATCTGAATTCAATAATTAGGCCTGCAACCCAAAAGAAGTAACTGAATTGAAGAGCACGGAGTAAAACAAATCAAATATTTTGAATTCGATAAAGGCCTTTTACAATCAGGCACAAGGAAAGGAAGCACTCAAAGCAAACTTGCTGAGCACAGAAGAGGCATCAATTAAACTTTTAGTCCAGAAATAAAGTGTACCTGTAGGTAAATAACAAAGTAAGTTCATATAGCAATGATTCTGCGCTTGTACAAAGACAGTCCAAAACTGTACTCCAAACATAGGTGCGTTAAGCTCAAAATAACAGGTAATTTTTTTTAAAGTCTAATGCTCGCACACCGTGTATCAAATGACACGAAGGTCAAAAAAACATCCAAAGCAGAAATATATTTAATCTCAGTCTCACTCACATGTGGAAAAAAAAAGTGAATAAAGTGCTCAAAAGTTCTAAAATGCAAAATGTAAGAAATAAGCCCCCAAAATTTATAGCATTATATAATATCACACCTCAGTTAATAGACTATGTATTGTTTACTGGCTGTCAATTTAGACTGCTTATAAAAACTCAAAATAACTAATTCTTGAGCTCATAACTGCCTAAAATGTGAACCTTTTCAGTAAGTTACACTGTATAATTGTTAACAGTAAGAAACAAATACTAAAAGCCACAAACATAAAATGTTTCTGTCTAAAAGAACAAAGAACAAAAAGGCATAGCAATAGAATCCACAAAAGCAAACTTCCATATAAAAAAAACTAAAAGGCAACCAATTCAGGTGTTCCACTGCTCGAATAGTAAAGACCAATGCTCCAGAAGTTTAGAACCTATTAGGTTTTTAAATTCATAAACCATAACTCATTTTTTTATCTCACGTAAAAGACTACCTACACAGTATTTTTCTACCGAGTTCCCCGAACTAACTAACTTGTGTATATTGCAAACTTTGCATGCTATGTCCGTGCCAGAACACTAAACTCTAGGAAAAAGAAGAGTTGATTTTACATTTCTTAAAACTGCATCAACATAATTAATATCAAACTTAACTCGAGGGATCTCATTTTTAAACATATTTAATACAATCGGCTAGTAGCAGGGAGATTTAAATTATCGCATTTCTTTCTTGTAGCTATACATCTAGCTACGGTAATTAAATAAATAAATAAATAATACTCTGCCAAGAATTAACAAGCAACCAGGAGACCCTTAAACAGTATTGTAACTACAGAACAGCCAAATAGTGAAACAAACCAATTAAACTTCTGAGCCATTTCTTTCTGTCAGCAGCCGCTAACATCTTTCAAACACAGTTGCTTATGCTTGGGAAGCAGTCAGCAAGAAAGCCTGAAATGGATTCCAGCAAAACATGCAACCCTACACAGGAGGGCACGTGAAAGGGGTGCAACTCAGGTTCAGTCCTTCAGCTTGTGCCATTCCCAGGTCCCCGTTTTCCAGTTCTCCACAGAGGGAACTACAACACAGAATATGCACATGCCAACACTCACACACAATGCAGCTGTTATTAACCAGCTTGATTAAAAAAAAAATTATAATAATCTGAAGTGGGGCTGCCCACGAACAGACACCACTCCCAGGGCCGCGGACAAATAACAGCCACGGATTTTAAAAGCATTCCCTTCCCATTTTGGCAATGTTTTCCAGGCTTTATATTCTTACCTCAGGTGACATCAATGTGTCCTGCCAAAACTCAAAAAATGCAGTTCCTATGCAGCAGGTATTTGGACCCCAACTTACACTATGGAGGTACTGTAGGACTTCAAAATGGCTGATGTGGTGCCCTAATATGTGCGGCACAGAAAGAAGATTTATAGCATAGTGGCAGGACAATAAGGGACTTTTAGCTAGAAAATAAAGACACTTGGATTTAAAAGATTGTATTTTAAATCAGCACTGAAGGAGTAATTCTCATCATGCCTACTTCACCAATTATTGGAGTGATTCTAACTGAAGTAAATGCTAAAAGTAAATGTCTAAACAGCGAGAATATACCAGGGTCTTAAACCTT
Organism: Polyodon spathula; assembly: GCF_017654505.1. Taxonomy (NCBI): domain Eukaryota; kingdom Metazoa; phylum Chordata; class Actinopteri; order Acipenseriformes; family Polyodontidae; genus Polyodon; species Polyodon spathula. The sequence goes on from NC_054539.1 coordinate 22,863,125, forward strand.
TTCTTTCACAGATTGACAACACCGTGTAACAATTTTTTTTTTTTTTTTTTTTTTGGTTCCTGGGTAATAAGTGTTATTTCCTAATTGCTTATGCCTCAGAAGTATAGAAAATGGCTATTATTCCCCACAAACTTTGCTTTTGTGACCAGGACAGTGATATTTTGAATGTACCTATTTTCCAGAACATTCCAGATAGATTCAGTGCTGAGTAAACTTGGAGTAACTTCTAGAACTTTCCAGTAATATAAATAGTAGGGGCCTTAAGCCCACCAGTTCAGTTTAGTTCCAGCTGCCTAAGTGGATACATATCTGCATTTTTCTGAGATGGCATCAAGAGGCTGCAATGGTGGCATTCCTGATGGGTCTCCAAGGCGGTTTTACCAAGTTTCCCTGCTATCTTTGCCTTTGGGACAGCTGGGACACCAAGGCGCACTACCTCAGGCGGGACTGGCCACAGCGGACAGAGTTCACTGTGGGGAGGAACAGCGTCAAGTGGGAGCCACTGGTGTACCCCCGGAAGGTGCTGATGCCACCACTGCACATCAAATTGGGCCTTATGAAACAATTTGTCACAGCTCTAGATAAGGAGTCGGCAGCCTTCAATGACCTTCAAGACTTCTTCCCTAAGCTGTCTAAGGCAAAGGTCAAAGCCAGTGTCTTCGTCGGACCACAGATAAAGAAGATCCTAGAGTGCAATGAATTCCCCAAGAAGCTCACTAGTAAGGAGAAAGTGGCTTGGAACAGCTTTGTCGCAGTGGTTCAGGGCTTCCTGGGCAATCACAAGGCCGAAAACTATGTGGAGCTGGTTGAGACTCTAGTGAAGAACTACGGCACAATGGGCTGTAGGATGTCCCTCAAAGTCCATATCCTTGATGCTCATCTTGATAAATTCAAGGAGAACATGGGAGCGTACTCAAAGGAGCAAGGCGATCGCTTCCACCAGGATATACTGGACTTTGAACGCCGCTACCAAGGACAGTATAACGAGAACATGATGGGAGACTACATTTGGGGGCTGATTCGTGAAAGTGATTACAGTATAATCGTAAATCCAGAAAAACTACTCACTTCTAAATCTTCTGTAGTCATTTTTGTATTACTTTAGTATAAATACATGTTAATTTGGATTCATATGTTGTTTTTTTCTGACTTTATGTGAACGAAAAGACCGTTTTCTCTTTGGAAATAGGTAAATTTCAAAATATCACTGTCCTGGTCACAAAAACAAAGTTTGTGGGGAATAATAGCCATTTTCTATACATTTGAGGCATAAGCAATTAGGAAATAACACTCACTACCCAAGAACAAAAATTGTGTTACACAGTGCAATCAAACCCCACATCACATGTTCAGTTTCAGAATTACTCACTAACTGCTGGTAACATTTGGTAAGAAATATGGGTGTCAGAGACAACCGCACAGCAATCCAGAAAGATCGAGAAAACCAGAAATGTGACCATAATGCATGTCATCCACGCGATCACTTATACAATGGAAATTAAATTGACTACAATATATTAAACACAATTAAAAATGAAATAAGAAGATAGAAAAAAGCAAGACATTAAGATAGCATAATTTGAAACCCTGTACTGGTGCAAATGATGTAGATAGTATAATATATGGTTTTGGACTTAACTAAAATATGTTTCACAATCACACACTGTGCCTCTTATGTCAGAGATGGAAATAAGACTCCTATCGCATAGCACTTTGATCCATTCCTGCTTTCACTATGCGTTTAATAGAACACACCTGAACTTGTTACCTATACACTGTGTCCAATCAAGCTTGTAGCAAAACCCTGAATGGGTGAAACTGCTATGCAATAGGAGACTTATTTCTATCCCTGCACACAAAAGCTTTCTCATAGGCACAGAACCTACAGTTCTAGAAAATGTATGTGATATTGAAATACCAAACCATGTGTTACTTAAGAGTAGGCTAACACTGCATTTTTATACAATGACATTTTACTGTGGAATAAACTGCAATGAACAGTAATTCACAAAATATCAGAACACTAGTCATACAGTACAATTTATGTTGAGATAAAAATTAATAACTCCTCAGATGTGTTCCTCATATTATTTCACGTGCTGCTTCTTTGCCAAACAAATTTGGTCTAATTTCCCCAGTTCTACAGTTGATAGGTTATATTTAGGTTCTTCCAAAAGCCCATACTGGAGTTTATTCTGAAGTCAGACAGCAACATTTTCACATGCAGCTATCTTTGTATTCTGAGCCAATTGCAATTAAAATCTACTGGGTTTACTTTCAGCTGCTAGCAAATTTAATTATTCAGCACATATAGAACAACTGAGTATCAGAAACTTCAATACTGTCAAACGCCCCTTGGTTTTCTTGACTATACAATGGAGCAGACTACCATCCCCAACCTGGCTAACCAAGCCACTTGCAATGTTGGAGCACACTGTGTGAAATAAAGCTTTTTAGTTTGTGTGAGGGTTCCTTCACTTTACCTCACTTTCTTGTTTGTACTGAATAATGCTATTGGGAAATAATTTACCAGTGCATGGCAATATATAGCATAACTGTGATTGCTGTTTACAGTGAATATGGGAACCAACTGAAAACAACTCGACTCACTACATAGAAATGGCTGGTTATAAATGGCTCACTTATGAAAGACCTCCATGATTAAGACTGTTGATGCAGGGATGGAAATAAGACCCCCACTTCACAGCAGTTTGATCCATTCCAGGTTTTGCCACTATGAGTTTAATCAGACACACCTGAGCTTGTTACCTACCTATACACTGGATTAAGCTCTTATTAAAACCTGGAACGGGCGAAACTGCTATGCAGTTGGAGCCTTATTTCCATCCCTGTTGATGTGCACCTGACTACAGTAACTGTCCAACTGTTGGACAGACAATAAAATGTAGGGTCAATTTTAGGGTAACAAATTGTTACAAAAGTTTAAAAGAAATGCTATTGGTGTACATTTTATTGAGTGGCTTTAAGTAGGAGTACTAGTCTAAACATGATGTAAGTACAGCATTTAAATTTAGACCCTCAGTGGCCTGTTTTTTTTTTTTTGTTTTGTTTTGTTTTTTTAATCCCTGGTATACATCCTCAAATAAACCAATCATTACTTGCTTCCTTGAGCAGTCTTATTTCTATTTTTTCCCCCACAGAAATAAAACAGTCCAGTGTGTTTTTAATCTACAGCCCCAGATTAAGAATGTGAACAGTATTGTGTTTGAAACAGACGTCTGTTTTACTTACAGCAGTACTCTAGTGTACAAGGAAGGTCAGCCCTTTAGTTTTCTTGCTGAATTTAAAAATATACAGTATAGGACAGAGGATAAAACATTTCATTGATTAAGTCGCACACTACCTAAGAATCCCTACTCCATCAACATAAAGCTGATTTTCGGAACTCTTGTATTGCTGCAAAAAAACTGATATTGTGTATGCCACGTTGATCTTTTAGTCGTTTGCACCTTGTGCCACGGAGAAAATAATAGAAACAACACGTAGCCAACATATTACCTTCAGCGTTCCCACACACGGACACAATATTATCAAGGATAAAAAATACTAAAACAGTATAACGGCAAACGTTCCGCACTTAAGCACTGCCTTGACATTGCCCGCTTCATATGTTTTTCAAATAACGACATACACTAAAGTGCAATTAAAACATTAATAAAAACACTTTGAAGAAAACAGAAATCAAAATCCACTGCTGTCATTTTGGTAAAAAAAAAAAATGTCAGGCTGACCTTATTTGTGTTTATCGTCAGGCATATGTGATAAAAAATGAATAATGGGCATAACTGAATTACCATGTATATTAATGTTGTTACAATATTCATAAAAAAAAAAAATAGAACAAATCAATTAGCATATGGTTCAAGCTTTTGTTCCAATAGTCGTTAAGTTTTCAGTGAAATCTTGCTTGAAATACCATATAATATGTGCTCAGCAGGAGATAAGTCAGGCCTTTGTCATGTGAGTGTTTGAACGGCTTCCCTATCCTGGTTGTCAACAGTACACCCAGTATCAGTTATATTCATGCTATAGCTTACCCACACAAGTCCTGGTACCATGGTTCCACCTGATCCGCTGCCGCCGTGCTGCAAAGCAAGGTTAATAAAGTTATAACAGAGGACAGTCTAGCGATCTGACAGATTAGTGGCGAAATGCTCTTGTTGGTTCTCCCCATAGTTTCTTCCCTGTTCTGCTACAGCTCGCTGTCCGACATGATACAGCAACTACGGCTATGAACAGATAACGTCACATGACCTGGGCCACATGACTAAGAAATCACATGGTACTAACTGCGTCGTAATGAGTCTTTGTTGTCTCGTCTTCTGACACGTGGAAGCGAAAGGATACAGTATAATAAGTGGCATAAACCTTAATCTTTTAATATGGAAACCAGTAACCAAGGTGCACTTTTTACTTGCCTGAGTTTGTGTTATAACCTAGTGAATGTTTTCCTGTTTATTTTATATCAGGCTACTGTATTATTCATTAAGGAAGAACCAATACCTACATGGAAAAGCCCTTGGGCCATGTGAGAAAGAAAAAAAAAAAAAAAAAAAAAAAAAAAAAAAAAAAAAAAAAAAAACCAACTTGAAATTTCGACTTTTAAAGTCGAAATGTCGCTTCTGAAAGGCAAAATTTCGACTTTAAAAACACGAAATTTCCACATTTTACAACCAGAAGGCTTTGCTATGGTAACCACAGCTTGGTGATGCACCTATTGGATTTGGAGCAGTTAGAATTTGTGCGATTTTAATTTGTTCAGTATTGGCTTCAGTTAAATCTGATATGCGATCTGATGAAAATAAGTTTTACAGTAAGATCCCAAAAAGAGAGACAGATGTTCAATTGAGGACGGCAGAATAACACTAGCACTGGAGACTTAAGAAAGACGGTAAACGAACGCGGCAAGTTCATAAAATGGAAAGCAGCGCCGTGAACAAACAATTAACCATATGTCCATCTTTCAGCTAAATAAGACAATGTTACATCTATTTTAATGGTGTAAAACTGTAACTGTAAAACTATCAAACCTGAATGCTTAGGTAGTTACAAATAAATTAAACGTGGCTTTTTGATTGGTTAAGAAGTATTTCTGTTACAATACTGAATAGTGAATAATTCTGGGTCGTGGGTTCATTAATTATTCCTGTGCTCATTTAGGTCGCCAGTGAAAAAGTTTGGGAAACACTGATCTACAGTATACAAAACAATATTACAGTAGGAGATGCTCATTCAAACTCGTGATTTGCCCACAAGGGCGTGAACGCGTCTCTCTTGTACATGGTCTCGGTCCTTCCCTGTCTCTCTTTCTGTCAACGACCCCTCCCTCCCTGACTTCTCTTCATACAGCACATCTGGCAAAATGGCCACGGGGGCTGTGTCTGGGTGTGACGTGCTCAGGATGGAGGAGAAAAAGTTCGAGTATTTTTCCTCCATTAACCATATGGCCAAGAAGATCATGCTGGAGCGACAAAAGATCCGAGAGAAGCATGGTTCAGAGTGGGAGAAACTAACTCAGAGCGAGCAGGAGACCGCTATCGATAACTGGATGATGGACCCGCAGATTCGGGCTCGGTATGCGCTGCACAGGGCGGAAAGGGAGGAGGTTGTCACATATCCAAAATTACTAATCCAAACAGGACAGAAAATCGTACATTTCGGAGAAGAGGTGAGAGAAGCATTTGGGCTTTAAATAACAACCAGTAATTACGGTGTCCGTGGAAGTAATAATCGAACTAAAACATTACGTTACAGTAGCAACAATCTTACTGAGCTGCCTTTGTTGTTTTTGTATTGTTACCGAGTTAGTTGGTTTAAATAGTCTAATGAATAACAGGAGTTAAATGCAGATTTGCCTGCAGTGTTAGAAGTGTAGAAGCAAACACATAATACATTATTCAATTACTGTACTTTTTACTTGCAATACTGACAATGTAGGCCAGCACAACAAACTGGGGTCTGTCTTTGGGATACTAGGATTTAAACAAACCAATGGGTTTAGATTGTTGTTTTCAAAATGGTTATTGGCGCTTGTCGTTTTACATTATTTCCAATGCAGCCCGTTATTACTTTTGCATTGAATTTGCTCCAGATTTCAGAATTATATTCAGTTAGTTCCAAATTGTTGCGGATGTGAGGCTGATGTTGAGGAATCATTAAAACGAGTTTCAAGGGCATTACCCAATCAGGATTGCTCAAGTCAATTTACTGTACAGACCCCAAATTTCAGTAATTGAAAACTAGTCATCCACTATTTTAGTTCTGATTTCTGAATGTGTCTAGAAAGTCACTGTACTAAGTGAATGTGCTGTTTGGAAAACTACTGCTTTGGTTGCATTATTAGGATTTTATTTAAACAGTTTTGTTCATATTATTTTAGGATATTACATGGCAGGATGAACACTCCACACCTTTTTCTTGGGAAACCAAGGTATGTGTGGCCTCATTTACAGCAGCCTACATGTGTTTCATTAACTTCTTCTTTGCATATTTGTGCACTTTCTGACATGTTGCTGTGATTTACTCCTTATTTAATCATGTTCTAAAATAACAAAAAGATAGAGAAATGTTTTGAAGGGAATTGTTAGACTGTTATTATACTTTAATGTGCTTAAAACCCAATGGCAAGCATCTTTCAATCTTGCACGTTGGTATCTATCTGTTGCTATTAATTTCTTATAACTCTGTTTTTATATTTATGTATTTATTTATTTAGGGTGGGTTCTGTTTACCCTGATAGTAAATAAATAAATATATAGACTTGCCAATCAAGTTTACATTAATAATGAAGTCAGTATCTGAACAAATTAATTTTATAATATCCTCTATATTAATTAGTATGGTTAATATATGTTTACTGTTATTATGATTGTGGTTATGTTTATTATTAATATTGTTGTGAAACCCGTTACAGCAAACTGGGCCAAACAGTCATCTTCTTTTTCAGGCAGTAAACCCCAGAACAGGTATTCTTTTCTTCAATATAAGTGAGGGATGCACCTTGAATAAGCAACTGCAAATATTCACTACCTTTCCTACATCCACTGGTGTTTTTGTTATTGTATGTATTTCTTCTAAGTGATAATTCATGTGACCAGTGCGCATTTGGTTTAAATGTAAATGCATATCTTCTTACATCGACATTTACAGAGTCAATTGGAATTCAGCCTTACATCTCCAACAACACTGGAGCAAGGAAGCACCTCTTCACAAATGGAGCCAAAGCTGCAGGCCAAAACCTCTCAACCGGTGAAAGCTTCATATGGCGGCAACAGCAGCAGCAGCCAGGTAGTGAAGGCATCCCAAGGCAGTAAAACACCCAGCACAGATAGCATATCAGCAGGCAGAAAGGATGAAGAATCTTCTTTTTGGAAAATCAGTGCTGAGAGATCTAGACTGGAGGGCGGCCAGGCAGATTTCCAGTCCTTGACGCCCAGCCAGATAAAGTCCCTTGAAAAAGCGGAGAAGACAATGCCTTCATACCGAAGACAAGAATCCACACCTAAAGACAAGGAGGAGCACAAAGGTGATAAGCCACGTGTCCCCAAACAAGGCAAACCTGTGAGCATGAGTGTCTCCTCAACTGTGGCGGAGTGGGAAAGGTGCCAGCCAGCACACCCTTCAGCAAGCACTCTGGATGATGTCTTCACACAGGGACCTGAACTGAAATCCCCCACCTGTACTGCACCCTCAAAGGAAGATGACAAAGACGACTCTGCCCAAGCAGACAATCCATTCTTTTCCCAGGTAACAAACTCTGTAGTACAGTCAAACCTGCTCATGTGACCAACTTTATTTACGACCAACTGGTCTAAGTGACCACTTTACATTCCTCCCAATGATATGTGTCCTGTAAAAACAGACACCTCCTCCAGATTTTTGTCAACTAGACGGAAGTTTATTTAGTTTCTTTCACATAACGGCAAAATATTTAGCCCATTTGTTTTTTTAAAGAGTAAAGCACTTGGCATATATATATTTAACTAGATGGTTCATCGAGTGTATATGGAGACAATAGTCTTTCAGTCTAGTAAAGTCTTCCCTGTACACTTGTACACCCTGTAAATAAAATAAACCCTGTATCCCATCAAATTACTTGAAAGCCCAAGTTTTTTTATATGTTCACTTATTAATTTAGTTTTTTTGCAATGTCTATGTATCTGTATTTATATTAAATTATATTTGTTTCAACAGTTTAACACTAGCAGCAACCTTTTGAAGACTGGTTTTGACTTTTTGGATAACTGGTAAAAACCTGCAGAACTGCCACGAGGAATCCTCAAGAACAGAACTACATACACCCTTGTGTGTTCTTCTCCAGATTACAGTTAAGATTACATTTTTCAACACTTGCCATACTGATCACTTCATATTCTTTAGCTTGTTCTTTGTATTTATGGGTTATGTTTCGTTTAAAAGTGCATGTTTTCGAATGCCTCATTTGCCTCAACCTCAGTGCAGCTGTATGTAAAACAGTTTACACTACCAAAATATAACCATGCATTTTTCCTATATTTATCTGCAAGAATGTATACGTAATCAATACTGTATTTAATGTCATACTGGGCAAACACTCTGCAACATTGATTGGGAGTAACTTTCAATTAAACGCTAACCAGATATCCAATAAAATTATTGAAACAATGATCCCAAAGGTTTTTGCTTGAGTTATTGTCTCAAATCATAACAGTAAAGATGACTTCTCTTCTATATGTCTACCTTTTTAATAAAAAAATAATAAAAATCTAGCAGTGATATAGTCAGCTTCTAAAGTTGTGTTGAGGTGAATAAACTATTTTGCAAAATATGAGACAGAAATGAGGGGCAACTGTTTTATAAGTATTTTATTATTTCTCATGTTTCAAAAGTAATGTTCACTGGAGAATGTTTAAGGGTAGATATATGACAAACCAGTATTTTCCATAATTTTAAAACTCAGATTTAACTTTTTTAGACAGATTCCCTAAGATTTTTGTGCAAATGTGCTGTACAATACTGGTAAGTTTTTGTTACCTGATTCTTAGCCTGCTACCAGAATGACTAAAGATTATAAGGATTCAGGACACTCTTGTAAACTTTAAGGATTATTTATTTATTTATTTAAATATTTATTTGTTTTTAAAGGTAAGTTTAGTTGGTTCCCATCTACAGGAACCCAATTAAAAGTGGAAACAAATGCCCAAACAACCGCTGTGCTCCCTCAATATTCATCGTTCTGTAATTCATAATCTGGTTAATTCACTCAATCTCGATAGAAATTTGTAAAAAGTCCCTTTTTTCTGTATAAGAGCTCTTCACTAATTCACTTTTTTCAGTATTAAAAAAAGAAAATGTGATATGCAAGTCAGGTAGAAAAATAAAGACAGCACTATTCCAATAAGGAAGGGGAGGTACCCATTTCTGCGTATGTAGATACACAAGACAGACAATAGGTGGCGGTCTCTACTTATTCTGGTTCTCTGGAGGAAAAAAAAAGATCTCTTTATTTGTGTTTGTTTTTTTTTTAATAAACATATAAACTGTTTTTAGAGTCAGATTAGGGATGGATTGTCCTAATAGGAAACTTCTTTGGACTAGTAAAACCTGGACTGAGATATACGTCCAAGACACTCATCTGCTGCATTCCCAGACATCATAAGGCACTAAAGTATAGTAGTGGGAGGACAACCATGCAATAAACAAACATTTCTTGCTAATTTTGACAAGCACCTTTTATTGCATATAGATTTCCAGGATTTATTTTTAATATGTTTATCTGCTTCTGTGCTGCAGTTCACTTCTCTTGCTACAGGCATTAACACGTTACATTCTATCACTCTGTTGAATATAATACCTGTTGAAGAGGAAGTGGACAGGAAACGGGTCTTACTGTGTTGGACTGTGACAGGATACATGACTTTACCACAGTTTAAGCACATTACAATAAAACAACATACAAAGAAACTTATAAGAAAGCTGTGTCAGCCATTTTTGAAAGGATTAGTTATTCCACCTTTAAGCAGTGCAACATTAGTCTATTTAAAGTCGAAACCTGATTATATAGTGCAGAAATATAGTTTCACTTACCATGGAAGGTCACATAGACGTACACTGCAATTTCAATACAGTAGAAGGTAATACCATTTTAAGAGCATAAATATGTACTGTACTTTATATTGCCTTACCAATTAATCTTAAATTACAATGCACAGGGCAATGATAGCACAATGACAGTTACAGGCACAAGCCTTTGGAAGAATGGAACCAATGGTAACATTAATAGTTTGACTTGCCAAAGGAGTGGAACACAACATTATACTTCACAATTACCATGGTGTTAGTGTCAGAACTACAGGACTATTGTGCAATTGAGGGAGTTGCAGTAATCAAGACGGGACAGTACCAAGGACTGAACTAGGAGCTGTGTGAAGTAGTCGGTGAGGAAGAAGCAAATTCTGCATATGTTGCTGAAGAAGAAGCAACAGGAGTGTGCCATAGGAGAGGTGTGCTGAGAGGAGAGGGAGAGGTCAAGGTTGACACTGAGGTTCTTTGTGGATGAGGAGGGAGAGAGGGTGGTGGATTCAATAGAAATAGAGATAGATCAGTGGTAAGGGAAGAAAAAGAGGTCTGATTTGGAGAGGTTGCAAAGTGCATCCAGGAGGAGATGGCCAGGAGACAGGCAGACAAGACGCATGTACTTCACTTGCGAGTTTGATGGCTGACCTGTCTGCAACCTCCCAACTGGATTTTGCTATTCAAACTGGGTTACAAACGGGTATACAAATTAACTTGAGCGAATGTTTAAAACATGTACATACTGTATATCTGTAGCCTTTTACCCAATAAAAACATGCATTAATGCAATCATCACTCTTGGATGCAAGAATTAATACATTTTTTTCCTGCACAAAGAATGTATTATGAATTCAAAATAGGCTAGCTTTTTCCTTCCCATCATTTTGTCTTCTCTCATTGACATTGCTGTTTGAGTTTATGATGCATATTTTAAATCATATGTTTGTTAATGGTTCTCTTCCTGATATAATATTAAAGAATTGAACTGAACAAAAACTTGGCAACATCTCTGATTTGGGTCACACTCACTTTTAATCAGCCTGCTGTAAAGCAGAGGACAAAAGGAAGCTTAAAATATGCCATGATTAGGATTCAAGTGTTCCTAAAGTAGCAAAAATAGAACTTTTGTTTTACCTAATAGTGAGGCAACAGGGTGTTAATAAATATTTAACAGTTTTACCTAATTATGGAATACCAGCCATTATGCAGCTTTAGTCTTACTTTTATTTTTCAGCCTTTATTTCTAACGAATCAACACAGTTTATATGTATAACTCTAAAGGTATACAGTAACTAGAATACCTTTGTGACAGAGTGGTAAGTGAATACAGGTGAGTGCAGAGCGGACACAAAACAGAGAGAATGATTTTCAGGTGCAGGGGTGTTTATTGATTTTGATTAGCAATGTCCAGAGCCTTATGGCAAACACCTGTAAATAATAATGCTGGAATGATACAGCGGCGTGTATCACTCGGTATTTGTAATTCTCCAGGATTGACCCGTAATCAGAAGTCCAGTTCTTGTACACCCACAATAAACAAAAGACACAAACACAGTTTTTAGTGACAATGAATATGTGCTAGTGGTGCAAGACAGTCCTCCGTGAACGAAGGGTGAAAGTGCTGATGTCCGGGTTCGTGCTGGTTTACACTTCGGAGCGTGTTAGTGGTAGTCTATAAACAACAGACAAACAATTACTAACAAGGACAAACGCAAACAAAACACTCACGGTTGCTGGAATCACAAGGGTCTCCTTTTAGGTCTATCTAACCATTTACAAAGGAACAGATTACTGACACTATGACCCCTTATATACCCTCCCCCATGACTCTTAATTTAACAAGTGCATCTGCTCCTCTAATCCACGGATGCCACACTGTTTCCTGTCCGGGTCACTGAATTTGGGTACCGTAGCTCCGTCCATTTTCTAGCTGGTCGACTTCCAACTAACCCAAGGAATAAATTGTCATGCCATTTAGTCCAGGGTATTCTGTTCCTTTTACACAGCGCCCTCACAGGTCGGGAGGGAGATCTAACACCAAGAATCATTCGATCTCTGTCACAACCTTTTATACACAGAATGATTCAGAAGTCATTGGACAGGTGGACAAGTTTGAAAAGTATTTGAAACTTCTGAATTTGTCCATTAATACAGTAATGTGTTCATTCAGTTTGTCCAGTAAGTTATCCTTTTGCCATGTATAGCCTATTTGCAAGGAAGTCAAGATAATGTCAACATCAGAGTGGCAGTGATATATAGTAAAGTGGGTCATGGGATTCGAGGATGCCCACTACACGTTCAGTTTTCCTGAGCTATGCAGTGAGGGAACATAATTGGACATTCTAAACTGGGGAGAAAATCGGGGTAAAAAAATTGGGCGCTCAAATAAAAAACTGCCACTGCCATATTGCAACAGCTAGATGCCATATTCACAGAATAATTGACCAGAGCTCCAATGGAGCTAGTGTAATGCACAGCAAGACTCATGGGGTCCAGAAGTTTGTAAGGGAAAAATATTCAAATGCATATTATGCCCATCAACTAAATCTAATAGTGGGATAAGCAGCGAGTCAAGTTTCAGAGGCTCGAATTCTTTTCCAGACCCTTTCTGGTTTTTCAACTTTTTTCTCACTATTCAAAGAAAACTGCTGTTTTGGATGAAGTTGTAAAGAAAAGACTACCAACTGCGCCTCAAACAAGATGCAATTTTTGTGGTCAAGCAGTAAGGACAGCGTTTGAACAGCACAATTACCTGTTAGTGTGTTTTCAGACAATTATTAATTCAGACTTTGACAGTGTCACAGTTACAGAACCTAACGGTTTTTGTAATGGCCTCGTGGACTTTCTGTACTTGTTCCAAAACATAATGATGAAGGTGGATATTTTGTATGGGAAACACCAGACGAGGAATATTACATCTGTTAATGCAAATTAAGCAGTAAAGCAATTTGTTCAAAGCACTCAGGATATCCGAGCATCTGTTAGAACACTGGAATCCAGCCTCCCTGAGAACCTGCCACCAATGCCAAGAAGGCGAAGGGGCCCAAATACCACAGAAGATTATGACACAGCTGCCTTGCAAATTTGTAACATCATCATCTCTCATGCAAAGGAACGGTTTGCCTTCAGAAAACACCTTGTCTCTGCAGAGTAGCTGTTTTGATGAATATCAGGTAGCTTTCCTGGACGGTGTACTAGAGTAAACAATTCAAGCATACCCAATGCTTAGTAAGACTTCCTTATGCATTGACTTACAAACAGTGTATGAAGCAGAAGATTTTAAAAAGGCCAAAAATGCATTATGCCTGAATGCTTATATAACAACTTAGACAGAACATTTCTGGAGATTACAAAACTACTGAAGATAGTTATTGCCACTCCAATGACTACAGCAGAGGCAGAAAGGTGTTTCTCAACACTGAAGTGGATAAAAACCTTCTTGAGAAACAGTATGAAAACCAAATGATTAAATGCTTTAGTCATGTTATCAATTGAAAAAGACATGATGGCTGACATTCTTGACGATAATTCATCACAGAGCAAACTTTTTGTATCGTTTCCAACAAGAAACAGATCCACTGGACAGTGCTTCTACTACTCAGGTTGGCCCAACCACCCCCATCTGCAAACTTCAGCCACCAGCTATTAATTTTCGAAAACACTGCATATTGCTGCATATAATGATTTGGTGATGGATTGTAATACAACTTTTGTTTACATAATAGGCATTATACAAATCAAAAGATCGAAATTTGGATGTGAGTGACATTAAATGTGTGATGTATGGTATTCACAGATTGTGAAATGGTTTCTGTTAACAGAGAGAAAAAAAAGAAAAAACATACAGTGTGTGAATGCCGCCTGACGAATTTTTGAAGGTTTAGAACCATCTTTGAATTCAGGCTAACGAATGAACCTTGAAACCTTTGAACACTGCCCTGAATCCAGTGTTCTCCTTGACCTTGTTGTATGACTTCACGAGCCAAACAGACACGACTGTGCAAGCCAAAAATCTTCACTTTCCTCCTGCTTGTTTTATTTTCTCACATCTACAAACTACGTTTTTTAAAACACACCCAAGCAATTGGTTTTCTGACTAACCTCCCATAGGTGCCTAAACATAAATAAAAACCCAGACAATGATTTAATCAACTCAATTCATGTATTTAAATATTAAGTTTGCATTGTAACTCTATACTGCCCTGTAAGTAAGTAACACCTGTAAGTTGCCAAATAAATAAATAAATAAATAAATAAATAATCTCAGTTGAATGTTATCAATATTCATAAACAGATTGTATTAGTGCAATTAGTTATAAGTGATTTTATTGCAGACATTATCTCATATTGTTTTTATTAGCCAAAAAATCTTTTTATGTGTTTGTGGCAAAGTGGTTTAGTGCTGATGCAGTGCAGTAGAATAATGACTTAACACAGTTCCACAGTTAATGAAAGCTTTATTTTTGCTTTATAAATAATAAAGCTGGCAATACGTACCAATGTGTAGTTGCCCTGCCAAAACTCCCACGGGGGTTTCAGTCCCGAAATAATGACAACTATAATGTTGTGACACTACATAACACGAACACAGTCCAACGTGAGTGCAGTGTAAGTGGTGAAATACATGTCTGGATTTGGTGTTGGCTTAAATGTGACAGCTCACAGATATTTAGCTATCTATAATGACAAGTAACAACAGTTAATAGACAGACAACACGAAACACTCACAGTTATTTTACACGCCTCCAGCAGTCCTTGCATAACCATAACAGAAGAACAGATCGCTTCGTCACATCTCTTGATATACCCTCAGTCACACCCCCTTCAGTAGCGAGTGCTTTCCTCCAATGCGCTATTGCCACATCGCCTACCATCTTAAGGTGATGACTTCTGGTATTGTGACTTTCTGGATGGCTCCCTTTCCCTGGAATGAATTGCTAATACATCCAGTCCGGGGCACACTGTTCCTGTTATACAGTACCCTCACAGATTGGGAAGGAGATTTATGACTTGGATTCACTTGCTCTGTCACAGTGGTACAATCAACTCCATTCTCATTTAATTCACATATAGTGGTGAAATAGATTGTTTTACCCCACGTTTATTTGTCCAATTTGGTAACCGTGAAAACCTATTATGTAGACAGTACCATCCTTATGTCTGTCAGGGTTTAAAATCGATGTTTGTTTATTTTTCAACTGGTTCCTTGCAAGATTTTGTTTCTAAGATTTGATCATGATTTTGCTTGAATTTGCTGACATAGGAGCAGGTTTTCTTAACTATCTGGAAATCAGCCCATTTTTTTACACACCTTAAGATCAGTGATGACACGCAAGGTGGTATCACTATAAGTCTGGGATTTAGAGAGAGTGTAAGCAGTATGAGAGTCCAATGTTATATAAACCACCACGACTATTTTGTGTTTGAATGCCATTCTTATATTTCACTATAGATCTAGACACAAATTTTCCTCGACTGCTATACTTTAAAGCCATCTCACAAAGAGGGCAATAGGCCTTGCCTGCATCGTGCTGCTTTTTGAACATGCTTCCCAACAAAAAAAAACCCTATTTCTTTGTCTAGTCACTGCCAGTTCCACCAGTTCTTAACACTTCTATCAATCTCTTTTATATTGACATCTTGGTCGTGCTCCAAAAACAGCCTCGGCATTGTGAAATCATGAAATAGCGGGAGCAAAGAGAAAGCATACACAAAGCAACCTTGTGATAGGGCTTAGTCATTTTTCAGCAACCAACCATCGCGTAACGAATGGGTACACCATACGTTTTATCAAAGTGGTAAACAATTCTACTCTCTGATTTAAAAAAAAAAAAATACAAAAACAAAAAAAACTCACAATTCTAAAACATGACCCAGACATCACAAAAATCAGAAATCCCTGCTGTCAGAAAAAGTGAAGATTTCTCATGTATGTATAAGGTTAAAATGTCTGTTTCACTTTAACCGCTCACACAAGATATATGCGAGTCGACACTTATGAAGATTAAATTTTGCAAACCAAAGGTACGCACAGTGCGTAACGTGTATAAGGCTGCGGACGCCAATGGCTGTAACTACCTTTCTGCTGTTCCTTTAAGGCGCTCGTGTACTCTTGCTTCTCCGTTTCCTTTCCAGGGTTTCCAGATTGGCCGAGTGACTCATTTTTGGGCTAGTTTTGGGCATTTGTGCGGGTATTACATTTGGATATATTTTGCATGGTTTTAAAGTCTTAACGATACTAAGCAAAATACTAAGCTATATGATACACAGCCCTTAGTGTTTACATCACTGTTGCTAAACATTGTAACAATAACACGCATAGGTATCTGTGGATATGACATACATTGCATTATGGGTAACATATGTTTTGCATGCGCCTGGTAATAGAAGATATATATCGACACAAAATATATAGGAAAAATCTGATCGTGAATTAAACATAAATTAAACGTAATTAAATGTCTCAGCTGTAATTTCTTAAAGATTTCCTAACGATGACAGTTCAATAGAATGGGACTAAAACTGCTGTCAAACACATACTGCACATTTGATCTGGACTGCAAACAACCTAACTTCAGCCTAATTTACAGTAGGCCTCGGGAGCTGCTGGCAAAGTTTGACACCAGCATGTATAACGGCTATGCAAACCTTTTCAAGGTGACTGCACATGTACACAGGTTAATGGAAGTTTCATAAAGGACCCTTTCTTTAATTTTTTTGTACATACATTCTTGGATATGTATCCTTCTCACACAGATATTAATGAGAATTCAAGTAGGTTAGATTTTTTTTACATTTTAAATGCAATGGTTTATTGATGTATAATAATTTTAATTAAAATAGCAGTGTAGCTTAACTAGTTGCTTAGGTTGCAAAACGCTTTTTTTTTTTCCTTTGAAAACCTTTGCTTTCGCAGTTCCAAATGCACTAACCACTCTGCTACCCGTAGCTACACAGTGTGCATGTTTGTGCACTGCTGAGTTCTGATCATTCTAATACCATGTTTATTGGATTGCTTTTAGAGCTAGTTTAGGCAACATAATATTGGGCTACTTTTGGGTGGGTATTTGGTTGACTTTGGGGCTACAAATGTATTTTAATTTCTGTCAACCCTGTTCCTTTCTGCAAACATTCGCTTGTCTGTCTCTGTCCAAAAGCTCTTTGGTCTCACTCTTTTATTTGCCATTCCACCCATGGTTTCTCCTGTTGACACAAAGCACTTATTTATACTCAGTATTCATGATTGAAGGCAATGCTCTCGACTTCTTAGGCCATTTCATTTATTTTGAAATTCGGTGATTTTCCTTTAATTCTCATTTCTTTTGGTTTTGTCCATTTTGGTTGAGGACAATTTGCGCCCAATAACCACACAGGTCTTCAGAAACACCTTTTATATGTGCCACACATAAGTAGTTGTTTAACAAAAAAAATGTTCTAAAATGAACAACACTTTTCATATTATATATTCATTTTTAATATAGTACAATTTCCACAAATCCTTAATACATAAAAACTCTTTAAATAACTAATTTGTGAAAACTTTTATTACAGAAAAGAACTAAAGATTTGGAGCAGCCCATTTGTAAACAGCCAGGATCACAATTAAAAGGATACAACATAGTATTTCATGCTTAGAACTGTAAATGTAATGATTTTCCACTTAACATTCATTAGCTAGAATCCTTAGGCATATTCCAGCATTAGCCTGTTTTTGAATGTATTGTCTGGAATCAATTTCTAATACAAACATTTTTTACAATGAGGTATTCATTCATACATGATAAATCATACTTTATTATATTTATATATATATTATATATATATATATATATATATATATATATATATATATATATATATCTAATTATATAAACTATAAAGCTTAATTTTGACTTTTTTTTTAAAACTGAAAAAAAAAGAAAACTATCTGTCTTTTCCCAAATGTTTTGTTTTCAAAACGTATATTTACTAATAAATTTATTTACATTACATAAAATATTTTTTATTTAGATCAATTACAAGTATTAAAACAGTTGTTACACATATCGAGCTACATATATAATTGTAATGTACAGAACGCACAACATGCTCTTTGTTTAACCTAGGGAGACGTACTGTATGTGGATGAGACCTTTCTTTTTGTATTTTATTGTATTAAAAGAAAAGAATATTATTTTGTGCAGAGTCAACCACAATACTTCACTACAATATAGACTGGGCAATAGATGGTTTCTTTTCTACCTCTAGCTCGTTCTCAGTGCAGGCAGTAGGATTCTTGTATTCAATGTATTCCACACAGCCATAGAGTACCATGCCTACCACCAACACAGCAAGCACAACATACAGCTTAACATCCACACATAAATAGTTGCTGTACCCAAAGGCTATTACAAAGCCCACAGACTCCCACAGTTTATAGTTGGCAAATGCTGCCTCCTTATGTTCTTCAAATAGAACTCCATAAAGAGCTGAAACGACATAGAATGCATTGGCAATTCATTATATATTGAGTAAAACATGATACCTTTAAAACCACCAAGTAGTTTCAAAACAGCTGAACATGTTTTTCTAGGTCTTAAAGCTGCAGTATTCGGAAATATCATTTTCCACATAAAGCATATTAGCAGTGCCCTGGACTTTTTAACCGAAGCATGTGCGACGATTTTATTCTTCCCCATCGTACTTCTCCACAGTCAACCCTGAGGAGGAAATTTAGTTAGAATGGAAAATAAAAAATGATCCAAGCTGAAACAACAATAGAGAATTATTATATTGATAAAATTTGAACATTAATAGTTCACACAATGTGGACCACAAAGATGTTTTGTATGTTAAATGTATATACAGTATGTCATATCGGAACTCACAGTGAAGTGTGTTTTTTGTGTAATATGAAACCAATTACAATATCAGATAATATCCTATCAATACAATTCCTTTCTGAGAACATGCTACTGTATGTGTAATATGAATATTTATAACTTGCCATTTGTTTGTGTCTGCCACACAGCGTCAGCCATTCCCCAAAGGCCAGAAAACACAAAGAACACTGCCAAGTCATCAGGATGAGGTTTCCAAAGAAACAGGCCTATTATACATGACAAGTTAGTGACTGTACCTGCAACCAAAAAAAGGAATCATTTTAATTCAATGAAATACATTGGGACCATGTCTCCAGTATAAAGAGCAAGGCAGCACTGGATCTTTCACAGGTAATAACAGTTTCCTTACCTAGGGCAAATAGGGCGATTCTTCCAGTATAATGTGACAGCTTTCCAAAGGCAAATGAAAAAAGGGAGTTTGTAGCACCAGAGCAGATCATCGAATAGCCAACATATCGTATTCCAAGAGCACAGGTCACATAGGACTAAAGAGAGAGAGACAGTCAGTGTTGGGAGTTCCAGACTGGAACTTGATCCATACCCCAACATTGAGGTAGCACCTTAGACAAGAAACTTGGGAAAGGAAATACCTGAACATCAGATGTTGCTGCATCGAATAGCATGGATAGTAATGCTATTGCTTTTCACCCCAGGAGGGTCAGGTTTGAATCTGGGTTACAGCACATAAGCAGCTTAGCCTTCAGTGGACAGTTGTCCACATCACAAAAACAACAACACAGTCTTGGCACAGTTGGCACCTTGGTGGTAGTCTCAAAAAGAGAGACCTGTGATTGTGTGGTCATGCACACAATACTGTGGTCCCTGCAGGACAAGGAAGTGGTTTGTGTGTAGGGAATTCAAAAATTGCTACTGCTTGTGCTACAGCTGCTCTATAGATAACTTTTACTCTCTTCCACTGTAACTTTAAGGAGCACCAAAATCCATAATACATATATGTGTATGTATATGTATATGCATATGCATGTCAATATATCTAACAGCTACTTTGAAAAGTGTAAGCATGTCTGCTGTACTGTGTTCCCCCACAGAAATCTAGTACATTTCCATCTATTACCTTGTTGTAGTCTCCGGCGAGGAAGCCCTGCTCAAAGCCGCTGTACATTGTCATGGGGATAAGCAGGACCTGTCGCTTGTCTCGGAGATGCTTGAAAGTAGCTAGGAAAACTGAGAACAATGGCTGCCTTTTGTCTCTGAACTCCTGGGCTGCTTCCTTGTCCAGGTCATCTAGAAACACAGCCACCAGGATCACAGACAATACGCCAACACCTGTATGGGAAAACAAAAAGACATACACACACACTAATATATATATATATATATATATACACACACACACACACACACACACACACACACACACACACACACACACACATACAGTACCAGTCAAAAGTTTGAGTACACTTGCTGGAAACTAGGTTTTTTTCATAATTGACATTTCTTTAAATACTTGAAAATGAAAACATGTTATAATATACAAAACAAAACATAAGGAGTATCAAAGCAATGTTCAATAAAATTGAAGATTCTCTTTAAATCTTGGATTCCTCAAAATAGCCACCCTTTGCCTTTATAACAGCCTCACAAACATGAGGCATTCTGTTAACAAGTTTCAGCAGGAAATCACCCGACATGTCTTCCCAGCTCTTCTGCAGCAATTCCCAGAGATGTAGGGCACTTGTGGGTAGCTTTGCTTTGACTCTTCTGTCCAGTTCGTCCCATACAAGTTCTATGAGATTGAGGTCTGGAGACTGGGTAGGCCAGGTCATTATATTGAGTTGTCACTTTTCCTCTTCGCCAGTTCTTGCACAACTTTAAGGTGTGTTTCGGGTCATTATCTTGCTGAAGAATGAAGGACTGCCCAACTAGCCATAATCCTGATGGAATGGCATGCCTCTGAAGTATGCTATGATAGCCATGCTTGACAGTGGGAACCACACATGCAGAACTCATGCGGCATCTGCCCTTGACTCATCAGACCGACTTCCACTCCTCAAATGTCCAGTTTCTGTGTTTTTTGTCCCAGGCAAGTCTCCGTCTCTTATTCTGCACTCTTAACAATGGGTTCTTCTGCAGCGAAGGGTCAATCGGTCCTTGGGCAAGGCCCCGAGTGTAAACATGGCGAACCGTACGCTGGGCCAAGGTGGGCGGGTTTTGTCCTTTCAGACAAGTAATCTTCCCAGATTACTTGCACTACTTTACTCCTGGGTTTGGGAGTATTTATGGATGGAGGTAATCAAGAAGGTTGTGGAACTGCCCAAATAGCCAAATCTGTTACTTGAGATTGAATTCATGAAGAGAGGGATAATACATGGACAGTTACGTCACCCTTCCTTGCAGAAAATTGTGCCTAGACACTGAATCAACTTTAAGGTGGACAGTTTCAAACGGGGAGGGTTAGGGTGGGTTCGGGTGGGCAGAAGGAGCTGAGACGTGAGAAAATCCAGTTTCTGGGCTGGAATGGCATGCCCCACGGAAGGTAGAAAGGGGCTGCTCGTGAGTAGCCATGGAAGTACGTAAACCATGACACCCTCTCTGCCCTCTGACCCAGATATTTCAAATTTTGACTCACTCCATCCACTCCTCAAATGTCCGGTTTCTGTGTTTTTTGGCCCAGGCAAGTCTCTTCCTCTTATTCTGCACTCTTAACAATGGTTTCTTTGTAGCAAATCTTCCAGTTAGGCCAGTTTCACGCAATCTCCTCTGAACAGTTGATGTTGAAACATCTGTACTTCTAGTAGCATTTAGTGAGCTTGTATTTCAGGGGCAGTTAATCACCGGTTTCGCAGACTTGTGACTTGAATGAACTTGTTCTCTGATTCTGAGGTCACCCTTGGCCTGCCTGACCTTGTTCGGTACTCATGAGTGCCAGTTTCTTCAAATCGTTTGATGAGCTTGGCCACAGCAGTTACAAACACTTGCAAAGTTCTTGCGATTTGTCTTAAACATTGACCTTCATTTCCTAAAGTAATTACAGTCTTTTTTCTTTGCTTAACTGAGCGTATTTTGTCATTTTCTGCGCCCTTACATTCAGGAATAACAAACTTGTGCCTATGCTACCTATATTTATAGTAATCATGGACCCTCACCTGTTAACAGTAATTGGTGACAAAAGGTTAATTAGGTAACATGCTAGTTAACTCAGAGAACATCTAACAAAGACACTTTTATACTTAGGCCAGTGTTCTAACACCATGTTATACACATTTCAGACTTTTAACTGACTTGGGCTTCAGACTGAAATCCCCTTGCTTTGGGTGACCATTTCATTGAAATTGACAAGATTTACATTTTCATTTAAAAATAAAATTTTTGAATGCAATTAATTTATGATTATCAGCTTATATAAGTACACATATCATATAATGAAATATTAAGTGTTTATGATTTCATTACATGAGAGTAGATGTTGAACTTCATGCTGATTTGAACTTGGCTCTCGCCAAGATAAGCACCAACTAAGACATAGCTTTGCAGTAAACTAATGTGATCAAACTTTTGACTGGTACTGTATATATATATATATATATATATATATATATATATATATATATATATATATATATAGTGGTAGACCATATCACTGTCTACCGATTCCAGTTGGGTGTCATACACTTTATGTGTTTTTAAAATTTTTCCAGTTTTTATTGAAATTTAAGCAGTTCAAGTCCAGTGAATAACCTGAAATGGTACAAAGGTAAGCAGTAAACTGCCAGAGGTTAAAAAAAAAAGTTTAGATTACCAAAAACTGAAAAATAATGTACATTCCAGTTATACAAAAAGGCCTTTACTACACCCTCTTGAGCATTATTTGGACAGTATTGAACTGCAGGAAGTAGTATATTGCTATCATAATGGCGAGAAAAAGGCAATTAACAAAGGAAGACAGCCACACCATTATAACCCTTAAAAGTGTGGGTCTTTCCTTTAGAGAAATTGCAAAGAAAGCTAAGTTGTCAATGAGTACAGTTTCCCAGCCATTGCTAAGATGGAAAAATAAGAAAAAGAGGCTTGCCTGGGCCATGAAGCACTACCATTGGACTACTGAAGACTGGAAGAAGGTCTTATGGACAGATGAATCAAAATTTGATATCTTCGGTTCATCACGCAGGGTTTTTGTACACCGTCGAGTAGGCGAAAGGATGGTTCCTCAGTGTGTGACACCAACTGTCAAACATGGAGGAGGAAGCATGATGGTCTGGGGCTCTTTTGCTGGATGAGTCGGCGACTTGAACAGAGTGAGTGGCACCCTGAACCAAAACGGCTACACTCCAGTACCCTCTGGTATACGTCTAGTTGGTCAGGGATTCATCCTACAGCAAGATAATGACCCAAAACATACCTCCAGGCTATATCAGAACTACCTTAGAAGAAAAGAATAAGACAGTAAGCTTCAAATCATGGAATGGCCAGCACAGTCTCCAGACTTAAACCCCATTGAGCTGGTTTGGGATGAACTGAACAGTAGGGTGAAAGCAAAGCAACCTACAAGTGCAACACATTTGTGGGAACTTCTGCAACAGTGTTGGGAAGAACTTTCCGAACACTATTTGATTTCCATTGTAGAAAGAATGCCACAAATGTGTTCGACTGTTATATCTGCAAAAGGTGGCTACTTTGGGGAGCCTAAATCATCCTTTATTTCACCTGGGGCTATAAATATGGCCTCCCTTGCTTGCCAGGGCTTTAATAAATTTACATGATGAATTTCTCTTTCATCACGGCAATCAGGCTGTCTAATTTAATAATTCACATTTTCTATAGCCGGAATCACTTCATATGGCCCCTGCCATTTAGCAAATAGTTTCAATTCTGAGGTGGGAAGCAGCAGTATTACTTTGTCTCCTGGTCAAAAAATTTGAATTCTTTTTTATTGTAAAATTTTTATTGTAATGCTGCTGTTGCTGGTGCTGAGCCGATTTGAAGTTGTCCTGGGCCAAACGACCGACCAAATCCAAGCGCTTTCTTGCTGCACTACATTTTTGGACGAGACTTTGTGCTCCTCCCACTCCTTTCTCAGCAGATCGCGGATGCCGTGAGGCTGTCGGCCGTACAAGAGCTCGAAGGGGGAGAACCCTGTCCAACTCTGCAGCACCTCTCTCACTGCAAAAAGGAGGTAGGGAAGAAGCAATGCCCAATGCTTTTGCTCTTGGTTCACAAATCGTCTCAGCATCTGCTTTAAGGTTTTATTGAAATGTTCCACCAAACCATCTGTCTGTGGTTGATAAACAGATGTCCTGATGGGACATATTTTTTTTTTATATTTTGTACACTTGCTGTAACGTGTTAGGCCGAAAGTTAGTTGCATGATCAGTCAGGATTTCCTTGGGGATCCCTACTCCAGCCATAATCCGCAATAATTCCTTGGCTATTGCAGCTGCGCTAGTAGACCTCAAAGGACCTGCTTCCGGGTATTGCGTTGCATAATCTACCACCACTAATATATGCATATACCTGAAATCAAATGGTAGCAAAGGGCCCACTATGTCTATTGCAATGCATTCAAAAGGGGTGGAAATAATCGGCACTAGGACCAAAGGGGCAGGGGCACACTCAACCCGGACCTACTCTCTGGCAGTCTGGGCATGTGGCTATATATTTCGTCACTTCATTATGAAGCCCTACCCAATAAAATCGAGCCAATATCCATTCCCTTGCAAAAGGGATATCATGAGCCAGCCTCATGACCTCGAGCTGGCAAGACGGGGGAACCATCAATTGTGTTACAGGCTGTCCTGTGCCCGTGGTGGAAATACTAGCACCCCAGCACCTTCACCATCCTTACCTTCAATAGACTGGACCTGTCCTCAAGTGTGCATCAGTGAAGGGTCGTTGTTTTGGCCCCACACTATGTCCGCGCTTGAGTGTCACATGTCCGAGACAGGCGGGAGTAGCATCTGCCCTAGATGACCCAGTAACCTCGCCCTCTTGGTCACACTGTGTTCCAACCCCCTTCGACTGGCATTTGTTACCCTTGTCACATTCTCCCACCAAACCCCAGCCTCATCTCATTAATTTTCCCTCGCATTTTCTTATCCGTCTCTCTTATTTTGTATTTTTTAGGATGAAACTGGGGAAAACATTTCAGTTTGAAAGAGAAAAAACATCACCAATTATTTTCCTTTCTTTCTTTTCTGCCATGATTACGTGTGCGGTCAAGACTGCCATTTTTGCAACAATTCTTTATAGTTCGGCCCAGAATAACTGGATGTGGTAGCCTTCCCACCACCCCTACTGCTAGGTGATGTTTTATCGGTCCTACTGATAAATATGCTTTTATGGTGGGATATGTCATCATGTCTCCATGGATACAGGAGATAGCCACCTGACCTTGTTTCTTCCATGACACACTGCCTAGGAGAGATGTCCTAATTAAGGTCTGCTCACACCCTGTGTCCACCAATGTGTGGGTGTTCACATTCCATAAAACCACATTAACAATACAAGGCCCCTCCTGACCATTTTTTCCTCGCTTAACAATTTCTGGTGCCCAATTGCACACTGCCACATCACACTCCATTGCAGTGGGGCATGACCTTGCCAGGTGACCTGGTTGGTTGCACGTGAAACAAGTAGGGCGTGTCACAAAGATGGCTGCAGTGGGTGACGTCTGACCAGAAACAGGAACCAACACATAAGAGACACAGAGAGGTGGAGTTTTGGTGAAACTGAGCGCTTGCTGGTGCTCAGCATTTAATGAATGAACAACCAGAAAATAAAGATGCTGAACAAAACATAACACGGCACTTGAGCCAAAATAAATAGACAAACAAAACGAACAGACACTAACAAACAGGGCGCGAACACTAAACAAACAAGTATCGTGCTGGTCCTCCAGCACAACGTAGCAATTGCTTACTTTATCTCTCTGTCTCTCTCCCGTTCTTTCGCCCTGAACACACAACCCCGAGTGAGTGAAAACATGCTGCTTTTATGCAGCTGTACCAAGACTCGATTGCTAGTCAGTCATTCAATTGTCTCGGTACAACTGCACGTGAATTAATAAAAGTGCAATTTCCCTTGCTCACATATTACTACATTTTTCCTGCACGTGAAGTGCTGTGCAATCCTCGTGCCTAAATACAAATACACATTTTAAACACTTGTGCGCATATCCCATGTTTCTTCCCATGTACCAATGACTATACACCAATATTAATGCACTACGCGCAACATATAACACAGAAATAAACCCAGGGGCGGGGCAACATTGCCACAGGGGGACAGAAGGAACATGGGTTAAGTATCTGTCCTGTTGCTGGTATGGAAATGGGGCAGGGGCAGCACTTGTACCCCAGCTAGGTGCCAACCATGGTTTCCATGGAGGGGAGGCAAGGTTGCCCATAGGGGTCAGCGGACTAAGAGATCTTGGACCCGGTCCCGGTGATGGTAGAGCAGAGAGAGGGGGTGGTACTCAGCTGCTCCGTTGTGCTGGAGCGATGAGTAGGTCTGTCTGGGCAGAAACCAGGGAGTCTTCAAAGTCCCCAGCGAGTTTCACTGCATCTTCCAGGTGTTGGGGTTGTGCCACCGTATCCAGGTTGTGGATCGGCGCCGACCACAAGGCAAAACTGCTCAACCACAATAGCCTCTCCCATCTGTAGGCTTGTTTTCTGGGTGGGGTTAAGCCAGTGCACCATGTGATCACACAGTTTTTGTGCAACAACCCTGGGGTGTGTATATGGAGACCTCTTGAACTCCTGGAGCTGTACATGGTGTATTTCCCCTGTGATGTTCATGCGGTGCAGAATGGCTTGCTTTACCAGGTCGTACTGAGCGGCTTCGGTGTCCATCATGGCCTGGTAAGCTGCCTGAGCCTCCCCGATCAGGCAGGGTTCTAGATGGCTTGCCCAGAACTCCTTGGGCCATGAACAACAGTAAACAATAACATTGTTAATGAGAAGCAATACAGCAGCATGTATTGCTTGTCTGTAATCTGCGTGTTGGCCCCAAAAAATAACAGTCCCATTATATTTCAACCACGCATAACACAGTGTGTGGTCTAGTGCTCATGCTGGCCTTAAGCGACAGCTCCTGGATCATGTTCCAGCCATCTAAATAATAACAAACTGTATTTTTAGACACGACAATAAACAATCAAAACACTCACAATAAATTTACATCCTCCTTTTAGGTTCAGCATTTAACCATCCCAAGTAAAAGATCACTTAACTACATCCCCTTATATATCGTCAACCATGACCCCTTGGTTAACGATTACAATTGCTCCTCCAATCCATGGGTGACACACCATTTCCCTTCCAGGTCGATGATTTAGTGTACCATAGCTCCGCCTCCTTTCTAGATGGCCGACATCCGACTAACCCTGGGAATTAATTGTTGGGCCATCCAGTCCAGGGTACTCTGTTCCCTTTACTTAGCGCCCTCACAGGTTGGGTGGGTGATCTAACACCAAGAATCATTTGATCTCTGTCACAACACCCAATAAAGTTATCAAACCAGATATAACAACTAGGACTTTTTAACTTCGAAGTTGTAAGTTGTTTCTTATTCGTTTTAGAATGGTAATGTTTTTCTTTTCCTTTCTGATAAAAATTATGGTAATGACGATTTGGAGTAAATACTAGCCCCTTATCTGTAAACAAAATTTAAACATTCCTGTGTACTAAGGTACACAAAAACCTGCAAGTGAATTATTTGCTTACAAAGAACTGTACCTCACTGCAGGTGCATATTATTCCGGATAATGTCTCAATGCCACAGATGGCAGTACCTTTTCAGAACATTTGACCATACAAGGCTAGAGATAATCAAACATCTTTTTTCATTATGAAAGATCTTTACAAAATCACATAATGTACTGGTAGTTCTTTTAATGAAGGAAACCTACCTATGTAAGAACCCACAAGAGTGTATCTTAAGGAGTCTGGGGGAATGTCAATTGTGCTGTTTCCAGTGACATTTGTTACGGGACAGTCGACTGCTCCACAGTGTTCTAATTGCTCCGCTGTGATGCTAGCTTTAAGAATAATACATGTGTTAATTGCAATGCATGGGTCTTCTTGGATGTTCAGGATTTTAAGTAGCAGGGCTATATACAATTAGTACCTGACTTTCTTTATATATGTGTAACAAAAATGTGACTTGTTGAAAAGTTGGTCAGATCTGCTCCATTGCCCTTCATGAGTTGAACTGCCTTTCAACAGCAGTTAGGTATTATAGTGCAATACATTTCAGGGGAGGAGAGGTGGTGGAGTTCTCAACCCATTTATAGGTCAAGAGCTGTGCCATGCATTATGACAAAGTGGGATATTTTCCATGAGTAACAAAGTAAAGTCCTTGACCCAATTCGGAGCAGCCTTGTGTGCAGGAGAAGAAGACAGAAATGAGCACTGCATGGTATGAATATAGAGCCCTGTAGAGAATTCAGCATTAAAGCAACATTATTTTACCTCTGTCATCAGCCAGCTCAAATATCAGCGATGACATCAGATTGCCCCACACTGCAGAAGACTGAAATATTAGAAAGAAGATCCCAAAGTACTGGTTGATTATGTCTCTGCCTTCTTTGTTCTCCTTCTTTCCCTGCATGTTTCCACTGATGGTCAAGTAGGTGCACTTTGTTGACCAAAGAGGAGCCCCTCCCAACCCTAGAATTATAGACGTGGGAATCAGCGTTTCCCTAAAAGAGATGCATTATAACAGTTTCAGAGATGAATTCAGGAAAACATAACAAAATGTATGCAATACATCATGAAGACAAGAAAGTTGTTTTCACACTAGTCCACAAAATCTTCAGATCTTGTTTCTAGGCATTCCCCCAGCCCTATCACGAGCTTCCCAAATTAATAGCCCAGGGGTGCTAACCAGCTTGGATTGGATCTCAAATCTAACAGTGGTAAATTAGTACATGAAAGGGCATTTGTTTAGAGAAACAGGAGTGGATTCCATATTCGGAAACAAACATGGCTTGTGCAAACATGGAATGGTCCGTTAATATTGGTTTTCCATTAATGAAACAAGTGGTTTAAGTATTAGGCACACAACACATAATAGAAGTGTTGCTTGAATAATTTATTTTTGCGTTTGTCCATTAGCCGTGATGTAATGTATTTTGTTTTTGTACTCAATGAAAAAACAAAGCAACAATGCAGCTTAAAAGACTCTTCTATGTACAGGTACTAAGTAAAACTATGATCAGTCCTACAGAGGTCCTTGTTTACACATGACAAACAATTTTTAGGCATGCTAAATTGAACTTAGGCTGACTCTTTAGTGCAGTACAAAGGGTAGTTCTGGTTCCAGCTCCTTTAGCATGTTGTTTTCTATGACAATGAGGATGGAGGCTGGCGTCGCACCTATTATGCCTAACATACTAATCTTGTCACACAAAATCAGTAAAGAATGCCTACTAGAAATAAGAAGTTTACATGTGTTGAATTTATGTTAAGTACAGTTAAGTTACTGTAAGTTTGTTTTTTCATTTACTTTTTTTTCAGGTGTTTCATACCTTTAGGAATAATTTAATAATTTTACTTTGGTTTAAAAAGTTTAATGTAGGGGGTCCCCTGGTAAAAGCTTGCCCGCGTGGTGTACAGGGCGAGTCAAACAGCCAGGGGGAGAGCAGGCTTGTGTCCTAGCTGTGTAAAGCACAGGTTTTCGCTAGGGATTCAGGAGGGAACATCACATTGGCCTTGGCGCTCCTGCAGGTTAGGGAGACAACACCTGGCTCAGGCCTTTGTTCTCCAGAGGACGGTAGCTGGCTGACATCTGCTCTTGAGTTCCTCGGTGTAAAAGAGGAAACTGGCTCGGTCATGGGATCAGAGAATGCCCACTGAACCTTCAGTTCTTCTGAGTTGTGTGGGGAATTGCTGGGGTGAGGGCGAAAAATAATTAGGCATTCTAAATTGGGGAGAACATCAGGGCCAATCTAAATAGATGATAATCAATAAATGGCCACACTAAATGAATGCAATTCAGTCAACCAAAGAAAGATTATAATTACCATGATGAGTAAAGGTTTCCTAGAGAATATGCTACATAGCAGCCCATGGATACAACAATGGTCCACTTGCAGCCCAGATTCTTAATTAGAATTGGTGGTAGGAACATAGAGGAAAGTATAATGGTTCCATAGATAACACCTAAGGAGGCCGTTCCTAGGCCTTCATCTGCATTCAGGCTGCTCTGTAAAACAAATGCAAACCAATCCTTTACTTTGCAATATTAATAGCAGGGCTACAATACGCCAGACACAATTTGTTTAATTCATAGTTAGGCATGTTACAGTAAATGTATGTAGGACCATAAGAGTAGTTAAAGCATTAAACATATTTGTGGCAGGGTAAAAGCTCTAAATATAAATAGTGTGTGTGGGAATGCAAGGTTGGCAGGGATGGGGTTAAATCTGTCCTTGCCAACAATCACAGGCATGTAGCCAGTCCCCAATTAAGTAAAATAGTGCTAATTGGGGAGTGGCCTTCTGTATATAAGGGAGATAATAGCGTTTGTTCCATATGTAGCAGGATAGCATCAAGAATGAGAGACTCAGAGACAGAAAGCTGATTTGATTTCCCTTACATGAGAGTAGATGTTGAACTTCATGCAGATTTGAACACGGCTCTTGCCAAGATAAGCACCAACTAAGACATAGCTTTATAGTAAACTAATGTGATCCATCTGCATCTCCATCCATTTGCGTTGTTTTCCATCTGATGATGTAGATATCCTTCTGTCTGGTGTTGATTGGTGAAGTGTAATGCTGGCTCCAGGGATCAGCAAATTTTGCCTCCCCAGTGCATCAGCACACACAACGGCTGAGATGCTGGCTCCGGGGCTCAACCTAGTGCGGTCTCCCCAGTGCATCAGCATGACAACCGTTTGGATTGAGCTAAGTAGGGTACATCTCTGGATCTTCAAGAGGGCACCTTCCATCCTCTGTGTTTCGTTGACTAGCCCACGACACCTCAAGAGGGGTCAACAGTGATTCTGGTGTCCCAGCATCAACCCCCTCCACCCCCCACTCACCGCAGCCCAGCTTACTTACCTGTACATCAGTGTTGCTTTCTTTCTATTGTGCTTGAGATCCTCATCCAGAATCTTTCCGTCTCAACCTCAGACAGTTGCTGCTCCTTTCTGCTGCTTCAGATAAGTTCTTCATTGTGTGATGCAACTCTTGGCCACTGAACCTGACGTCTCTGAGAAACTGGGTTGTAGAGTGTGCCACAAATCCTTGACAACCCACCTCCACTGGGTAAACTCAGACTCTCCATCCTCGCTGTTCCGCTTCAGCAGCTAGTTGAGCATACCAAAGATTCTACCTCTCATACACCTCATCCACAGCATCTTCCCATGGCACTGTTAACTCTACCAGATGAACAAAGCATGCTGATCCAGACCACAAGACAACGTCTGGTCGAAGGTTAGTGGTGACAATCTCAGGTGGAAAAATAAGCCGTTGACTAACATCTGCCAGCATCTTCCAGTCTCTAGCAGCTTCTAGTTGTCCTGGGCGAGGCTTGGTTTTAACACCTTTTCTTGGTGGTTGCTATCCTGGACGGAGGAATATTGTCTTTTGTGTGTAATTCTTTGGTGGAACTGGTAAATGGCCTTTAAACACCCGATCCTCTCCTCCTGTTTTTGCATCTCATTGACTACCAGCTTCCTCCATTGAGCTGGGGTTGCCTTGTGCCATGTAGGAGATGCTAAACTGAGACCAAAACCACCTTTTCCATGCTGAACTTGCCCCATAATATCTCCGATTCAAAGGGCAGCCTTAGCAACTTCCACAGCTTTCTTTGCCATCCATTTTCTTCCAGTTTTCAACACAGGTGCTGCCTCCCTTATGCATTTGTCACGTTAATCTACTAATGTCATTTCCAGTAGGACTTTGGCACATTTAAACTCCTCGGTTAGAGCAGAGATTGGTAGCTGCAGTATTCCTTTAACATAAAGTCCCATTCTGCTGAGGAAGTGTGGAACTCCCAACCATTTCCTGATGTATGAACTTATTAAAGCTTCTAGCTTCTCAACTGTTGTCAAGGAAACCTCGTACACGGTCAGTGGCCACAGCAGTCTTGACAGTAGACAAAACTGAAAACACCAGAGTTTCAGTTTGCCTGGTAAAGCAAAGCTGTCTATGCTCTTCAACCCTTCCACTGTTTGTTGTCTAACTTCTTTTTCCCGTGAACTGTGTCCTTTAGATCCCCGTCATACCATCTCCCTAGACTTTTCACTGGCTTCTCGGACACTGTTGTTATTGCCTCCCCATTAACGTAGATCCACCTGCTCGGTGCCATGCTCTTGGTACAACCTGTTTTTCCCGTGCCACTTTCATCAATTTCAACAGGATTCATAGAACTCCAGAAGCACTCTTGTACACTCTGTATGGAACTCCATTAGGCCCTGGAGATGATGATGCACTTGCTTTTTTCACAGCTTGCTCTACTTCATTCCATTTAGGTGCACAGTCCTCCATTTGGTATACGGGTGGATTGATAGGTGGGATGTCTGAAGGAATTGACATAGGTACCTCCCTTTTTGAAACTGTATGTGTTTCCTCCAAATATCTCTCCCGTTCAAACTTAGATGATTTTAGTATGCCATTTTTCTCACTGGTGAATATCTTCTTTACAAATTTGAATGGATCTTTATAAAAGTTAGTTCTTGCACGCTCTTTGTTTTTGTAGCGTTTCCGTAGTTGCTCAGCTCTGCGCAATGTTGCAAGCTTATCTTTTATGACCCTCTGTAACAGATGGAGTCCCTCCTTCTGACTTTGTTCTGCTTTTCTCCATTGCTTCCTCAACTGCCTCCTTTCTCTAACTAAGCATTCAATCTCCTGCTGCCATCTAAACTTTCCAGGAATAGTTTGTACTTTTTCCTTCCTTTTTTCAATTCCAAACCTGTCGCTTCCATATGCGTAGATGATGTCCCCAAATTTATCCAGCTTCTTTTCAACGGTTCCATTTAACCTTTCCAAAGTAAAACAGAGATCCGTGTTTACTGTGTCCCATGCAGTTTTCTCACAAGATCTTGGCCATTTAACTCCATGCTTGTGCCCATTGATGTTCTTTTCTCTCTTTTGCTTGTTCTTCTGACCAGGTTCCCAAGAATCATTAGGTTTAACACTAGTTGTATCCACGCAAGTCCTCCTCACATCTATGACAGGGGTGCTGATATCCTACGAACTGTGGTTTGCTTCCAGTCACTGGAATTCATTAGACTGACTTGACTGACTTCGTAAGACGTACAGATCAATGCTAGACTCTTGTCCCTTCTCCCTCAAGCATTTCATTCTCCCTTGATGAATCTTCAAACCCCTGACCGTTGTAGCCTTGCTCCAGCCGCAGACAGAAACCTGGAGTTCCATGTCTTTGCTAACTGCAGATCTTGAACTAGTCTTTTTTGAAGTACTCTCCATTCTCATATCCGTTTCCGTTGCTAAATCGTTAACCGTGTTATCCAACATTGAGTCATCTTCCGTCCCTGATCTTGCAGACTCTAGGGGTATTTCTCTCTTTAATTTCTTAGAAGACTTGGGTGGGTGTCTCCAGTATCCTGTTTACCTTTGAAAACAAAGATCTGGATATGGCCGACCAGGGTAGTTAACCCTTGCCAGCCCCAATGGGATCTCTTTCCTCCTGTCAGCTGTCTCTCCATGCTGTCACAAGGTCTTTCCCTTGTTGCTAACTGCACTATTCACAGCAGTCACTGGATGTATCCAGATCTTCATGATTTCAATTACATGAGAGTAGATGCTGATTTGAACTCAGCTCTCGCCAAGATAAGCACCAACTAAGACGTAGCTTTGCAGTAAACTAATGTGATCCATCTGCATCTCCATCCATTTGCGTTGTTTAATAGTGCAGTTTAATAGTGTATGTGCACGTTTAATAAACACAAACAGAACAAACAATAAATAAACAGAGGCACAAAGGTCAAGATAAAAAGGTTCAAGCAAAACAATACAGGACATAAATACCACTGTTTAGGCTGGGCTTTTGTCTTCACTAAACACTTCAAAAACATACGGTTAACACAGGTTACACTCACCCAAACTCCCTTCTATTAATGTACTGACTTGTGTTAATGTTCTTTTCTATTTTTGTACCGTATATGTATAACCAAGAGTGTTAATTAAACAATTACACGTATTCATTATCTGTAACTGGGTATTTAAACATCAATTCTCCCTATATGCACTATACTATATACATTGTCTTTACTTATTCAGTTCACAATTTTTAAACATGCAAGTCAGACAGAGAAATAACAAGGAGGTCCTGTACCTGCTTTCCAAACCTAGCTGAGCTGATCTTTTTTCCACTATTTGTCTATTTTTAAAAAAAAATTTCAATACTACTGTAACATGTTAAATTGGTTTTACTGGTACATCGATGCTGTAACTGGCCCTAAGAGACTTAGAATTTGTTTTTAAAAGAGTTGGTTATTATACCTTGGGAACTGGTTTACTAAAATATTCTGATACGAATATATTCTCTGTAAAAAAATATGTTTTTGAAATTTAAATGGGTGGCAGGACATATCAAGTGTACTGGTACTGTTACAGTTAAACAGGGAAGGCAAAGATAAAACATATAAGCAAAATATGATAGGTGTTTTTAGTTATTTATGCTGTGAGCAAAATCTGTAATAAATTTGTTTAAACCAAGATAAAGTGCATCTTTCGTAACCAAGAAATGATGGTCTGCGTCTGTCCTAAAATGTCTTATTGAAGGATGTTTTACGCCAGGTTATTGAATGCTTGCGATACAGTACATCAAACCCTTCTTTCCTTTTCAATCACAGTATTGTGTCTTTTAGAAAGAAATACTGAAGGTTTTAAAAACTCCCCAAAATGTACTGTATATGACTTTATTTTGTTACATGAGCTGATTCCACTGCCGACTCATTCTTGATATGCATCCAGAAAATTATGCAGCATTGTCTTTCTGAACTTGTCATATGAAATGTATAGGCCAACATATACATCTAAGTTAGGCCTAAATATAAATTAAATGTATATATTTTAAACATAAACTAGATGATCAACACTACAAGGATGTTTGCTTGCATTTTTGTTTTTGTTTTTCTGAGAAAACGTCATTGAAACTAGTTTTTATTTCCCCCCAAAAAATTGCCTTAATTGAACGACAAAGAGCTTTGAAAAAGAAAAAAAAAATCATGAGTCATGTCGATTTTAAGAAAAAGAGAAAACAAAATCCTAAAAAAATGACAACTAAAACTGAAAACCGACACCTTGATGAATCGAGCCCATTGTACCGTAAGTTATCACAGTAAGGTATTACATTGTCCTGCAGTTAAGACTATGGAACACTAGTAACTTTTTTCTATCAACTGTTAATGTAAAGCAGTTGTAATATACATTTACACCCAGCAGCACGTTACTGTACCTGTAGACTCTGAAGTCCTCCATAAGCTGTAAATAAAAACAGAAATCCTAAGGAAACGATTAGGATATTTTTCAAATTGCTACCCATTTCTTCTCAGTTTAAAAGGCAATTAATCTGTGTGTCAGGCAGCCAAACTGAAGAATGTCTACATGATAATGGCAAAAACTCTTCTGGTTGTTAAAAACAGTCACTACACCCACAGCCTTAGGCTTTCTGATAACAAACTTTGTTGAGAGACAAAGTTCAATATTGTTGTGCAAGTGTCATCCACAATCTGATTACCAGTTGGCATAGCATCCAAAATCTCTTATATATATACGATTATATATATATATATATATATATATATATATATATATATATATATATATATATATATATATATAGAGAGAGAGAGAGAGAGAGAGAGAGAGAGAGAGAGAGAGAGAGAGAGAGAGAGAGAGAGAGAGCGAGAGAGAGAGAGAGAATGCACAATGACACACAAAACTATTTACTGAATTTACCTAAATCATGTAACTAAAGATGTAATTATCAGGGTCTCTACAGTGAGTTTTCCATTATGTTCCTGTTAAGAAACAAGCACCTGCCTGTAAAAGCAGTTACTATATTTAACTCGGCATCATTTGCTTTCATGAATATTCATTTATAAAACTTTAGTGATGGATGAAGACTGTTAGACTGTTTGAATATTTTTGATGATGGTTTTAGGATAATCTCAATATCAGCAAGGACTCTTTAACCTTGTCACTTCAACTGAAAACTAGCCAATACAAGGGTATGGAGTTGAGAGGTAATGCTATGGGCCAATCCAAATGTGAGTATTTCTGCTGCAAATTACATCAGCTCTCTCTTATACTTAGATTCAATTTTTTCAGCCTGTCTTCATAGCTCATTCCTTAAACCATGGGATTAGTCTGGTTGCTCTTTCTTAAACTCTCTCTACGGTA
The DNA here is from genome assembly GCF_017654505.1 of Polyodon spathula. Lineage (NCBI taxonomy): Eukaryota > Metazoa > Chordata > Actinopteri > Acipenseriformes > Polyodontidae > Polyodon > Polyodon spathula. Next base: position 22,899,419 of record NC_054539.1, read on the forward strand.
ACTATGGTGACCAGGACTGGTTACAGTACTCCAAGTGCGGTCTCACCAATGCAATAGATACCAAGCTATATGGGCTAGTAACTATAACGCAATAGCACGTATTTTATTACACGTCTCAATAAAATCAAGGCCATTTTCTTCCACTAAAGGTTAGGCAAAGAATATTTAATTGATTGAAGGTGGATTGTTCTATATGAGTTTTTACCGTTTCATCTAAATAACATCCTTTACAATTAACTATACAAGTTTGACAGGTTTGTTATTCGCTTCCTGTATTGGAAAATTTTTTGATTTTGATAGCTGGTCCCAAATTTTCTTTAAAAGTTTATTAAGTTATTAAAAGCTATTAGATATGAGTACATTCGCATTTTACTTCAGGTTTCCAGTTTATTTTTTCTATTATTTTTTGTTGTTGTTGTTTTCAATTTCAATTGTGCCAATCACGACCTTGCACGGGTTTATAATTCAGAGGGTATAAAGATCAGCCAGCGTGTCCTCGGCTCACCGCGCACCAGCGACCCCTGTAGTCTGACTGGGTGCCTGCGGGCTTGCCTGTAAGCTGTCCAGAGCTGCATTGTCCTCCAACGCTGTAGCTCTGAGGTGGATGCACTGTAAATCTGCAGTGTGAAAAAACAAAAACAAACGGTCGGCTATGATATGGGGAGTAGCCCAAACTGCTGCATTGCAAGTGTCTGTGACAAATGCACCCTGGAACAAAGCCCACAAAGTTTCCAATGTTGAAATTGCAGTGAGCTTTTCTGGATGGGGCAAGTTGGCTTGCTCACAGGCAGTCCTGACTGGGTCTGTTATCCACTTGGACAGCGTCTATTTAGACAGGGCTTGAACATGGGACTTCGCCCCATAACAGACCAAAAACTGTTTGGACTGCCTCCAGGTTTCATCCTGTCAACATAATACGTTAGTGCCTGCACAGGGCAGAGCATATGGAGCTGCCGCTCCCTGTCAGACTGGAAAGGAGGTCGTTGGAAAGCCTCTAATTCCACATTAAATGCCAAGATAGTTTTTCGGCAAAAAAACAGGACTGCTACAAAGCGTAACCCTAGTCCTGGCTTCTGCAAAAAATCACACATCAGCTTTGCAGAGGTGATTGCAAGCAACAAAGCCTATTTGAGTGATAATTCATGCTCAGCTGAATGCAAGGGCTCAAACGGAGGTATCATGAGTGAGTGCATCAAGCATCACATTAGGCCTCCAGTGAGGAATAATATCCTTCACAGGCAGCCAAAGCTGCCAAGCTCATTTTTAAAAATGGTCCTGCCAGGAAGTGAGCTCCTGGTGAAGCCGAGTCAATCTTGACATGGCGAGCTGAATCAGCTGCCAGGTAGACTTTTAACTTGTCAAACAGGTCCTGCAAAAATTGCAGTATAACTGCCATTGGACAGGTCGTGGGGTCAAAACCCGGGCAGGCACCACAGGGTGTTCAATGACCGTATTAGACAAACCCAGACAGTTTAAATGCAGCCGATCGGGCCAAACCCAATGGGTCGGGATGCCGACACCGACACCAACAGCTTCATCTGGGCAAACTCCAACATATCAGTTGGTTAAGTAGGTAAGTTGCTTTTATTTGATCTCATCCCCTAGGCATTTTATTGGTCTTGCTGCAGTAATGTGTTTAAAATTTATTTATGTGCCTGTTTTTCTCTATTAACAATGACTTACATCTTTTTAATCGTGTAAGTAAATAAAGTTATATAAAACTTAATGAAAAACAAAGTTTTTGATTAACAAACCACAGTAAATTCCTTTACAATATACATATAAAGCAACAGTACAATATCACATGCCCACAGCCCACAAGAAAAAGTATTTTTTCTTTGATTTCATTGGTATTTTTTAGAAAAATAAAAAGACATTTAACATAATATAGGCTATTTTCAAAATTGCACTAACGCAAAAAAATCACAAACGTATATTCTCAGATGATTTGGTTGTGTTTTTAGGTATCACCTAAAACCTTGGCTGTTTACATCAATGTTACACCCTTCCAGCAGAGCCGAGGAACGCTACAATGCAGCTTACAAGAAAGGAACATGCATCATTGAAATACAAATTGGGAGAGTGTCTACTATATAGGCCTGTAAGAGCAGTCAGAACAATAGGCACATGTCTAAATCTGCACAATATCTGTCTGAGGCAGAAGAGATGTCAGACAGTGATGATGATGATGATGATGAAGACAATGACTTCCAGTGAAAATGACACTTTGCTGGGAATAAATGTTAGATCCACCCTCATTAGACAGTTTTGCGACAGTAGAAAAAATATATATGTAAATAAAAAAACAATTCAACTTGATTTAATATCTTCACATCACATAGTTTGTTCTTTTTGTTTTTTATTATTATTATTATTATTATTATTATTATTATTATTATGCAAAATCATTCATTTATAACTGAATTAAATGATATGTAGGCCTACTTGAAAAACTTTACATACACTATTATTCTTAGGAATTTAATACATGTCGAGATTAAATTATCTAATCTGATTAAAAACATAATAAAAACTTGATGGCTAAAAACATTTTTGCAGCTAACATTAAAAGTCAGTTTCATGAGCAAACATTATTTAACTAGTCACTACAGGTTCCATCTTTCTAGATCTTACTTATGCAAGAGATCAGTCAACCATTAACCATTATGTTGTAATCCTTCTTTGCACTACAGTTTAAGTAGATTCAGTGCTGCTGTGTGTGGTTTGTTTTAGTGATGTAATACTTGCAGAAGAAAACAAATGTAGTAACCTATTTGTGGTGTTTTTCGTCTGACAAAAAGTGCAGAGTGAAGCTAACAGTACCAGCTGAATGTATGACGGATGAAAAAGTAAGTCAGTCCTGGAGTACAGTTATGAGTCACGATTCCACACAATAAATAAAGGCTTTATTGTAATCCGTCCAGTAGGTGGCAGGCTTCTTGAATGAATTAAAATGTACTGCCTGTAGTTCCTGACTAGGCCAAAAAAGGTAAACAGAATTCATCAACTTTGATGCTACTTGATTCATGAAATGGCAGAAGAAAGACTGCTACAGAAAGATGGTCTTGTTAAAGGCTTAGAAGATCTGGTTATTTCTGGAAGACAAATTCTCGAGAATGCTATTGTAGAAAGGAGAAACGGTATGTATGTTCTTGTGTCGCTTTCGCAATAACAATAACAGCTAAACGTACAGAACAAAAGATATAAACATAATAACAACATATCTTGTCTTTTTCCGCCGGGGGGGGCGGTTGGTTGGTTTGTTATTATTTTGTATTATTATTCTCGTTTTCAAACACAAATTCTGCTACATCAGGTACAGAAACGCGTGATTTGTCACACGATGTTTACATACGGTATTAGGTTATGAAATATGAGAGTTGAAAGTAAAGAATAAAATGCAAACTCATCCAAAAACAGCATACCTTAAATTGAAATTCAATTTAGGTGCGGAAGTTCTTTATTTGAGCTATGCACAAAAAAAAAAAAAAAAAAAAAAAAAAAAAACAGCAGCAGCTTCCCATAAATTTAAATTCAGTTTACGCTAGGGTGCGCAAGATCTTTATTTGAGCTGTGTTGTTCTGCTCCACAGTTTATTTAAATACGTTTTATTTGGCTGTGTCAGTCATTCGCCTCAGCTCGCTCACTTCTGTGGAGGAAATCGGGGCTTGCTCTCTTTGTGTCTGCCGACTCGTTCAGCCAATCACAGCTAACTTTAGTTGGAACCCAAAACTGACATTCAACAGACGAGTTTTGGATGGGGGCTCCGAGCTTTAAAGAAGGACCGGGCTGAAGTTAGTTACTTATTCCCGTTTCTAGGGCTTAAGTTAGTGACTTATTAGAGCAGTCACGTATTGAATATTAGCTCACATTCTAAGGGGGAAATCACATAGATAGTCTGGATGTGCCACCTCAAGTAGGGTATAATTTTAAAGCTTGAGCATTTCTCTTCAACATAGAGTGGCACAAGTAGACATTCACAGGCCATTCCGTGACACACATACACACACACACACTTCTTTTCCTGCATGTATCACATATTGTGAGGCTTTGCTGCCTCAAGCTGGGTGTGATGTTGAAGGTTAAGCAGTTGTCTTGCGAATACAGTATGGTGCATAGTGGCATGAACAGTACTATTAAGTGATATTTAATATTAAAATTAGAGCATTTATTATTAATTATTTTGGTCAAATTGCGAAATGGAAAATATCAAACAACCAAAGAACAAAACAGTAAAAGAGACAGCAGAGACAAAGACCAACTTAAAATCATTGAGCAGCATCTTGAAAACCTGTTCGGGAACTGCATTTGCTCACAGCACATTTCGCAATTTACATTCTTCTGTTTCGTTTTTAGGCTGTTTGATATTTTCTGTTTCACCAAAATAATTTGCTGAAAGATTGAAATAACCTTTCATTTCATTCTTTTGATAATTTGTAAATGCTCAAATCGCAAAATTGATATTTTTGTCGGTGATTAACCAAAACTTGACTAAGTATAACACACACACACACACACACTTACATCTCCTCTAGTGGACAACCACAAAGGGGAAAAAAAAGACAGCAACTCCCGTTAGAATCAAGTCCATGTCCACGGAGTTCTCAATAAAAGCAATAGTCTTTATTTCATATCTTTAAAATTTCACAGTAAACATAGCTAACACGTTTCAACCCATGAGTCTTCTTCAGAGCATTGTCAGCATACACTAATGTGGACATTTCAGGCTCATACCAGAGGTTGTTTGGCCAGTAAATATTTAATAAATACAAAAATAATAACATTTTGGAATCTCACTGCATCATACTACAAAAGGACTTTTCACTAAGCTGTTTGTTATTTTATGTATGTACACAGAACAAAAATATAAACGTAACATGCAACAATTTCAGTTACAGTTCATATAATGAAATCAATCAATTGAAATAAATTCATTAGGCCCTAATCTATGGATTTCACATGACTGGGAATACAGATATGCATCTGTTGGTCACAGATACCTTAAAAAAAAAAGGAAGGGGCGTGGATCAGAAAACCAGTCAGTATCTGGTGTGACCACCATCTGCCTCATGCAGCGTGACACATCTCCTTTGCATAGTTGATTAGGCTGTTGATTGTGGAATGTTGTCCCACTCCTCCTCAATGGCTGTGAAAAGTTGCTGGATATTGGCGGAAACTGGAACAGGCTGTCGTACACGTCGATCCAGAGCATCCCAAACATGCTCAATGGGTGACATGTCTGGCGAGTATGCAGGCCAGCATTATCATGCTGAAACATGAGGTGATGGCGGCGGATGAATGGCACGACAATGGGCCTCAGGATCTCGTCACGGTATCTCTGTGCATTCAAATTGTCATCGATAAAATGCAATTGTGTTCATTGTCCATAGCTTATGCCTGCCCATACCATAACCCCACCGCCACCATGGGGCGCTCTGTGGGCCACATGACGCCATACACACTGACTGCCATCTGCCTGGTATAGTTGAAACCGGGATTCAACCGTGAAGAGCACACTTCTCCAGCGTGCCAGTGGCCATCGAAGGTGAGCATTTGCCCATTGAAGTCGGTTACGACGCCGAACTGCAGTCAAGTCAAGCCCCTGGTGAGGACAACAAGCACGCAGATGAGCTTCCCTGAGACGGTTTCTGACAGTTTGTGTAGAAATTCTTCGGTTGTGCAAACCCACAATTTCATCAGCTGTCCAGGTGGCTGGTCTCAGACGATCCTGCAGGTGAAGAAGCTGGATGTGGAGGTCCTGGCCTGGTGTGGTTACATGTGGTCTGCCTTGTTTCTTAGTTCGAAACAACATTTAATTAAATATCTGCTATAAAACAAGGCCTTTTTTTCCTTACAAGTCATAATATAAATTTTCATACTAAATATCACTTAATATTACTGTACATGCCACTACTTAAGTTGCAAATTATATTATTTTTAATTAACCACTGTTATTGCTTTCTTTTTTGTTTATTTTAATAATTTAGGTCAGATTAATCATTGTCCAGAATTTTCTTCGGGAAGGGGAATACCCTGAATGTTCCCGCCCCCACTTATCCACAGCCAATAGACTGAACTAGCATTCCAATTGATGAAACTTGAAACCTGTGAATTGGACAAGCGCTACATTTCAAAAGTCAGTCCAAGAATTGTAATGTGTCATTATTTCTTTATGTAGTCTCATTATATTACATTTTTGTAACAGGTTCTTTGCAGGATTTTTCTTCAAAGAAAATTTCTCTCTTGCTTGGATTCACTGATATGGGTGCACATTTTCTTAGCAGGTAAATTAAGAACTTTATTTAAACCCCTGAAAGACTGGGGAGAAGTATTCTGCACTCTACAGTATGTATCTAGAAGTTGTATTAGATTGGTGACATGAGTATTTCAAGTATTTGGAATTGTACTTATATTTGTTTTTTCAATGGGGACTTGCTGAAAGCCAAACTATATAGTATCATCTAAGGCCAAGTTGCCCCAGAGACAGGCCTGTCCAGCATAATTTATTTAATGTAATAGTTAGGTATGGAAATTAATACTTAAAAGATCATTTCCATTTTAATAATTGTGCATGTTCTGTTTTTTTTTTTAGCTTGTCTGTGAAGACAAAAACTGAAGCTGAGGAGTTGTGGAAGAAGTATTTTCAGTAAGAATGTCAAGTTTTACATGAGAGATGACTAGTTACAAGAGTCATATAGAGACCAGTATATGCAACATGCAGAATACAGTAATGACATTAGTTTTCAATACATTGCAAGGCTCTTTAAACGGTAGATTACATATATTATGTTATACATTTTTTATGCTTGTTTACAAATGATTTTATTTAAAAAAAATTAAAAAAAAAAAAACTTAATGAAAGTTAGGATTTCTTAGTAGTGGTTAGTAATACACAGTTACTCCTAACTTATGAATGCCAAAATTAAATGAAGTATTTTGTTAATTTCTTAACAGTGATGTTGATGTCCGAGATCATGTTGAAGATTTATTGCAACTTGAAGTAAGTTCTTTCTCGCGTAAGATAAGCAGATTGTCATTAGAAGCTCCAAATTCTCTCTCTATTGTTGTGAGGATATAGCGTTGTGCTTTTATAATTTAGATGTTTTATAGGCAAGGTTATAAAAAAATATTGTCATTGCTTTAAGTCTAGACTTTTCTGTCCTTAGCAGTAAAATACAATTCATGGGTACCCAGCAAGGATAACAAAAAGTCATTTGTACCCTTAAATGTATTAAATTAGCATAGCTGGGAATTGGTGCCAGTGGTCTCTGTGAGCTAGTAGCTGCACCAGGCTTGAGTGACCACATAACAGTTGAAGTAAAATATTTTAAACCTAATCCATTGAGCAAGATTTGTTTTGGAAGAAGGAAAGCATTTAAACGTTTAAAAAAAAAAAAAAAAAAAAAAAAAAAAGTTGGTTCCTCGAATTTGTTCAAAAGACAAATACAGGGCATAATATTATCTTGCTGCAAGATAATACATAACAGGTGTACTAGCATTGACTTAGAAATTTGTTGAACTCATATACTGGATGCCCAATAACAGCAACAATAATAATAATATATATATATATATATATATATATATATATATATATATATATATATATATATATATATATATATACACACACACACACACACACACACACACACACACACACACACACACACACACATGAGGGTGATGTGAAAAGGGCAGGAAATAATACCAAAAGTCACTCCACGTCCTTTTCTTCATTTATGAATTACCATCTAGGGTTTCTGTGATGTCATAAACTACGAGATCTTAGTGCTGGTAATTTAGCTCCATTCGTAGACTATAAGGATCAGAATTGCTGAAGCTACAGTTCTGTAGGAAAACTTGTGTATATTATATATGTACATGTATAATAGTTATAATAAATATTTAAGAATTCTGATCTGATTATGTTGTCTTTTATTTAGAAATATGGAAGGCTGCATCAAATTACTGATTTTTCTCTGTCAAAAGTCCTTACCATCACCAACTGGACATGAAAAGTAAAGGAACTTTCTCACTGGTTCAGGCCCATGTCTTTTTGATTTCTGTGGTAGAATGCATAATGTTTGACTCAGTCCATTCCCTACCAAATATGGAACATTTCAGCAGGGAAGAAAGCTACATTTCACAGTCTACGGCTATATAGGATTTTTAGTAATGCTGTTCTGTTCTAATAGGAGGAGGATTAGAAATATCCTGGGTTTATGGTGGCTATATCTACCAGTTTGCTTCCAAGCAGTCTTTACACAAATTGGATGTAATATATAATTCATGCTGCAGATTTGTTCAAGATTGTCCCTCTTTGACACACAACTGTCATATGTATATAAAACTAGGCTGGCTCTCATTAACAAATCGTAGGCTTTTTCATTGGTACTGTTTTGTTTGTAAGGTTCTTAAAGGCTTGGTACCTCCCTATCTGAATGTTCTGGTGGAAATGGTTAACACTGGCTATTTTACGCTCTCGGGACCCTGTTAGCTTGGCAGTCCCAAGGGTTCGCACACGTTTGGGAGAACTATCTTTCACCTATCAGCTCCCAAAAACGTGGAACTCTTTTACCTGTAGTGTGAAGATGGAATTTGACACTCTCTCCTTTTCTGGCTAAGAGATTGTATTTGGGAGTTGCTTAGAGCCTCTGGCCATTGTTTTTCCTTTAATCCACATTAACATATAGACGTGCCCTATTTATCTTGTTCTTTTGTGTAGGCTGCTGACTAAGTGCAAACCACACATGTATTTATTGTGTTGCTTGTATTTGTAATTATTTTATTGTCTAACAGGACCCCTTGCAATTCAATTGATAAGTCTTCTGCAGAAATAAATAAATAAGAAAAAAAAGTTGGGAATCCATTTTATTTTATTTACCTCAATATGTGGGTGAGAATGACAATCAAATATAGTGGTAAATGGGTATTTGGAAGGGTAAGAATCTCTTCTTGCAAGTTCAATAGATTCACTCAAGCTTTGATGAAGCAAAACTTGCTCTTTACACTTAATTCAGTTTAACCTGTGGTTGCGTTTTTGTTTCCATAGATGGATTGGAATGAGTTTGTTGAAGGCGTGGATTCTGAACTGAACCTCAATGACAATCTCCATGGTGAGGTACAACTAGGAGGATACATGCCCGGTGCACTGAAGCTGAAGGATGTTCGAAGTGATGAGTAAATAGAACAGCACATCATATACTGAAAAGCATCTGATTGTAGATATTGCAGAATGTTTGCAGGCTTGTTCAGATGACATGCTAGGGTCCAGTGAATACATCATTACCTTTCACGTCAGACATCTCAAAGGCTCAGTGGCCAGTTGCATAAAACAAATTAAATTTCCCCTTCATGTTTCCTCATAAGAACATAAGAAAGTTTACAAACGAGAGGAGGCCATTCGGCCCATCTTGCTCATTTGGTTGTTTGTAGCTTATTGATCCCAGAATCTCATCGTGCAGCTTCTTGAAGGATCCCAGGGTGTCAGCTTCAACAACATTACTGGGGAGTTGGTTTCAGACCCTCACAATTCTCTGTGTAAAAAAAGTGCCTCCTATTTTCTGTTCTGAATGCCCCTTTGTCTAATCTCCGTTTGTGACCCCTGGTCCTTGTTTCTTTGACATTGTCAATACCTTTTAGAATTTTGAATGCTTGATTACTTATTGAATACTATTCCTTGAGTTTAGGGGAGAAAGCTGCTTAACACATTTGAGTCAATACCCCAGTTAAGGGAAAATGTATCCAAAAAGTGTTATTCATAGTACTTAAGGTGTTTTATGCAACCAGCCCCTGCACATAACATAAAGCACACAAATACATAAAACCCCTCTGGGGTTATAACATAACACCCCTCAGGGCTACATTGCTGCTTTATAAATGGATAATGGTTGAGACAACATTTTGAACCAATTGCCAGAACCTTGGTTTACTTTAGCAATTAGGCTTTCTAAATTAGACAAGGAACAAATATACCTAACAGGGTAACAAAACTCTAATCCAGCTGTATTAAGCCATGCCAAGTTATAATTGCACAAATGAGAATGAGAAAGATCAGCTCGTCTGAACTAAACACTATGGGGCACAGATGTCTGCTTGACATTTGCATTAAAAGCATCCACATCACAGAAGTGTGTGGGTTTATTAACTCACTGGCGTTGTTATTTAGGTCTGTAAGCCTGGGCAGTTACTTGGGGAAAGGCACCAAGCTGCTGCTTGTCCTGCTGAGGCACTTTGCCTGACTTCCATGACGAGATCACGTGGCAGAGCTAGAAAGGAGTCAGGTATAAGTTTAACTTTGTGTATTAGAATCACTTAATTGTTTTCTGAGGTCTGTATAATTGTTGCAGATTACTAATTTGGCTGCACCTGTTTGTCTTGACAGAGAGGTCCATGGTGTCTCTGATCAAAATGATGCGTTAAAACCAGTATCTATATGGGACACCGCTACTGAACCTTATATGAATATTCACAAAGTGTATTTACTGGAAAATTAATGGTTAAGATAGTAAATGCAAGAAAAACAAAATAGGTTGTGTGTCCTTAAATGATTGCATTGTGGGTTTCTGTTTATTTCAATGAAGGCTGTTATATGAAAGTACCCCTGATATACTGGCTCAATTTTTATGAGTTATCTGACCTGGTCGACACAGAGTTGACAATATTAACTTGGGGATGGGAAGTGCTTACTCAGGTGTTTGGAATCTCCATCAAGATCCAGGTACTTATTGAAGTGACAGGATTGAAATCAGTTTTGAATATTAGCGTATTAATAGGAACTTAAAGAGAAACACTTAAAGAGTTCAGCAGTGCTTAAAAAACATCCTACTGCACACAATGTCAGAATTACTTTAATTAAATAACAGTTTGATATCTCTCTGTTCCAGAACCTTTTAGACGCTGTGCCTATACGTGTTTTGGTGATCTCATTTGGCTGTCGGGAAGGAGGCTTGTATTGGCTTCAAGACACAGGCTTCAAATATGACATGTTGCTGGACCAACAGCGGGAGGTCAGCAGATTCTTCCTGAATGACGTTTAGGTTTTCCTTGTATTTGTTTCATTGGCGAAATACTATAACCAAGGTTTATTCCTGCTTTTTGTGGTTTCAGATGTACCATGCATTTGGCTTAGGGATGTCCATAGCAAAAGTTTGGTCTTTCAGTAACATGTTTCTCTACGCTGAATATAAAGCTTCGAAACGACAGTTTCCCAGAACTCCTGCTAACATTAAAGACAACATATATCAGGTAATTTAGATAGTAGATTGAATAGAATGCCAAAGGTTGGTTTACTCTAGGTAAGACTTGATCAGATATGTTTATATTAATATGAAATACAAAATAGTTAATGTTACAATTGTCAAGTTTTGCTATAATGTAATATAATAAATAAATTGCAGTTATTGCTTTAATGTTGGTAGACATTCTTGACTGAATTTGATCCCTCTTTATGAAAGGCCAGTTGACGCATGTTGGAACACTGTTCTACCTACTTCAGCATAATACATAAGACGATTGTCTTTATTGTTTTTAGCTTGGTGGCGATTTTGTCTTGGATGAGCATGGAAAAGTGATTTATTTTCACCCCAGCGAGAATCCTTCTGACAGACCTTCAGTGACAGAATTATTGAATGCCATTGGTGAAGCACCCAAAAAACCCTGATCCAACTGTGTAACAAAAATGTGATGGGTCACAGACTACACGTTTGAAAATGGAAAGGAAAGAATGTTACTCTTGGCTTGTATCCATGAAAACAATGCTTGAACTCATATTTATGAAAAGTGTTGTATGATAGATAAACAAGCTGAGGGATAAGGACTTCTTTCCCATCATTTGAGTAGATTTTTAAAACGCAGATCTAAAGAATGGTGCTTACGAGTCAGACTCATAAAAAGTACCAATTCATAATGATGATTATTGAAAAGTAAAAAAAAAAAAAATGGTATTGTTTTGCTGAATTTTTGTAGTCATATTTGCATTTGCTTTTATAAACAATTATTCGTGCTTGATTTAAAAATGGAAACTTGCTCTTAAACAAAAAAAAAACACAAAAAACTATATGAATATAATTTTAAAATGTTATTTATCATGTAATCAAAGAAACTACAAAATGATATAGCAAAAGTCTACCGGAAGCCATAATACTAGTTAGATTTCATGCTAGATTTAAAAATGTCACATTTTTCAATTTTTTGTTAAGTGTGTGTTAAATTACAAAGCGTTATGTAATAAAATGTTTCCATAACATTACCAGCAGGTTTCACTTTACTTGATTAAGCAAAATGTGTTAATTCTATAGGGTGATGCAAAGCTTTTTTTTCTGTCTGTGAGCTTGGCTGGTCATCTTGACTGTCTAGCACTAAACACACTTCTAAATCCATGTGACAAAATGTCCCTTCAACTTGGTTGATCCTGCCGACTTACCCTCTGTAGATATTGTAGGTTGAGCCAATAGAAAGGTCATACGGTTTGAATGGAATAAGTTAGTATTTCAGTCCTAGTAGGGTAGAACTATCCAGACAAGCTTAAAGCAAGTTCAAAGCCATGTAGAAGAAAATTATATAAACTCAGTATGGGAGCATCAGAACCCAGAACTACTCCGAAGGACTGCAAACCTCAAGCTGTACATACTGTAAACTATTTTGAGAGTCTGGAATCAGTCTTCTTCAGCCCTGTGCAGACAGAATAATGCTTCAATGTCATTCATGTTTGATTACAGAAAATCCATGGTTGCAAACTAACAGCCAGATATCATGTTCAGAATGTGGTTTTTAAAGAAAAAAAAAAAGTGTCCACACATCGAAATAGACAAGGTGCAAATTCACGAGACTGAAAACATCGCCAATATTTCGACACATTAGTGCCTTTGTCAGGGTGCAAAAAAACACTTTAACTCAATTTCATGTTTGCCATTTTTAAGTGCTAACTTGTTACATTTCCAAATCTATGTTCCCTCATATTCTTTGACTACTATAGTTGGTTGGTCATTTAGCAAAATTACTCTAAAATGTTGGAAGTATTTAAAAAAACAAACCACTTAAAAGCTTATTTTGAGTTTTGTAAATCATTTTGTAATGACTTAATTATTTCCCGTAATAAAAAAAGACAGTAACAAAAATTGTCAAACATTTTATTGACCACAAATGAAGACTCTCTTAAAACGATCCCCCCCCCCCCCCCCCCCCCCCCCCCCCCCCCCCCACACAATAAGGTACAAGGCCGATGACAAACTGTTATTTTCGTAACTACATTAATTTGTTCAGAAAACAGTACTGCCTGTAAAATGATGTGAACTCGCACAATGCAAATTCTCTGCCAAACAGTGATGACACTGATTTGAATAATAGCATTTAAATAAAAAAATGCACAAGTACTACTTGAGATAACTGATGTTGTCATTTTGTGTTTCCTTCACCCCCGAAAACAGCATTATGAAGAAACAGCTGCACGTTGTGTTGTCCTGTTTACAGTAAAACATAATCCCTGAACATGTTCCATGTTAGTGGCATATTTCCTAATTCAAAACATACAAAAAAAAAAGGATACAGTGTTTGAAGTGCAAATGCAGAAATGATTGTACTTGAGGGCACTCCTTGTAAGGGTGTTCTGTTTTTGTCAGTGTTGCAAAACAATTAGGGAAACCTCCAATGTGGCAAAGACCGCCATTTTTTAATGTACCTACTAGAATTGTTTTAGAGCAGAGAAACTCAAACCTCTGTTTTTTCAAGTATTCCTTTTTTTATCAAAACATATAAAAAAGTAGCAAAGGACATTCATTTCTTTGCACCCATGGCTAAAATACCTTTAGATGCACTTGGTGCTCAGAATATATGGAAGCCCTCATATTGGACTGAACCAGAATAGAGAGTTGATTCAGGTTTAATAACGTATAATTTAGTAATTGACTGGATGTGGATGAGTGTGTAGAACCATTAAAAAGTGAAGGAATGGGTGAATTTACCTTCTTAAAATGTACACTGATGATCCATTGTATGGCAAGTGGTTTTCCTATTACCTGTTACTGAGTCTAACATTTTCCCATGAGATGGGAGCTCCGTGGACTCTGAGAAGAGAGTGCATGTAACACACTGGTCCTTCACTACTGCGTTACCTACTGTTAGGATTTTTTAGGGCACTGAGAAGTGGAGTCTGTGTTCAGAACCTCGATCATTGTTCTTGTTGTTGGAAATGTTTCTGCTACAGATGGAAGACTCTGGTACCAGTCTGGAAGGCTTTAAAAAAAGTTTTAGTCAGTAGATGGCACACTTTACTCTGACATTTATTGTTACAGGACCCTATTCACACCTATTCATAATTTACAACATGCCGAAGACAGAAGTATTTTAGTGTTTTTTTTTTGTTTTTGTTTTTCTAAATGAAAACGAATGAAATCACATCACATTATGAATAAATGTAAATGCATCATTTGAAATAGTCCATTGTTGTTTTTTTTTCTATTATTCCTAAATAAAATCTGTTTTTTATTTCTAGAATGAAAAATAAATAAAAATCGCATCTTGTCACAAGGCAAGACACCTGCGCGGTTGACACGCCAACTTTCTTTGCAACAGCAGCCCAAGAAACCACAGGAGACTCCAGCTCAACCTGGTTTATGTAGGGTAATCACTGCAGTGTGCTACGCAAACCAGTCTTGCTCTGAAAAGCGATCTGCATTCACGATTAGAAAATAACGTATCCCAATTAAACTAAGTGACATCCCAATTAAACATTAATAGCATTGGGGAAAAAACGTCTCCCAGAGTTCTTTCCCATTTCGGTAGAAATCCAGATTATCAATGGCCAGATTAAGTGGCAATGACTGTATGCACATACTTCATAAAGTGATAGGCAGCAGTGCTTTCCTCCAGGTATGGTTTTAGTTCCCAGAGTAAACAAGATCATATAAATATATGTATGTCTTAGTGAAGGCTTTTTAGAGGAGGCAGTGCCCCCCGAAAATTTTAAAGTTGTGTAGCATTATAATTTAATAATGTTCAATAAAACAAAAACAAAAATATTGTCTAGCTATATATCTGCAAGAAAAAATGACATTAACCAAAACGCAAGATTCAACATTCCTAAATTAACAAGCAGTACTGGCACCTCAGAGAAGGCAAGTCTGTTATAAACCCCTATCTGCTATTAACCACAGTACTAGCAGTAGCAGATCACATGATCTGAGCCCCAGTTTTAATTGGAGGAACAAATCATACCCTCCCACCCCCTGCTGAACCGCTGCTAGAGTGTGCTCGATTATGAGTGAAGTGCTGAATAATGGAAATGACATAATTCGGTTATGTATTCAATTTTCTGAAGGAGATTTTTAAACCAATGAGAACAGTAGGACAAACTTGACAGAAAGTTAAACACAAAATCAGCATGTTGCTGACATGCATGGATGACGGGAGTTGTAGTTGTCGTCCGCACTTCTGCTGATTGGAAACACCTTTCAGGGTGTGTCAGATAACTACTATTCCCAGAAGACTGCGCCCACACGCCTATTGTATTGTGACACCCGGAGCGTTAGTAAAGTGTAGATATATTTTCAAAGTTCAATATTATGATACCACTTCCTTTCTCTGGGAACAAATCTAGTTGCTAGTGTTGTTTTTTTTCTCTGTTAGTGTAATAAGAATATTATTTTATCCCTTCCCCAGCTCTGTTTATTTTTCCCCTGTGCAGGTAATCTCTTTCACAGTCTTTTCTTCTGTACAGTGTGTCATTATTTTGTTGAACATTTGTTTCAGTTTAGCAAATTACACATATATAGGATGTGCTTGATTTTTGTCTGCCTTTCTCCTGCCGTAACAATTTCATTCAGAAAATATTTCATGAAATCTAGACTGCACTTGT
Organism: Polyodon spathula; assembly: GCF_017654505.1. Lineage (NCBI taxonomy): Eukaryota > Metazoa > Chordata > Actinopteri > Acipenseriformes > Polyodontidae > Polyodon > Polyodon spathula. The sequence goes on from NC_054539.1 coordinate 22,915,275, forward strand.
AGATCTCTTGATCTACCTCTCCTACTATGTGCTGGGCTTCCCTGATCTAAGCACCACATCACGAGATCCTCAGTTGATGCACTATCCTTGCTGTACTGCACTACTATAATATCATTGTAAATATAACCTCTTTTAATCCTAGCTTGTTGCATCCTATTTCATATTGTATTTTAGCAGTATTATTTGCACTTACTGTAAACTATAATGTATTTAAATATGTATCTTACATTGTAACCCTGTACTACCCTGTAACACCTTTAAGTCACCTTGAAGTAACCTTAATAATAATAATAATAATAATAATATGAAAAGTGTTGTCAGTCCGAATATAATAAGACCCTACTGCTGCTGGGAGCTTAAGGGGACCCTCTGCCTTTTTTCTGCCTCCCCATTTGTTTTGACCACCAGTTGCCACTGGTCTCTATGTACACATTTGTGTGCAAGATTTAAAGTATTTTAGTAACATGCATCCTCCAAAACAGACCGCCCAGACCTTCATCCACAGTACGTATTTGTAAGAATGCATGTGTGACATATGTATGAAAGGCAGACCTATACTAAATCAAACTATAACAGCAACAGAATTACCTCTTCAGTTTCATCCAGCTTTTTGCAATTTTGCTAAAAGCCTCAGGGCTAGATGTTGTCATGGCTTCAAAATCAGCCAGCTGAAAACAAAATGTAAGCATTATTTAAACACATCACACATGTTCTATGCTAATGCAATTCAAACCAAAGAAGTGTACAAATCTGCCAATTGTATTAGATATTCTGCGTTTTGGTTGCTTGTCCTCTACAACAATCAAACTTTTGAATTCAAGATTGTCATCCAAACCCTCTGGGTCAATTGCAAGGAACTGAAAGGAGCGTACTGACTGGGGATGATCCCATGGTTAGTACGGTGGACGGTACTAAACTAGTACATAAGTTAATACCAAATACAAATGAACTACGCCGCTCAAGATAGTCCCCAGCTGCATATTAATTAGTCTCAATTGCAACAAATCCAGTAACAAGTAACTGCTGCTGCCCTGTGGAGGATACTAAAACACAATACTAAGGTAGTCTAGCACTTTCTGTAGACTAAAGACTTGTGGTATCATACTAACTGGAACAAATATAAAAAATCCCAAAATGTATTGACAACTAAAATTAAACAGAACTATTCATAACCACAAATTGTATAAAATGATTTGAAATCTTATGGGGGGGGGGGGGGGGGGGAATACATATCAAAATGTTTGCATCAAAACCAATTCCATCCTTATTTAACTAATTCAACTTAACGTAGGCCCATTTTATATATACAGTGGTTCTCAAAAGTATTCACCCCCTTGGACTATTCCACATTTTACTGTGTTACAACATGGAATCAAAATGGATTTAATTAGGAGTTTTTGCCATTGATCAACACAAAAAAAGTCCATAATGTCAAAGTGAAAAATAAAATCTACAAATTGTTCTAAATTAATTACAAATATAAAACAGGAAACAATTGATTGCATAAGTATTCACCCCCTTTACTATGACACACCCAAATAAGCTCTGGTGCAACCAGCTGTCTTTAGAAGTCACATAATTAGCTGAATGGAGTCCATCTGTGTGCAGTTAAGGTGTTTCACATGATTTCAGGTTAAATATGCCTGTCTCTGGGAGGTCCCGCAGTTGGTTAGTACATTTCCTAACAAAGGAAAGAAGAACATTTCCAAGGCAATGAATTTTCCCCGGAGCACAGTAAAGTCCATTATTAAGAAATGGAGAGAATATGGCACAACTGTGAATCTGTCTAGAACAGGCCGTCCTCAAAAACTGAGTATCCGGGTGAGAAGAGCACTAGTCAGGGAGGCCACCAAGAGGCCTAAGGCAACTCTAAAGGAGTTACAGTCTTCCACAGCTGAGCTGGGAGACACTGTGCATATGGCAACAATAGCCTGGGTGCTTCACAAAACTGGCCTTTATGGGAGAGTGGTAAAAAGAAAGCTATTGTTGAAAAAAACTCACATTAAGTCTCGGCAAGAGTTTGCCAGAAGGCATGTGGGAGACTCTGAGATCAAGTGGGAGAAGATTCCATTCTGATGAGACCAAATAGAGCTTTTTGGCCTCAACGCTAAGCGCCATGTTTGGCGCAAGCCTAACACCGCACATCATCCTCAGAACACCATCCCTACCGTGAAGCATAATGGTGGCAGCATCATGCTATGGGGATGCTTCTCTGCATCAGGGCCTGGAAAGCTTGTGAAGATAAAGGGCAAAATGGATGTACAAAGTACAGAGAAATCCTGGAGGAAAACCTGCTGAAGTCTGCAAGAGACCTGGGACTTGGGAGAAGATTCATCTTCTAGCAGGACAACGACCCCAAACACACAGCCAAAGCCACAGAGGAGTGACTTAAAAACAAAAAGGTCAATGTCCTGGAGTGGCCCAGTCAAAGCCCGGACCTCAATCCAGTTGAAAATATGTGGAAAGAGTTAAATTGTTGTTCAGCAAAGGTCCCCATCCAACTTGACGGAGCTTGAGCAATTTTGCAAAGACAAATGGGCAAAAAGTGTCCAGATGTGCAAAGCTGGTAGAAACTTATCCAAACAAACTCATGGCTGTAATTGCTGCCAAAAAAGTGCCTCTGCCAAATATTGACTCGGGGAGGTGAATACTTATGCAATCAATTATTTTCTGTTTTGTATTTGTAATTAATTTAGAACAATTTGTAGAACTTACTTTTCACTTTTTTTGTGTTGATCAGTGTCAAAAACTCCTAATTAAATCCATTTTGATTCCATGTTTTAAAACAATAAAATGTGGAAAAGTCCAAGGGGGGTGAATACTTTTGAGGGCCACTGTATATAAAAAAAAAAATTCAGTACGAATTTCCAGTGTCTCTACTTTCAGCCTCTTCCACAGGGAAGGCAGTTGTACGCTGCAGAATTGCTGTGGAACCCTTTCGGCCATCCTCCACAGTTTCAATACAATCTTTTATATACTCTATGAAATAAAGTTTTTGCTCCATTGTATACATGATTTTTGCACACGACCACTGGCCATGATTGCCTTCATATGGATGTACTGAGAAATTACGCTCTTATAGGCTATACCTGAAATATGTAATTAGCACTTTTGATTCAATTTACACCTTTTATAGTATACAATACACCTTTGGTCCTATAAACAAATGCATTTGTTTTGTGTATGAATTCATGCCCCAAAGGAACCTGTGAATAGGAGACAGTTTAGAGGCCAGAGCTAAGACAGATAGCTGGCTAGAGGAGAAAGATTAGGATAGAGGGCCTATGTAGAGGCAAAAGCGCATAAGATGCGAAAGTACAGTTGTGGCCAGGGGTCCCCTCTGCCTTCCTGAGAGAACCTCAGCCGTGTAGGCTTATGGGCAGCACAGCCGAACCCAAGGCAGGGGGGAGTGAGCTTCACTGCCCCCCTGGCTTCCACAAACCTCACCGTGAAGAGAATGACCGCTTGCTGCACACATGGAAATAAGCTAGAAACATTAGAGTCGAAGAGTGCCTCCAGCATTCTTGCAATCAGCCAGTCTTTGAAAAGCAGCTGTTTTTGAGCTGGAACTGGTGCTTGCCTGGGGCTCTTCTGCTTTGGTCGGGAGGACGCCGAGCCATGGCTTGGTGACGATGGCAGATACGATATGATACGAGCCCGGGTGCAATGTTGATTGCTGGAGATAGCTGCCCAGGCTGTATATCCTCAGATTCAATTGAAGACATATCAGAATCCATTATGGTAATTCTTCAGAGATGTTATTCTGGTATAGGAAATGTTATTTCCGCTTATTTATATTATAAATAGCTAAAGGCTAATTGGTTGCAGAGTGCTTTGCAAGAAAGAAAAAGCAAAGGCAATACAGTCTTGAAGTAAGAGTCATGCTTATATAGGTGAATATAGATTGACAGATATGACAGCCAAAGAGAAGCTCCTGTTCTGCCCACCTGAGACTGACTATCGCATCAGCGGGGCATAAGTTCCTGAATCAGGTTTCAAGAGCGAGCTCAGGAGTGAAGGCAGAACCTTGCTACCCAGAACTACACATGTCTGGCCTCATCCGGACTACGCAGGAAGACTGGATTGAGACAGGATTGAGACAGGACTGAGGTAGGAATTGGAGATCGTAGTGAGAGAGGGTCCCTCTGACACCCCCTGAATTTTCCCTGAAGGCTGACATTTAAATAACGAGGACATATACAAGTTTTGTTTATCCTCTAACACAGCACTAACTTTGGTGGTGTTTTAGGAAAATTAGTTTATACATGTGAATTTGGTTCAAGAAAATGGGAAAATAATCTTATGCAATTTAGCCTTAGTATTAACTTTCGTGCATAAATACATTTCCGTACATAATTTTCTTAAGTTAAAAAAATGGAAATTAAAAAACAATAATTAAGATGTTAGGTTTCTTAAAAGAAAAAGAAAAAAAAAAGTCGACCTTGTAACGAAATATAACACTCCTACAATATAATAGCTGGAACCAATCACTCAGATTTTGAGCCCCCCATTCAGTTCCTGTTTGGTAGCACACTAAAACAAAGAGCTTAACCCAGAACTCCGTACTACAGCTGGTGATCAGAAAAAAGTCCCCAACTTTGTTCCCCATCTTTTTTCATTGCAATTGGTACTAAAATTAATATGCAGCTGTGGATGATCCAGTGATAGTACCATATTAGCTATTCCGCAACTTAGTACACAGCTCCACACTAAATCTACTTGTTTGTTGCAATTGACCTTCTATTAGCAATGTATTTTTTTTTTTAATGTGTTCAGTGTACAGCACTTTAAGAGACTAGCTTACCTTTCCTTTGGGTATTCTTCCCATTACTTCCTTCCCACTAGCCATCAGTGAACCCATAACCACAGAATAAGCTACCACACTGTCAACAGAACACACAAAGGAAACAATAAGTTACTAACATCATTCCATCTAAAGCTCTTGCACAAGATGACTACTGTAACTAACAGAAACACACGTGGATCAACAACACTGACAGCATCCCCACACAGATCAAAGTCTTTCACAGATGTTTCATAATAGTGGCTCAGTTTTTAATAACTGTAATCAAAGGCTTGGAAATGTAACATACCTGGACCCTCTAGAGAGAGGCATTAAATTATAAAAGTAATACACCAGCGAAAGGATTAGATTGCATACAGCATCTGCATCCTGTATGGGGGAGGGGAAAAAAAATGTCTGAGGTTGAAACAATGTTGCAGTGAAATACTTAATTTCTACTGGACACTACCTGTAATGGAAATTTACTGAGAGAATCACAGAACACAGTAGTGTACCAGCTATAAAAACAATTTATTATTTCAGAGTGTGTATGTGAGGTTAAAACCGTGCACCTGTGAAAGGTTGAATTTTGCCTACAGATATGAAGTCCCTCTATCAAATAGTTTGAGACATGAGTTAAACAGTCTAAGTACATCAGATTTTGTAGAAAAGTGTACATCTGTTTAGAAATTGTCTACTGCACAAACACATTTGTTGTGTATACCTCCCTTTAAGTTCAATTTTTCTGAGAAAGTTCTGGAAAATTGATTTGTAAACAAATCGACTACGATGTCTCCTGTCTGATGACATTTTTTTTTTATTTGTAAAAAGCAATTCTAAAAATAATTCTCAATAATGGTCTCTATAATATTAGCAACATTGCGCAAAATTCTTACACCACGTACCCTAGCATATTTATGTCCCTCCTCTGCCCAGTAATGATTGGACAGCTGCAAAACCAGGGCAGATCTTTCACTCTCCCATTGGTTAACCCTACTCCAGACCTTCCAACTGTTTATGTCCCGCTCACTTATGATTAAACTGCCGTGGAGAAAATGCATGATCTCCTATTGGTTGATTTTATTTTATTTTATATATAAACATTTTAAAAAACAGTTGATTAAAGGGTCTGATTAATCTGTTAATCGGAGCAGCACTAATATATAACGCATTTTATTAGTACAAATTTTTGAAAGGAGACATAAAGAAAACATAAACTCTTACCCCAAGCTCAGTAGACAGCATTAGTGCCTTTCCTTTTGTAGTCAGATCCTTGTACACAGATTCAATCTCCCACTGATACTGCTGTGTCCTTTCTTCTGTTGTCTGTGTTTCCACAGAAAACAACATGTTTCCAACTCTGTTTAAAAAAAAAAAAAAAAAAAAAAAATATATATATATATATATATATATAATGTGATCTGTCTTTCCATTTAAAATAAAACCACATTTGTTGGATTTTTGTTTGTGACCACAGCAGACAGAACAGTAGTAAAGCAAAAACAGTATCTGCATGTATGCAGAGATATTGGGGTTGGGCACCTACATGTTGGCTGTTATATAACCAGAAATAACAAGTTAATGTCCAAGTACAATTCACACTTCACAAGCCATTTTGTTTTAAATAGAAAGTTATTTATGAGATCAGTTGCCAACACAGTTTTTAATATAATTTGGTACATGTTTTAAAAAAAAAATAGACCTGCTTTACATCTGGCAATGGGACATTATTATAAACACAGAATACCTTTCAGATACATTATACATACAGCATGGACTGAACACTGTTCACTGTAACTGAATTTACCTGTCTCCTGTAATAGTTATTGTACACCCATCATACTCCTTTCCTGGTTCGTTTAAACTGGGTACCTTTGTGTTCACTGTAAATCCGTCTCTGGTTTTGCTGTTAAACTGATTTATATACAAAATAGGGAAAAATATGATTTATATTTAAAATAGACAATAAACTATAGAACTACAATGTAATACTTCACAGATGTATTAGATATTTCCAAATGCATACATTGCTGTTTGTTCAGATGACAGGTTGGCACATGTATTTGTGGCACATGTAGATCGTTCAGCATGTTCAAATCAAATGTACAACGGCTACAATGCTTGTTTTCTATTAATTTACGTTCAAGATAACTTTTATCACTCCTGTGCATTATTAGACTTTATGGATCATTGTGCTTAACCATGCCTAAGGCTGTATTTTTTTCACGGTTATCACGGATTACATGATTTCCGTGATATTTTCTCAATGCCATGTAATAGGTAGTTCCCGGTGAAAATCCCTAGAAAATGTTTTCTTTACTTATGCTCTACCTGTCACATTCAGGAACCTGACAACCAGTTTAGTCTGCATGATTTCTTTCAAGTATCTTCAACGAAAAAGACACCAGCTGCATCAAAGACTGGAAATATTTCTGCTAAAGATCACCGTCTAGTAAAAGAGGACATTTTTATTATTATTTATGTTTTTTTTTTTTTTTTTTTTTTTTTGTTTGATAATTTGGTGAATAGAATGTCTTTAAAAGGGTGGTGATATAAACAGATTATTCTGGAATTTACCATTTTTTGTTACTCAAGTCAGTATTTGAGTACATTTGTTGTATAATAACTGTAAAGAATAATAGTCCACTTGAATCTGACAAGGATATTTTTTTTCTGCTTTAATAAATGTAAGCTTAAATCATAAAATACATATTTTTATACTGTGAAGCAATGTTTTACCATGAAAAAAATACAGCCAAGGCATTGCCCAATTTTTTTCATGAATTTATTAACTAAATTTACTTTCATTATGGGAAGAAGGTCTTCAACTTTATTAACATCCTCCAAGGCCTGTCTTACTTCTGAAAGTCCTCTTGGGTTATAGGCGCTGCAAGAATGAACGGATGTGTCGGGCATATTACCAGGAAGACAAATGCAGAACAGCTGTAAGGAAGCTCAAGCTTCTGTCTTGACTGTCCCATTTTTCCTCCCCCCTCCTTCATTGTCATCCATAGTATTTTTTAGAGCAATTCACTTATATTGCAAACTTCAGACTGACTCTAGTGTCAGGTCTTAGGTACTATTTAAAGGCTAATCTTTAGACAATACACCCTGACTAAAGAAAGAACTAAGAGCCACACGATCAACTCAAGTCTCTACTTTTACATCTTAGTAGAAAATGAGCCACTTACCTGTGATAAACAAGGATCCTGTCTTTGATGAAGCTAAGGATTTGATCAAAATATGCCAAATAACGTATATTGATTATTTGTCCCCTGTGAACAAAGGAAAAAAAAAAATGTTTTCAGTAATATTCAACAATAACCATTTTTAAATAAATACTTACTGTAGCTTTCCTCATTATCCTACTAAAACCCAGTCTTTAAAGCAACTTGATTGCAGGATAACCAGTTAAACATTTCACTTTTCAGTAAAATTAACAGGGACATTGATGAATAAGGACAATGATGAATGCTGTCATTTTATCGATTCTGTTTCATTTTACCACCAAAAGGCCTTTTTGTACCTGATTAGATTGATATGATTGTTAAAGCCTCGACTGAGACTTCTAGCTGGCATCTGGTCCAGCCATAGCACTGGCTGGTCAGGGTCTGCAATCCTACAACAAGATACAACACAATTACTGCCACAAAACAGTTCCTGTTCAATATAAACCTCCAATAACAGGACGTTGAGAATCACAGAATGAAGTTGTGTATTGAATGTGAATCCAGTATCTCAAAGCTTTTGGGCTTTATCATCCAGAAATTAAAAAATGTGAACCACTGAAAATATGAAGTTGACATCTCAAATGGTTTATGAGATAAGAGCTGTTGAGAAAGTGAAGGCCCATAGGTCAGTAATACACTGTTTTGAAAAAGTCACATTTTATAATTGTTCAGTGTTGACTTTGGTAAATTAAAGGAAAAAATGTAAAATTTAAAAATTTAAAAAAAGAAAACTGATGTACAAACGTACCTCCTCCATTTAACTGCAACGTCAAACATATCTCTCCACTGCATTTGTCTCGTTTTGCCATTGACACGGACTTTGGAATTACTCCATGTTCGCTGAATGGCCTGCATCACTTCTAATGTTGCTAGTCCCATGGCTAGAGATCAACAATTTACAGACAAGTTACATTTGTGGTTTAACAGACTTTTACTTTAAAAAAAATGTTCCTTATTAAAAATTCATAATGACCCAACAGACACCACAGCTGTGTGATGTTAAAGGTTTGCAAAATAAACCTATTGAAATTAAGCTAAATAAAATAAATAAATAAATAAAATTATAAATATAACCAACAATGACACTTTCTGTTTTATTGGAATTGTTTTATTTTTAATTCCCCATATGTGTGGGTTTCCACTTACCTCTGTGTATTCTGTGATTGGGAAGGAATCCTGGTGTATCATATTGCATAAGGGCACCTAGGTGATCAGCCGTGCAAATCACTTTCTGAATTTCTGGGTTATAGCTTTCAAAATTCTGAGGCAGAACATCCCTTAAACAACAAGAATTAAACCATCATCAACTGGGGTACTTCCTATACAGAAGACACCCAAAGTCTGTATTGAAATGTTTGTACCTAGTACCCTTTTCACTTGGACCGCTTTATGCAAGTGAATTTTTCATTTAAAACCTCACAACACATGCTGTGCCATTTCACTGAAACTATGGGGGAGGTCAATGACACAGATACATGCATTTCCTCTGAAGACATTCTTTCCAGCACAGAGGGCACTTATGGCTGAAAACATATTAAACACTTTGTCACCAAGATGAGATATCAAAATAAGGTGTTTTCCTTCCACTGAAGTACAATTCATCTGATGTTTTAACTAAAAAGCAGCTTGCCGAGTATGTCAAGTAAGGTGCTCCTGACTGAGGACTGAACACTACGCTCCCAATCCCTAAAGACACTATAGACACTCACTTAATATGAGGCTGCAATCCGGGCTGCTCCTCATACTCTTCAATTAGAAAAGGAAGGTTTTTAGCCCAGTGGTTCTTGAAGTTTCCAGGAAGATCCACATCTACATTGTATTCTGTGACTGGGGTGTCAAGATGTGCATGCAAATAGCGAGAGTATTCTAAAAATGAAAAGTATGTTAGAAACATTTTATAGCAGCAAATTCAAAAGTAGAGCTAAAGTATCATTGAAAAAAGATCATGTGACCTACAGTAGATCCCACATGTTTAAAAAGTTTGATACACAGCCAGATAGGCATCTTCTTATATCCCCAGATTATAATACTCTCAGTAACTGTGGAGTCACACAAATCTTTTTTTTTTTTTTAGATTTAGTAATAAACATTCAAAATTAAACAGGAACTTACCTCGGAGGTATTTTACTTTGAGATATTCTGGGCTTGCCTTCTGGCCTGGCAAAGGGTCATTTAACATTACTTTTGTCTGAGCTTTAATGCCTTCATAAAACTGACCCATGGCAACATGGCTAAGGCCTTTCATGTACTGACAAACCTCATGGTAAGGTTCAAGTTGGAGACACCTCTATGGGGGGAGAAACATAATTCAATATACAAGATTTCAGATGCTGGCTTATTATGCAGGTAAACTACAGGTTTCCAGACGAGTTAAAAGGTACAGTGCAAATGTAGAAAATAAAAAATAATGTGTAAAGCCAGAACAGACGGGCGCGGCGAGGCATGCGTGGCATTTTACTGCCTGTATCGATGCCAATGCTTTCCTATGGAGTTGGACAGATCAGCACGGGACGATACCGCTAGTCCCGCAGTGCCGCTGAGCGAATCCAAAGAGTTTTTTCTGGCTGCCGCATGGTACAATCGGTGGATTAACCAATCACAGCCAGGTGGTGACAACACGCGCTTGCCAGGAAAAATCATGAATGATCCCTCCCATATTTCATGCAAGGTCAGGCAGGTTAGTATTTTTTACATTGCCTCTGATAAGCATCCTTCCTCTAGCCAATGTGATACTGTTATCACTTTTTGCCCTTTTTATATTTATTATTTCTGTAGTTCACTGCTATTTTTTAATAAATAACTGGATGTAAAAGGATATATTTTCAACAATTAGTAGTAGGCTACTTGCTGTCAGCAATGTATTGTATGTTTCTTTACTAAGCTGAGCGCTCATTTCATACATCTGCATAAAGATGGCAGAAAAACAACTTTGATAAACAAAACAATTACAGCTATGGCCATAAGTTTTGCATCGCGCCCTATAGAATTAATAATGTTATGTTAACATACTGAATTGCTTTGATTTGTAGTTTTCCAAAAATTGAAAAATGGGATATTTTGAAATAGACTTCTGCAATATCATTTTTTAGTTTCTGTGACTGCATGATGTTAAATAAAATATTATAAATATATATATATATATATATATATATATATATATATATATATATATATTTTTTTTTTTAATTATGTCTGCGTCCTAATATTCTACTAGGTGATGTAAAACTTTTAGCCATTAAATATATTCAAGCACATAGCCTACTATCTGGTAATGACAACTACTGTACTGTACCATTCAATTTTTCTACAAAACTGTAAGAAAAGTCAGTTGTGTAGTGCATACCGCTCCTGTGTGCCGGGTGCGGACTGGCGGTTTCACACTGTGAAAATGACCGCACCTGTCTGTTCCGAGCTTAAGTTAACTACAGTAAAGTCTCAGCTGTGTCAGTGATTTGATAACAAAAAAGCAATACATTCACAAGCATATTTTGAACTCATGAAGACCAGAATATAAGTATATCAAACCTACAAGCACTGCCATTCAGCATATCTACTGTTTGGAATCTTACCATTTACAAATACTAAGGATACGACAAAATAATTTAATTTAGTCTGGAAAATGACTGTCACTTCCAAATCTGTTGAGAGTGTTAATCTATGAATTACATAGTAAAGAACCTGCCCTGCATTAGAAGATATGTTTTGAAGGCATTTTTAAAATGTTATCAAGATTGAACTAGGAAATTGTTTGTACTCTTTTAACATGAATACAAGCTAAACTCTGGATCAGTTCTGTGTCTGTCGCCAATTACCTTAAAATTTCTTAAAGCTTCCTGCAGACTGCCGTGATGGTAAAGCATCATTCCTCTGAGCTGAAGAGACTGAATGTGATTCTGATTTAACATCAAAGCCTTCTGAAAGCTTTCCATGGCAGCTTCAAAATCGCCAAGCTCCCTGTTCACAATATAAAGAACACCCATTATCAACAAATCTTCATAAAAAAAGTAACCCTGGTTCAACATAACTGATGTGTGGTGTCTGTGATACCTCTCCTCCTATTATTACAATGTTTGACAGCTTTGCAAACCTTTCTCCACCAATACAGTCTATGTGTAATCTCATCGTTTCACATTTGTTTTGCTTTTAACTAGTCATTTCCAAGTTGTGTTTTTGTAGTACTGGGAAAAACATCCAAATCACCGATTTACCACCTTGCCAGAATTTAAAAGAATTTTAAATGTGTCTATGACCATTTTGTTCACTGCAAAGACACGACAATGGCAGGGATTATAAAAAACGCCTTGTCTACTGATGTACTGTTTTGACCCGAAATCCACAGAAGATTTTTTGTTTTAACTGTAACTACTGTATGGCATCCTTTGCTTTGTAGTTGCTGCACTAAAGTAAGGCCTTCACAACCTATTCTTACTTGTGGGATATTGTTCAACTTTAAGTGTTACAAATGGTTGTTTTGACAATATATTGAAAATAAACGAATATTAAAAGACGTGTCTGAATCTTGAATGGAAATCTGAACATGAAAATTCCATGTTTATCCCAACACTAGTTTTTTTGACACCAAGTTTTTCACATAGTCCTTGTTGCTCAGCACAGAGAAAGCATTTTCTCTTTCCACACTGCGTTTTCACTCTTACCTGTAGGCCTGACCGAGACTTTTGTATGCATCTATGAAATCTGTTTTAAGCTTGAGTGCTTCTTTGAATATTTCAATAGCTTCCTGCGAAAGACAGCAATGTCAAGTCAACAATTACTTCCTATAACCTTTACAGGTACAAAATCAAATTTCACCACAACCTACTGTAACTTCTTAGATTACTTTAGCCATTACTGTAACTAATGGCTAAAGTAATCTAAAAACAAAGCACTGTGGGCAGGATTTTCAAAAGGTTGTAAATAACACCAGTGTTAATCAAGAAATCGGTATATAGCATATCCCCCCCGGAAGAGGGTCAAATATTAGTGGAATTTAATTTTATTTATTTATTTATTTATTTATTTATTTATTTATTTTAATCTGTGCTGTCCGATTTTTACCCACACACAAGATAATCACAAATCAGCATTTTATATGTAAAGTGTTCTAAATAAATGTACATTTTGGATGACAAAATGCACAATTTTAAATTAAGTTACAAATTATACATAAAATAGACATTCCTATTATTTTTTGTTTCTATTTGGCTGCTGCTCGCTGGTGAAAGAGCCGTCTCCCTGTATGCTGGCAGTTTCCATAACAGCGAATTATACTTCCATTCATTTTTCTTGATCTCAATAACATGCACTTTGATTAACGAATAACCCTTATCTAGTCGCCGAGACATGAAGCGATGTTGCTGACCTGCGACAATTACGCTTTTCAACGAGAAATGCTTTCATTAATGACCTCATCGACTAAATTTCAAATCATTAACAGATTGATTTAATTAACAAATTTTGTTTGAAAATCACTTGCTACTAAAGCTCTCGTTACTATTCGATACAATAACACTGTTTTTTGAAAATCCTGCCCATAGTAGCATGCAGAATAAATAAGCACCTCAAATAAAAAATAAGTCTGCATTGCAGCAGGTTTAAGGCATTGGAACTTTTGTGGAAAAAAAAAAACAAAGCACACCCCATGATATAGTCTATGTGAAATTGCACCTCTGTGAAAAAAATGTGGGAAAAAAAAGGTTGGCCACAAAAAGGTTAATTTGTATTGGATGGTACCCATAATAAAAAGGTGAGTGAGGGTATCACACAGTTTGCATAAAATGTGAAATTGGTGCTTTTTTTTCTTTAGCTTAATGCGAGGGCAAATTTTCTGGTGTGAATAAAACAATTATAAAGCATAAAACTAGCAAAAAGCAACTTGGATGCAGAAAGGAGCTGAAAAATGATGTATTCACCACTAGAAACGTGCCAGTGCTCTTGCTTCAAAATAAGACAATTTCTCAATCATTGATATGACCACATAAAAACAAATGTCCTCACAAAACACAGATACTTACTGGATGATACCCACAATCAAAGTTGACTAAAATTCATAACATTCTGTTGTGAACTGAATTTGAAAGCATATTTCAAAGTGTGCACTATTTGTTATCGGAGCTGTGATGAACAGATTTACCTTCAGCATTCCCCGGTGGAATAAAGTATAGCCCTTATACAGCATTGTGATTGGCTGATTGTTCTTTAACTCCAGAGACTGCTGGAAATCCTGCTGGGCCAGTTCATATTCCTAGAACACAGAATACAGCTGGACTGAAGAGCAGATCCAAATGTTTAGCAACAACTGTTAGTATGGAAGTATTTTTGTCTACTGCAATTCATGTAATAGTGGGGCTATCTCATAATATTCATTGGAAGTGCTGGCCTGTAGATTGCAATTGAGACCATTATCTGAGTCATACAGGAGAATGGGCATTTAGTTGTAAATGTGCAAGTATACACTAAAATACAGTACAATATTTATTTTCCAAAGAAATTTTTTAAATACTAAAATGGTTTCCAAAGCTGCTAAGGATAACATATTGGTGTGTTTGAAAACTTTCTCTTTTACTCATAGCTGAGAGACTCTCTTAGGCCGTACAATGTACGTGTTCAAGTCTGTCGAAAAGGATGTTCCGCAAAACGGCATGCCTCGTACTTTTCCGAAAAGATACGTCAAGGAGAAATAATTTTGTGCTTTTACATTTTAAAACCGGCATGGTTTTACGTCTAATGACTTAAGTAGCAGTAAATCCCTTCCCCTATAAATTTGCAGTCACAGACGAATGATTCATCCCTTTCTAGCTGAGACTTAGGCAAGACCCCTCTGAAATTGTTCAAATTGTTCATCTTTAAAGTCAACTGTTGTCACGTAAGACTAATGCGACGCGTACTTGATGAACTACAGTTTGTCTGGTTGCCACACACACACACACACACACACACACACACAATTATATAAAATACAACTGCTACCAAGTACAAGTTTTACTAATTAGATGTTATATTTATGTGCTTGTGTGTGTGTGTGTGTGTGTGTGTGTGGTGTGTGTGTTTTGTACGGCCTTTCTGATGGAAATTACGTGAGATTAAGTCAGAAGAACGGGATCTTGACTGCTGAAGAGTATCTAAGAGTACTACGCACCTCAGAGATAAATTTAAGAGTACCCCTGTGTCTGTAAAGTCGAGCAGACGGATGCAGCTGGATGGCTTTGGTCAGGTCACTTAATGCTTCACTGGTTCGCCCCAACGGAGACAGAATCTGTAAAACCCCATCAAACCACAGGAAAAGACAATTATTTTTATAGTACATAGACAAATATTAAAAGCAAAGCAGAAGCAGTAATGAAAGTCATATTGGTAAAACATCTTTAAAGTTACAGTTATTAAAGTGACTAAATATCGTGTCCAAAGGTTTAGAAAGAAAAAAAAAAAACTTCTAACCTACAGTATTCCGTATTAACTTCAATTGCTGATCCTGATGAAAACTCACCTCTGCTCGCTGCTCAAACACCTCTGGTTGATTTGGTGCAAGAGTAATAACTCGACTCAGCTCAAACAGAGCCAGATCAGCATTTTTAATATCCTGTGGGTCCAGGAAGAGAGATGTAAAGTAATTCAAGGAGATGTACAGCAGAACAAACCAAAAGCAGTACACTTTATTATTTGATTTGGTCTTGATTGAAAACTGTACATGCCAGTATAACTGTGAGCTCGAGCAGACTGAAAACTGCACTGTTGCTTGGAAATAATTACCTGCAGACCTTTCTTTCCATATGCAATCCCTCTTCCATAAATAGCACTAACCAACGCTGGATCTCCCTACACGGAAAAAAAGAAAGCACAAAATGTACAATCTGTTTTAAAATCCACGCTATTCTACAGGTCTGTATATTATGTGTAAATATTTAGTTGAACATGCACATGAATCTATATCAATACATCATCATATAGGAGACCTATCATACGTGTTTCTTTATTAAAAATGTGTTTAGGCCAACCCACTGGAATGGTGTGCAATCAGCATTTAAATACAACAAACAATCGGACAGTACAAAGTAAACTGTTTAGCAGACTCTTGAAATGTAAAGGACCTCAAATTTTTCCTCCTCAGATTTGTCCTGGGGAACACTATGAAACACAACTCCAAGTGCATACTGCTTTCCACTGAGCATGACATTTCATTGCAGATTAAGTTTAACGTTTTTTTTTTTTCTTTTTACTTGAATATTTCATATTGACGTCCAATGACAGACATCTATTAAAATATCATTGTGAAAAGATTGTTCCTAAACATACCTGCAAGAGTGATGAAAAATGTTGTATTGCTTCATCATACAAACCACTTCCAATCAGCACATAACCAATTGCTAATTAAAAAAAAATTAAGAAACCGTCAATTGGCATTGGTTGAAAAACAAAGTGAGTGAATTTGTGATTACAATATGCGGGTCATTCATTTACCTGGAGATTCTATACTTAAGTATTTTTAATTGCGTAATTTCAATTCGGTATACCATATATGGTGGGTGGGTTGCAAACCAAGTAGTTACACTACATATTAAAGAATGCATTATTCTGCTGAATACCCTTTAGAAGAGATTTAAATAATGTTGAAGTCATTAATTCAATGCCTAACTATATTCAACATTTTGATAAATAACATTTAAACTGACACTTTGGAATTTACTGTCTGCACAAAGCTGGGCGATTTCAAACCAGGTTCCTTTGTAAATGCTAACGTGAACACAAAGACATATTTAAAATCGTTTAGTTACCGTAACACCAGCAAACAATTATTTTCTAAAGCAGCAACCATAAAACTTTTTTTTTTTTTTTTTTTTTTTAATCCTGAGGGAACAATCCCATCATTGTGGGGTGTGTGCATTATGAGATATCATATCTAAGATAAACATTATACATACCCAACTCTTCATTTGTATTCTGGTTGTCAATAGCAAAAGGTAACCTCTTTTGTTCTGCCAAAAGCTTTGCTTGGCTCTACAAGCAAAAAGACAAGTCATATATTTGAAACTTGCAACATACAGTTAATTAAAAAGAGTGGGGGACTTCCCATTCTTTTCCATTACTGCCGCTAATGAGAAATTATGGTAACAATTATTTTTCTGTGCTAGGTCTGTTTATGTCAAAATGTTTTTTTGTTGTTATTTTTTAAACCGGATATTTGATAGAAAATATGTATATAGTTAAAACATGTATACTTTGTTTTTAATTATATTATTATTATTTATTTCTTTGCAAACACCCTTTTCCAGGGCGACTTACAACTGTTACAAAATATCACATTACACAGTATCACATTACAAAATTTTATACACATCTATTGGAGTTATTTTATTAATGTGTATCTGTAACAAAACAAAATTAAAAAAAAATGTTAGAGTATAAAACAAAGTAAAACGAAATTTGTAAAAAATAAAAGATTTTAAAAAATGTAAATAATTTAATGGGGCTCTAATTATTATGCTTCAAAAACTGTTGAGTTGGCATTTTAGATGTGTAGCCTTGAGAATTAACAAAATTAGGACAGGAAACTGCAACTTCTTCCAGCCTGAAACCATCATTTCGTAATCTTCTGATTATAAGAAATGCATACCAGAATCTTTTCGGTATCCAGGGAAAAAACTGACGCACAGGGTGGATTTCCTCCATTTTTACAGTCTGGGTCATCATCAAATTTCAAAATGGAAGACTCTGGGGGAAAAAATTTTTTTTTACATATGGCCAAATTTTGTTACTTAGAATGTGTTCTTCGGATTATTTTAAGTTACTACAGAGTACTGTATTTGTTTATGCCAGGTGCATATCTGACTTTGTTATGGAAGCCCACATCTGACTTTGCTATGGAAGCCCTTGGGAGGACATCAGACACTGACAAAAAAGAGAAATAGGGAAAACACAATAACCTCATTAAAGTTCCAGATTCCAAGGGGATTATGATAATGGCAAAGAAATGTGTCTATCCATTGCAGTCCAATTTCTATAATGGGTTCAAAAGGTACTCAATTAATTTATCTATTTTTTGCCTTTTACCATCTCGATCCACTTTTGGGAAGAACGGATAGTCTAGTCTTTTCTTGGTCGATTTCATATAGGCACAATTATTACTTTAAATTTTAATGTGTCGTGCACTTTTCAATTTTGAATTCCAGGAGTCCATTTTCACCTGGTGTAGTGACATGTCTTACCAAACGCTTGTACACATTTCGTGTCTCTCAATTTGGTCCAATAAAAAGGAATAACAAAAAAAAACCAAAAAAAACCCACAGACCTGGAATTAAAAGGAGAGTACACACATACATACATATATATATATAGACATATATATATACACACACACACACACACACACACAATATATATATATATATATATATATATATATATATATATATATATATATATATATATATATATATATACACACACACACACACACACACACACACATATATATATATATATATACACACACACACACACACACACACAGGTAGTGGACAAAACACCAATGTTAACACCAATGTAAAGTCACTTAATAGGGCGTTGGGCCACCACGTGTGGCCAGTACGGCCTGTGTGCGCCGTTGCATAGAGTCTACCAGTCTAGCATGAGGGATGCTGCACCATTCTTCCATGAGAAAGTCAACCCACGTACACCTGGTTGATGGAGGTGAAAACCACCGTCTCAAGCGTCGTTCCAGAATATCCCATAAATGCTTGATTGGGTTCAGATCTGGTTACTGAGAAGGCCATGACATATGGATAACATCAATGTTATGCTCATCAAACCATTGGGCGACCACACATGCTCTGTGGATGGGGGCATTGTCATCCTGGAAGACACCCCCACCCCACCCCCGGCAGGAAAAAAAATGCTGCAACATGGGGTGAAGATGATCACTCAGTACCATTAAGTAGTGATTAGCATTGACCTTGCCTTCTAAGGGAATGAATGCACCCAAACCTTGCCAGGAAAATGCACCCCATTATGGAACCACCAGAACACTTTACTGTTGGAACCAAGCACTCAGGGCTGTAAAGTTCTTTAGGTTGGCGCCACACGTGCACCCATCCATTTGTTGAGAACATGGTGAAGGATGATTCTTCTGACCATATCACATTTCTCCACTGCTCGCTAGCTAGTCCACTGTCTGTGCTCTTTGCACCACTGGACTCGCAAACGTGCATTGCCAGGTGTGATGAGCGGTTTGTGCACTGCGGAATGTTTTTGATGAAACTGGCTGCTAGTGCCCCAGGTTGAAATTTGCAGTCAATTGATCTGCAGTTGCTTGCCTGTTTTGCCTTACACTTCGAATTAATGCACGGATATTACAATCCTGGAGTATGCACTTCTGCCCGCTGTTGCCCTTTGCTGATGATGTCTTTCCCTCGGATTTCCATACCGACATCACCTTAGACATTCTTGCTTGTGAAACATCAGCAAGTTGAGCTGTCTTGGTCACTGCAACTCCTGCCAAACGCACCCCAGCAATCACCCCTCTGTCAAAGTCACTGAGGTCTCCTCTTGCAGCCATGCTAGCCATAATTATAGGCAATCAGGCCTGTCCAGCATTTTTATACATGACCCTAAGCATGCTGGGATGTTATTTGCTTAATTAACACATGAGCCACACCTATGTGGAAGCCCTTGCTTTCAGTGTACTTGATGCCCCTCATTTACCCTGGTGTTTCCATTTTTTTGTCCACCGCCTGTACATAATGATAAATATGGTAACTGAACCAGTGCAGTGGCTAAATCTACCATACCTCAACAAACACCTCTTCACAGTATGTTTTTTCTCCATGGTAGACTAGCCAGCATTAATTTCATTAACTATAGGTTTACAATATCGGGAAAGAAAAGGTTTAAATAACCAGACTGACTGAAAACAAGCAATTAGTATCGACAAAATGTGTAGTTCTGGTACTCCCCTTTCTCTCGTCTAGAGTGTGAAAGTGGCTCCGGAAACGAAACCCACAAACTGTAAGACCTGTGCAAAATGTGTATACTCGTCATTGGTTGCTTAGTTCTAACTGAAAACAAAAACAGGAAATGAAAACAAAATCAAATAAAAAACATAAGATGCTGTATAATGACCATAGAAAAAAAAAACAAGCTAAAGCTTTGATTCCCATCATATTTTTTTTTTTATTACAACGGTCTCTCCTTTTTTCTTATTTTGACAACTTTTCATTCATTGACTGATACGCAGTTTTCGTTTTGTACATGGTTCTGTGACAACAACACATAGTTATTTGTAATATAAACACAGACCCTTCAATACACAAATGACATCTATCTATCTATCTATCTATGTGACACTGGGGGGGTCTCATCCCCCATCCTGGCCTGCTGACAACCAGCCACATCCCACATCTCCCATCTCCCGCTCCTGTCATCGGGTGCGGAAGCAGGCTTGTCCAGCGAGTTACGAATAGGACGTGGCACAAACTCATGTAAAACAATTCTCACCACATTCCGCTGTGTAATCTTCCCAGTCAGAGTGGGAGCTACATCCATGCTTCTGCAGATCACTGTTGAAGAAAGTGAGCGTGGAGAAAAATTCCGATGAAAAAGCCGGTCGATATACGTAAAGCAGTGAGAGTGCAAGCAAAACAACACCCCGACCAGCAGGTGCCATGTTGTGTTTGTGCAGGTGAGAAGCGCTGCAACTATGCTAATGTAGTTCTGTTTACCAAATAAGTCAAGAAATCTAGGAGAAACACAAAGCCAGTAAAACTACAACGCCCAAAATGCAAATCGGAAGGACCCAAAATACAGGAAGTGGGGAGCGAAGCCGGCGGTTTGGAAACGAGTCGTGATGGCAGCAGTGTCGTATAAATGTATTGAGTGCAATCAAGAGGCAAATGAACTTCACAGAGATTACAGCTATGGCGTGTTAAAAATTACCATATGTGTATGTAATTTCATTCAAGAGAGATCAGCTATGTTTTTGCTCCCGTGTTGCTGTTTAGTATCTTGATTGTGGGCATTTTACGGTCGCCTACACACACAGCCATTATTTTCGTGCGCTTCAGAGTAGAAAGAGGCGCAGAGAGCAATTCTTTCTAATAAATTTTAGCTTTAAACAACTAAATTACCAGCCCTTATCTATGCTATTTTGTTCGACATATTACGAAGAAAGACTGCGTATTATAATATTATCAATTGGTGTAGTATTAGTGATACATTTTTGGGTTGTACTGTAATGCATGTTTGTCATATTTTGAATTCTGATCTTTCTAGTAGCATGAGACCTTTGGTATCGCTATGCAGATACGCCTTTAAGCATAATCGGTTTATGAGTATTTATTAAGTCACCTTTTCTGTGTCATGCAGATCTGTACATGCAGAACGCTTACTGTATATCCTATGTAGCTCTCTAAAATGTGTGGACTCATTCTAGCTAGATGGGACAATGCGATATAAAGTTGTTTACAATCTGTAAAGAGAAAACTGAAGATGGCGAATACAGAGTAACATAGGCTGGGAGAATACCAACAGAAGTGAACTTGAGAGGTGGCATTACGTAACTATCTGAATATTAATGCCTGTACTAAATGTTTTGACTTTTTTTTTTTTTTTTTTTTAATTCATTTTCAGAAGTCTTGCCAAAAGCCAGTGGACAAGTACATTGAATATGACCCTGTAATAATTTTGATTGATACGCTTTTATGCAAAGCACAAGCTTACAGGCATATTATTTTTAATACAACATTAAATGTAAGTTGATTATTATACATTTTAGTCATTATTTTTATGCTTTCATTTTTTATATTCAGTTATACAGCTAGCCTACTAGTATTTAAACAGTAATTGGTGCCACGTCATTAGTTGAACATAAGAAATGTTGGGGACAACAAGATACCATTCAGTCCTTTGAGAATTATCCCTAACCAGTACACTATTTGCCACATCTAACAGTAGTTTGAAGTAGTGGCTTGGGTTAACTTTATCTGTACCACTTAGGATTTCACAAACTTCCATTAAAGTATATCTAATAAAGCAAAAACAACAATAGAGGATGGTAGAAAATACACATAATATAATATTAAACAGGCAGCTCATTAAATACTAATAAATTGTAGCTCTAATGACATGTACCTTTGAAAAATTGAGCTCACACAAGATGGAAAGGCTCAGAATACTATGCAAATGCCCATACTGTGACCTGAGTCATATTCAAATACAGTGATGAAAAGCATCAGCCTAGATAATTCTGCCTACTGTGACACCTACAATATTCACTGCGCTATACTTTTCTTGCACTGATTGGAACATGATATATATATTTTTTTTGATCAAATATATTTCTATTTCTAGATACATGGGAAACTGTTTGTGTTCTGCCTGCTATGTGAGGCTTACCTCAGGTGGTCACAACTGCAGGGCTCCAGGCAAAGCAGTGACCCAGCAGACATCATCCGATACACAAAAGAATGGGATTTCTACAGAATGTTCGGACTAGCTGCTCTAGGTAAGAAGACACTCACATCCTCTCACACAAGTGTTTAATTCATAAGCGTGGAATATGTCAGTTGCTGTCTAACACTGCACTGATTACTTGATCAGTAACATTCGCAAATTATAGATATTTAGTCAGGGTCTTAGTCTTCATTTGCTTGTATTAGATTAGATGTGGGTTCATGCCAAAGCAGTGCAACTTTCAGGATATTTGTGGCTGACCCAACTGATTTGCTTGAAAAAAATCATAGCAGTTGTGGTTCAGAAGAAGTCTTTCTCAATGTCTTTGAAAAATGTGAGTACTTGTAAATTGCAACCCTTTCTTAAACTTGTTTAAAACAGGTTTCATGATCTGCAAAGTTGATCAAATGAATCCCAAAACATTCCTTGAAACAGTCTTAAAGTGTTATGAATAGGGCCTATTTTCCCCTTATTGTTGTGCTGCTGATAATTTTATTTTTGCTTTTTTTTTCTTCTTTAATGCATAATTTAATGGGTTTGTTTTGTTTTTTGTTGTTTGTTTTTTTTTTGTCTCCAGAGCTAATAATGTTTCTAGTAGGGGTGTTTACTTTCCTGTGGTTAATAAAAGGCTACCTGAAAACAATTCCTGAACCAGCCATGATGCTGAAAGCACTACTGCTGTCCAGCTATGGCAAACTGTTAGTCATCCCAGCTGTAATCTGGGAACATGACTACTCCCCACTGTGCCTTCACCTGATAAAAGTGTTTGTGCTCACTTCAAATTCACAAGCAGTTAGAGGTACTTTTGTGCTTTTTCTTCTTAATATATTGTATTTCTTCATTAATATTATCAAAACTATTTGCTACTGGCTTTTCACTGAGAATCTAACGTTCAAATTCCTCCTTCATATTGCCTTCTGTACTTCTAAAAAGTATCTAACATAATTCTACACCACGACAGTAATAATTTTGAAACCAGACACTTTAGTCAGCACTACTGAATATCACAAAACATCACAATACAAAGTACCGCATTACAGATAAGAGCAGTTATAAAGTACAATAAAATCAGTAAAAAATACAAGCAACTTGGTACTAAAGCTTGATATCTGTAACAGATAAGCAACATGGTCCCTGTTTTTTTCTTGTTTTCAGTCTAGTAGAGTCATTTAACGCCAGGTTTTCCAGCATAAACAAACAAATATGATTTCAAGCTTTATTATAGGGGCACTGTTATCTATTGACTGTTGTTGTCCAGCATTTTTCTTCTGCATTGAACAATACAGTCACTCTCAGAGATAGAAAAACAGCGATTTTGAATTTAAAGAATAGTCATGTGAGGGACTTTTAAAGATTCTTATTTGCTTTTTGTGTTTCAGTTATTCTCAACTGTAGCAGAAGACTTTCACTCCTGGTTATCTTCATTGGTTTGTTCATGGAAACATCTGCATCTTACATCTTCCAGAAAATGGAGTGGAGCACATAGGACAAGTGGTTCCAGCTTTCTCGGCAGCTTTCCTGTTCTTGCTGTCTTCAGTTACTATTTTTTCAGGAAACACATCTTCAATTGAGGCTGTCAGCAGAAACACTTTTTTTTTATTACTGAAGGTGGGTGTCTGGTGCTGTG
Organism: Polyodon spathula; assembly: GCF_017654505.1. Taxonomy (NCBI): domain Eukaryota; kingdom Metazoa; phylum Chordata; class Actinopteri; order Acipenseriformes; family Polyodontidae; genus Polyodon; species Polyodon spathula. Next base: position 22,939,354 of record NC_054539.1, read on the forward strand.
GGCATTCTTAATAATGGGGTTATCCTTGTCCAAACACATCTTTTTTTGGAAGACATCCTTTAGGGTTGGCCTAAGCTTTTACCATGTTATCGTTGATATTTGTCAACCCTGTACAAATACTGTGACTGACTTCAAACACTCTGACTCTCAACAAATCAAGTCATAGTGTGTACATGACAAAACCAGTTGGTGCACTTTTGCAATTATATGTTTGCTGGGTGTTTTATACTAGGCTGCTGCAAAGTTATACAAAACAAATGTCACCTCCAGTGGAGAAAAAGGGGCAATTGCTTTTGTTGAAACTGACAAAGAGTTACTGTCTGATGCTTAGTATTGGCATAAAAACAAATAGATGGTATTGTTGAAATCAGTGTTTTGATTTATTGAATACAAATGTATGAACCTTTTTTTTTTTGCTTTGTGAATAATGAAGAGGTCAAATGTTTTTCAGGTATTGCATATAAACTCATTCTCCCTTAAAATATGAACATTTTTACTTTTAAATAAAGCACCCTCTTTCATCAGGCGTGATTTCTTCTGGGCTGTGACATTGAAATTCAAACAAAAAACATCTATGCAGGGGTGTCTTCGGTAATCTAAAACATATGTTTGGGTTTGCAAGTACTTGACACTACCACCAAACTGAAATAACATTGTGGAAGACTGCTTCCCTGCAGGCAGGGGTTTCTCACAGCCAGAGGTGGGACATGAATCCGGAACCTCCCGCACTGAAACATAGTGCTGATACCGTTGTACAAAAGAGCCAGCTCCCTTGCAGGAGCTGGTATCGGGCTTACGTCTTCATATTTGATTGCGTCACGTACCAACCCTGACCCCTACACACTATATATATATATATATATATATATAGTATACAAGATTGCGCAATTCACGGTTCGTTGCCCCTTTAAGACCAGACCCAGGACACAGAAATGGTTTTTAATAGCGCTGACGCGCACTTTTAATAAACACAAATAAAAATAAACAAAACAGACAAACACCTAGCTCCTTCTTGGAGCACTAACTGACACAAGCCGTAATCTAACTCATACAGGACTTCCAAGCCGTTTACCTGTTTACAAATCACACAGGTTTAACTAAACACTTACTTTAGACTGTTCAGAACCAGCGCACACTTTCAGCTTCCTACCTCTCAGCAGTCCCGAACAGACTGGCTGCATTCTTTAAATACCCTGCACCTGGCTCTAATTTACAATTAACACCAGGTGCAGGGGATTACTAAACAATAAAACAATTAAGCCATTAACACCCAAATGTGCATTCTCACTTGTTTGAACAATGCTGTGTATTATAGCTACATACATACAATTTCTTTAATAATGTATATTCCTCAGATGCTAAAGAATACAGCACCTTTTATGAAAATCATTATTTGACATACTAATATACAATACATTTATTATATATTGTGTTTCACCTTCTCAGTCTTTATTTTTAAGTCTACCATTTTCAGATCTTGTCACATGTAGCAGAAGACTTGCAAAAGGTTTCAAAACAATATGTTGGGACTGAAAGCTTATCCACCCATTAGCTTATCCATTTTATGCTAATCAGACCGTTCTGAAATAGTTAAAATAATACGAATGTTACTGAATAAAATATGTTAGAATCAGAGTATCAGAGATCAATACATGTGTCCTTGACCTTAATCCTATGTAGATCATTTATTCTACATCCCAGCAAAAAAAACTGCTGTGTCTGTTATTTCAGGAAGCACAGAATCACCTCTTACTGGGTAGAGGTGACATTATTCTTGGTGTTACACCACATATTGTATTGATATAGTGAAACATGACCAACCAATTGGTGGAAGTTGATAGTGCTGTTGGTAATAGCACGTCTTATCTTCCCATAGTCCACTAAATGGTTCTTGATTAATAAATGCAGTTTATAGTTGACATAAATGCTGCCTGTATTGCATGTAAAGATGAACGCCCTCATAAATCGCTGTCAGTCTCCTTTTATTTGTGTGACTTTATTGTATTGGATTCTGTAATGTCTTTTTTTCCCCTGCTAAATTAAATGGTTTCAATTTGAACAGTATACAATATTATTCTTTATACCAACAATACATCACTTTTATTGTTTGTCCTCCTTTAAAATGTATGCCGTGTAGTCAAGTTTTTTTGTTTTTTTTGTCAGAGAAGAAATGCTCGTTACATTTCCAGGAGCAGCCAAGTTCAGGTTTATGAATGAAAAGGGGGAGGCAGGACTGGCTCAATAAAGATACTTAAAAGCAAATCACAGATAATCTTGTTCATCTTTTGTCTGATGCAGACCCTGCCTTAATTATAAAACACGTACCAGTCTGCAAACAAAACACCGTGGTATCTCCATGTGCAAGCTTGTATGTTTCAATTTAAATACATCTTTCCTCTTTGCAAGAACAGATCTTGTAATCTTAATGTCAAACACAGCTTTAAGCACATATTCACTGCTTACTGTTCCAGGACTAGACAACACATACCCTGTCTTTTTTTCTACATGTATGATTAAGTTACTCTGTTGTAAATCAGTCAAATCTTCTAAACAGGTGCCCTGAAAACCAAATAAATGCAACACACACCTAACAATACAATACTCTTCACATCGCAAATATTTTCAGTATAGGAATACACTACTCATTGTCCCTCGATCATTTTTATGTAAAATTAGACTCTTACTACATTCTAGGATTATTTAAACCTGTTAAATTTCACCTGGTTGGTTTTCCAGTTTGTTTCTATTCCATTAACGCAGTCTCAGCTGCATGCACACAAGCTCTCCTTTAACGCATCTTGCAAACTGCACAATTGCTAAGCAAAACAAAAGAATACCGGATATTTTCAATAGGGTTACAATAATCTTATTTACATATGTAATACAAAAAAAATAAATAGAAAATGTCTTGGCAAAAAGTCTTTAGAAATGTATTTGTTTTGTAAGATTTCTATGTATCTGACAATGGGTTGTGTTATAGTTATGTTTGGATAGATTAACAACCACATTATGGAGCACTGCACCTTCATCTGTCTTTATATTTGTTTTTCAACCATGTGTGCAAGTGTTCCCATGGAAGGCAGCTTCTTAATACTGTACAGCAAGGTAAGGACCCATGAACAGTTTAATTAGACCACTTTTTTTGCGTCAACAGTTTGATCTGCTAAGTTGTTTATAAGTAGTTGGTCTTTCCAGTAAGACAAATTAAACTAATGGAGATGTAAGAACCGCAGAGTCAACATAAAGGTACAGCCTTGAAAAGATTACAAATAATAAGTACCAAGCTCTGCCACAGTTAATGTAGGAACATCTGGCACATTTCAGTAGGGTTGTGGGCTACGATTATGAGATCAACAATCTTGATCAGATTCTCTATAAAAGCATTCCAAAGCAAACAAATAAATCACTACCTTAGCTGGATTAGTAACATACTGTACCTATAAAACAGCTACACTAACTAAACCACATATCCAAAATGTGATTTGCATTTTATCTGAACCACAGTGGCACTATGGGAGTTCCAACAATAGTTGGTATGTTACCCTAAAATTTGTAAGTTATTAAAATCTGTGTGTTATAATCAACTCACAATCTTATTGACTAAAACGTGGTTGACAGGTACTTCCTATAGTCACAATAATAGCCTGGTACAGAAGGTATTATTAGAGATTACAGATTGGTTTGGCAAGTATGGAAAAACTTGTCCTTAGCCTTGGTAATTGCCTCTGTTCTCCACTAGTCTAAGGAATATCTAAAAACATTGGCTATGATCTATTAGCCAGTTGTTGCTGCACTTGCTTTTGATCTAGAGATTTTTTAAATGTAATTGCGTATTCACCAATAGAGCCCACCAAATCTGTAGCATGTGTTGTGCAAAGCAACAGGTACAGTAGTATAGCGCATAAAAATAGATTTTGTAAAAAAGTGAAGCCAGCATTTTTTTCTGCAAGTTCTTTTTACTTGAAAATAAATACAACTTAGAATAAAATAAGGTTGTTTATATAACATAAAATAACAACTAACCTAAAAAGCTTAACATCTAATACAAAGTCCCATACCTGAGAATATAATAACCAAAATTATATTTCAAAATATTGTTTTCATATAGTAAAATATTCAGCACAAGATGGGATGCCAGTTGTGTAACACATAAAACCTATGCGAGTGTTTTATAGTAGCACCAACAGTCAGTTTGTTAGTCAAATGTTTTATTAGGTTTCTACCAACAAGCAGCACATTTTAGACTTCCATCGCCGCAAACAAATACACTGTCTTCAACACGACTTGTCCAAGTTTACACCAAGTTTATAAGTGTTATTATACGAGGTTATATACATGCAATATACCTTTGCAAAACACTGTGCTTAGTGGTATGTCAATTGGCCAGAAATGTATAATAAATGTATAAGAAATGTATAATATTGAAAAGTTTACTAGAAAAAGATTAGAGGCCAGTGGCATTGAAGAGTGAATAATTCCTCTTTATAAAAAGCCAGTTTTACATTAGCATACTAGAACTGATCACATAATTAGTCAGAAGGCACAGATCAGTACATCACTGTGCTAGATGCTCATATGAATGGAGTCTTGCATCCACTTGTTCTTGTTTAGAGTTTTGGGAACTGATGCATTCATATCCATGTGTTCATTTGGGGTAATACTTGTGTCCTGGTAGTACTCATCTTCTTCATCAAAGAAGCCATTTTCCATATTGTAGGTGCCATCTGCATTGGATACAGCTGACATGTCCTGGCAACTGCCTTTGTATTCTTGAATCGATTCATGGAGTGACCATAACTGACACAGCAGAGACATATCCTGCTGCCGTAACCCAACCTATGAAAAAACAGAGAAATTGTTGACGTGAATTCATAGTTAGATAAAAGATGAACGTTTGTTGTAATGAACCAATACAGTATTCTCACTGCATACACAATAGTTGCTTTTTCTGGAAGGATTCACCTCCTGCACATACATTCACAGAAGCAATACATGATGGCTAGAAGAGCAAATAAAAGTTAAAGTGAAAACTGTCCTGTGTGCGACAACAAAAGCAATTGATTTTAATGTATGCATCAGACAGTCTATCAGCAGTGGTGAGGAAGTTAGACAGGGAACAACAAGCAAAAGGATGAGGACCCCTTTTCACAGCTGCAAACCACAAAACTCTAGTGGGCAAAAAAATAAAAATAAGAAAATGAACTTGCAGATCAGAATTGCTTTCAGAAATGCTTGACATCTGCTGCTGTAGAGTCACTTACAACAGTGTAAGGGCTCTTTGAGATTGCTGCACAAGAATATTATAGTTTTGTTGCAAAAAGCTAGCTGCAGTACATTTACAACCTTCTTTACATTTCCCTTTTTAAAAAAAAAAAAAAAAAAAAAAAAAAAAAAAGAGAGAGACATTGTACAAACTGTATTTCCTCTTTTGGAACCAGCTGCCAACTTCCAAAACGGGCTTTTGCACGAACGGTACGGTAGTGTAATCCTTTTATCAGGCTAATATATATATATATATATATAATATATATATATATATATATATATATCATATATAGAGAGAGGAGAGGCATAGTTCTCTCTGATGAGACAGCAACTTGCCACGCGAGAGAGAGAGAGAGAGAGAGAGAGAGAGAGAGAGAGAGAGAGAGAGAGAGAGAGAGAGAGTTTAGATTTTGATCTATTAAATAGGATTTATCCTCTGTGTTGACGGTTGACAGATTCATGAATGACATTGCTGGCATCGCACTGCCCACATGGTAGCCAATGGCAACAATGAATGATACACTTCTGATGTGAATCTATTACTATCCCATTTTAAGTTAGTATGATCGCTGAAGAATCATTAATCTGTCACGAAGCTCCTGGCGTGTCTCGTTGTTTCCTCTGACAATTACAATGTTGTTCTGCTTGATACAACATAGCGCGACAATATATAAAGGGTGTATCCAATTCCTTACTAAACATAAAATAATTTAAACAACGTAACTTTAATGATACTTAGAACATGCAGAACCAACTACTGCGTACATAGTCATAATTTTTACGCATGCAATAACTTCTGTGCTTAAAAAAAAAAAAAAAAAAAAAAAAAAAAATATTGTAGTGTAATGAACCCCTTGCATGTAAAATGTCGACAGTCTCTGTTTGTGTTGTGGAAAGGGCCATCCTGCCTGTTTCACATTCTCTTCCTCTTTCCCCCCCTGACAGGACAGGAAAACGGATAGAGAGAACAGCTTTTGAACAATGAATTCGAACAAATATAAAATTTCCTCGCCTGTTTGCGTTTTTCCAATCTACCCATGTGGAACGAACATCCTTTAAAAAGATTTAGGCAATAAATGTAGTATTGTGCTGTTCAGCCCAGAGGGCATTTGTTGTCACATGCGTTTGTTACGTACAAAGATACTTTGCGGTGGTATATGCAACAAGAAAGGGGTCTGTCTTTGGATAAACGGCAAATTTGGTGCACTGCAAGCTTAATAAATAAAAGGATTTACACAACAAGGACTATGGATGGACTATCTAAAAAGCAGGAGTGGTTATAATAATCGTATGATCCTGATCACAGCTGGTGTTACTTCCACTCAGTCAGGTTTTCATTTAGTATGAAACACAGTACCCCGCAGTTAAACAAAAACAGTGAGAGACAGTCAGTAATTATCTGATATGATCACATACCATCTCTTTCCTTAGGAGTGCCAGGGCAGCATCTAGGTTGGCAGGCTTGCTGGAAACTAGATTATCGGTGTTACTGCGGCCGCGACTCAGGTCATCTTGGATCATGGTCTTTTTTGCGTACATTCTCTCCATCTCCCTCCAGGATCCACCGCTGGAGTTCAGCAAGCCGCTGAGACTCTTCGGTAGCATCGGGAGCCCTTCGAAACAGGCCGGCAACACACCGTCGCGTCCCGGGTTGGCGTTAGTTGATTTGCCGTTCATAATTGCCCTTTCACTGCAATTAAAGTAAAAGCTGTGGACAACTACCGGGCGTACAATCTCACACACAGCTCCACTCGTCTAAACTTTCTGAACTAAAAACGTCACATCAAAGCTAATCCTTTCCAGCAATGACATTTCCTGTCTTGTTTTGGCCAGCCCAAAGGCCCTGTGCAATCATTGGGCGTAACTCTCAGGAACAGCCGATGCCCATTGAATATTCATAATACTGTTTTCAACTTTCCGCTGGGCATGTAATCTTTTAAATTCAGTTGGTTACAATTACTGTAGTTCCTTTTAACAGCTGTTAGATAGGGCTACATTGCAGGTCGCGAGTTCTCACATTACCACTGACCTTTACCCGACGCAAGCCCCTCAGAATGAATGTGTACCCAGAGTAAAAAAGAACCGATGAATTTTATAGCAGTGTTGCTGTTGGGCATTGCCTATGTCTACACCTTGAACATACACTGAACTGAAAGAGCACAAAATTAACAAGTCTAACGCAATGTTTATCTCTATTCCCTGTATTAACTCAAAAAGCACGTGAAGCATACAGCTTTTTAAATACAGCTTCAACTGCTGACAAACCATACCAAACAACGTTATTTCTTACATATTATGATATAATATTACATATTTATTATAGTATTTCCTTTTTCAGAGGGGGACTGTATAAAGCCCAGAACTACTGGTACAAATCAACATTCTCTATATAGGTATTGTTTAATCAGGACAAAGAGATAGATAGTTGTTTCATAGTTGTACTGGGATGGCAGTACCCAGGAGATCATTTCAAAAGCTTCATTGCAATTACAGACTTCCTGGAAAATTGCATTGACTTTTAAAAAAAAACCATGACAGGGGAGTAATTTTACCTTGTGTGTCCAATTGCAAGAGTTAAAAATAAATTGATGCAAAGTATGTAATTTCACATCATAGGTTCATAGGAGAAACTGTAACTAAGCAACTATGCCAAGACGAATAAACCACAAAATACCTGGGTCAATGCACTCTAACCTGTTGACATTGTAACCATACAAATTAAAAGTGCGACATTCATTCTTATCATTAAACATTGTGCAGTCACCTCCTTATATTCCCAGATTCTCATACGCTCAAAAACATGTGCTAAATAATCTTTTTCTGATATTTAATGAAACTTTGGATGAAGTGTTAATACATACAGTGCCAATACTATCACAATGGCCTGAATTAATCTACTGCTATGGTAACATTGACAGTGTGCAGGCTTATGAGGACCCATAGCAGGATGTGCGGCTCTTCTTCAACACCCACATGGTTCTGTCTTTATCTTCTAGGGAAGTGTATTGGTCAGTGTCTACTGATTTAAATGTGTTTTTATTGAATGTGTCCCCATTGCCCTTGGCTTTAGACAGAGGATAATCGCTGGAAAAAAACCCAAAAAAACACAATGGGTTCTTAATAAACTTACCACAGAATTTCCATTAATATTCATATCAAAATATGACTATTAATTCATTTTTTCATATTGTTACAGACAGAAATAAATGAGAGACTAACGTGTACTATTGGATCATTCGATGTTTAATTTTCGTGTTCATGGGTAGTATTTAAACAGTGACGGTATACTCCATATCTCAGATTTTTTAAATGTTATATTCATACAACGATCATACAGTTTCTTTAGTTATTATATTATAGGTTCGATGTAGGATTAACAAATGTATTACACACATTGTTGTACACCTTCCATTTCAAAATCTTTTTTTTCTCATACTTTATCAGTTCAGTGTTTATTTCTTTACTCCTTGTAATATTTACATTGTTTTAATGAGCAGAGGCTTTAAAAGTGTTGTGACAGGCAGCCTTTCTTGGCACAAAGTTTAGTACCTAAAGAAGTCCAGCATATATCTCCACTTCCAAACCCATTAGAAACACCCTCTGCCTCCAAGCAGCTGTACGTATCCTGAAAAACTTAAGCCCCTTAAAAGGTTCTGTCATCAGCAATTACAAATATATGCGAAGGCGTATTCTAAAAATAACTTGGTTTGTGTGTGTTTGTTGCTTTACGACTGAAGCACATCCTTATATAACAGATTTTTTTTTTTTTTTTTGGTATATTTTGCCATCAACAACATTAAAGCACTTTCAGGAACATGGGCTTTTAAAATCAAATAGATCATACATCTAATGTCTTCTGTGTGCCCTGGCTGTTGGGTAATCAACCACATTTAGGTGGCTATCTAATTGTAAAACAAAAACATATTTGTTAAAGGCGCCTTTCTGTCCTAGGCAAAGGGCATGTAACACTATGCCTTTTTTTAAAATGTCCTGACGCAGCTTTAATTCTACTGATCGAGACTGTGATTCTGGAAAGATTACATAACTGCAAGGATCAAATCAATACTGGGATAGGTATTCAAGGTCATTTATATTATGCTTGGGGCGCTTTTAGAGCATTGCACATTTGAAACTATATCTCAAATTATTTCTGAGATATGGTCAGAGGTTAAAACAAATGTGGTCTTAAAATTGCTACATTCAGATCATGGAATATTTCAAAAAGTTTCTAACAGTTTTTAACATATGAAATGGTAGCCATACTAGTCCACAGATGATAGGCAAAGAGAAGATGTGATACCTTATATTGAACTAACTAAACAAAAATTAATCACAAGTTTTCATCAATCTGTCTTTCTTACTTTCACCTGAAGAAGAGACCTTTTAGGTCAAAAGCTTATGATTAATTTGTGTTTAGTTAGTCCAATAAAAGGTATCACATCTCCTTATCTTTGTCTAAGAATTTTTAGAATCCCAGTGGAGGGTACTTCTGGCACTACTGCAGGTAAAACAATTTAAAATACACTTCAAAAGGTAAAACAAGACAATAGTAAAGTTAATATACTGATGACCACAATTTGTGTTGAGAAGTTACAAATATATAGTAAAAAATGTAATTTATTTGAAATAGTTTGGCAGGGCAGCACCACTGCACCAGCACAGAATAGATATTTACCCCTTTTCAGCTATGTGGATTTCCAAACAGGTTTTACTTAAATTCTGCAGTGTAGGTTGATTTGCCATTTTTATCCTGGGAAATAAAACACAATAAAAAAGACACAACTTTCATTTTTTTTAATAAAGTTTAATTTTATTTATATTTATTTATACACAACAACAACACACACACACACACACACACAAACACAAACATTAACATAAAACAATAAAACCTTAAACTAATGATCTACAGTTTCTATCTTGAAAGTCTTTCCATGCAAAGACCCAGCAACACTTTTTTAGTTTCATTGGGAATGAATGTCCAAGGCAGGTTCAGACTACAATCAAACGATCATTTCTAATGTGCTGTAGGCCTCCTCAAACCAATACAGTGTTCTTAGTTTAGATGTATTTACAGACTACTTCACACATTGAGTTGTACCCTGAATTATCATATAAACATCTTCATTTCAAAGCAAATATTTTCATTTGTTAAGAAAGCTTTATTATAAAAGGAATTCAATTTTAAGGCAAACTCACTGATGAAACTATTGAAAACAAACCCACTGTTATTTGTTTAAGGTAAAGGATAAGAATCCAGATTACAATTGGAACACTGTAAATAATTAGCCTACTAAAAACAAACCTAAGGGATAGATTTGAAGTACTGTTACATCAATAGGTATTGCATAATGTATGTTTTTGTTTTGTGTAAAACAAGCTTCCTCTGCTAGCTTGTTGTGAAGTTTGACTTTCAAATTATTATTAATAATCATTCTCTACCTTGTTTTTGTATTTGCTTTCTACTTTAAACTGACCATTTTAATGACCCAGGTTTAGCTTTGTATTCCCGGGATCGCCAAATTCACCTTTTAGCTGCTGCTGTGGCAAAAGAGTAAAACATATTTTTAAAATCTGAAAATCATGTTTATAAAAAAGCAGTAAATAATACAGTCTTTTTCAAAGGTATTCTGGTGTTGATTGGTCCTCCCCTGTGTTTCACCGTTCTGACGTTTTCTCTGCTGTCCAACTATAACGTTTATTGAAGTTTCTACTTGAAATACAATTCTGTCTTATACCTCTTTTTTCTTTTTCTTTTTTAATAAAACTCCACCAAGCTATCCACATGTGCCTTCGCTGTATTTAATGTAATACTATGCGCTTTGAATGAGTGCTTCAATATTTATTTTAATAATTTATTGTTGGCCATCAAGGAAGTAAACACGATCCTATAATTTCACTGGGAGTTGGTCATCTTCTGGTTTGCCGAAGGTTTTCCGGTTTGTTACAATTATATAATTGTTTTGTATTTTTTTTGTAAAAAAAGGCCAATACGTTACAGAGATCTAAAAAGGCGGCTGCTAATCTGAAAGAAAATGACAGATACAGGGAACAAGCTGCGTAAACAATTGGAATCTGCGAATTTCGATCCCAAACAGTATGTAAAACATCTGTCCCAGCAGTCAGACGGAGACCGAGACTTGCAAGAGCACCGTCAAAAGATACAGACTCTGGCCGACGAAACGGCTCAAAACTTGAAGAAAAATGTCTACAAAAATTACAGACAGTTTATTGAAACTGCCAAGGAGATTTCCTACTTAGAAAGCGAAATGTACCAACTGAGCCATATTCTGACTGAGCAGAAGAGCATTATGGAGACTATCACCCAGGCCCTGCTTTCCACAGACAAGGGGGAAGCAGCGAAGGAAATGCAGGCAGCTTTCCCTAAGGAGACAGAAGAAGTTAAGCAGAGAACCCTGACCACACTGCTGGAAAAGGTAGAGGGGTGCAAAAACATAATGGAAACCCCTGGGAGGTATTTGGTTTATAATGGAGATCTGTTTGAGTACGATGTGGATAATATGTCTCAAATCCAAAAGGTACATGCGTTTTTGATGAATGATTGCCTTCTCATTGCCACCTGGCTTCCCAACAGACGTGGGGCAGTGCGATACAAGTACAATGCGCTTTATGATTTGGACAGTTTCGCTATTGTCAACGTGAAAGATAACGCACCCATGAAGGATATGTTTAAAATCCTGATGTTCCCAGACAGCCGAATTTTTCAGGCCGAGAACAGCAAGATTAAAAAGGAGTGGCTGGAGATCCTGGATGAAACCAAGAAAAACAAAGTGATAAAAGAAAGGCACAAGAAAGAAGAGGAGCCACCACATTCACCTGTGCGCCAAGATATGCCCAAGAACCCATTTGATGAGGATGAGCAAGTCGTCTGTGAAGAGATTGTGGATCTGAGCATGGAGTGGATACAGGAGCTTCCTGAGGATTTAGACGTGTGTATTGCTCAACGAGATTTTGAAGGCGCAGTTGATTTGCTGGATAAGTTGAACGAGTACCTCAAGGATCAGCCTTTGACTCAACCTGTGAAGGGGCTCAAGGTGAAAGTAGAGGAGAGGGTTCGGCAGCTCACAGAAGTCCTTGTTTTTGAGCTGTCTCCTGATAGATCTTTGCGGGGTGGCCCCAAAGCCACCAGAAGGGCCGTATCCCAGTTAGTCCGTCTGGGACAGTCCACCAAAGCTTGCGAGCTCTTCCTGAAAAACCGAGCAGCTGCCGTACAGACAGCCATTCGCCAGTTGCGAATAGAAGGTGCCACTTTGCTGTACATTCACAAGCTCTGCAACATCTTCTTCACCAGCCTCCTGGAGACAGCCAAGGAGTTTGAGATGGATTTTGCTGGGAACACTGGCTGCTACTCTGCATTTGTGGTGTGGTCCCGCTCAGCCATGAAGATGTTCGTGGACGCCTTCAGCAAGCAGGTTTTCGACAGCAAGGAGAGCTTATCCACAGCTGCTGAATGTGTTAAAGTTGCCAAAGAGCACTGCAAACAGCTAAGTGAAATTGGGCTGGACCTGACATTTACCCTCCAGTCCCTTTTGGTTAAGGACGTCAAAGCTGCACTTCAGAGCTATAAGGAGATTATAATTGAGGCCACCAAACACCGTGATTCTGAAGAAATGTGGAGAAAAATGAACTTGATGACTCCAGAGGCCCTGGGGAAACTGAAAGAAGAAATGCGTAACTGTGGGATTAGCAACTTTGACCAGTACACTGGGGATGGCTGTTGGGTAAGCCTCAGTTATACTATTGTTGCTTTTACAAAACAAATGATGGCCTTCTTAGAGGAAGGGCTGAAACTATATTTCCCAGAGCTGCACATGGTCCTCCTAGAAAGCCTGAGGGAGATCATTCTTGTTGCTGTTCAACACGTTGACTACAGCTTGCGATGTGAGCAGGATTCTGAAAAGAAAGTCTTCATTTGCCACAATGCTTCATTCCTGTATGAAACTGTCCTCCCTGTCGTGGAGAAGAGGTTTGAAGAAGGAGTTGGAAAGCCTGCAAAACAGCTGCAGGACTTGAGAAATGGATCCCGTTTGATTCGTGTGAATCCGGAGAGCACAATGTCAGTTGTGTAAACAGGTTGTTTTACCAAACAAGACTGCAGTTGCACAGCACACAATTTTGAACAAAGTCTTGAGTAGTATATAGTAAACATTACCAGAGTGAAAGTAAAACACACCAGTAATGTTTCAACATTAATCTTTTGAGTTGTTTCTCAGTAGTTGCCAGTTGTGCTGACCTTTCATAAAAATGGTGCAAATTGCATGCAAGCATAAACCGCTTTTAATATTAGCCTTCGCACTTACAGTAGACCAGATACTAACTTTAAAAAGCTCAAAAAGCTGGTAACACGATTTGAATATATTAACAGTACAGCTATTCAGTAGGATTTAGCTTTTTCTCCATGCAGAGGGGCTTAGAAATACCAGAGCTGCTGCACTAGTTTGAGGACCGCCTCAGAGATGCTGCATTACCTAAGTGACTTATGATGGCTTGGGAGTTGTTTCAAATAATCAATAAGGGAGGAGGTTCACAATGTACATTAAATGTCTATCCACCTGCCATCATTTCAAGAATACTTTTTTAATCGCTTGACAGCCAATTATATATATATAATTGTAGGCTGTCAAGTGATTAATCTCAATTAATCTTGGTTTTGATTGCATATTTAACTAATACATTATTATTATTATTATTATTATTATTATTATTATTATTATTATTATTATTATTATTATTATTATTGTTATTCAAAGAACAACCCAGAATAAAAACCCTGTTTTGCTATTTCTGGATTCTCTTTATAGTTTTATATTTATTTACAATCCAGCATTGTTGTTACATTGTTTGAACCAACTGCTAAATCACAGTGGAGTCAGTTTATTACTCACCTTACTGCATTTACAATTATCAGTTTCCTTTACTCACAAACTGATGTTTTTCTTTGCCATTTAAATAATAATAATACAAATAATAATAATTAAAAATTCTCTTTAATTAATAACTTGAAAATGCCTAAATAAAACAAAAACATTCACTGGTTATATCCTCCATAATTGTAAGTAATATAATTTAAAATAAATGTGGTTTTTGAAATAAAAACAAAGGTACAATGTTAACGGGGCTGCAGTCTGTAGCTATCCACTTTGCAACAGTACTGGTCATAGTATTGTGCTTAGCTTGATTCATGGGTTTGCAGCGATCCTGAATTTCTAAAAGAGTACGCTGTCGAAACTGATGTTGTGTTGTTGTTGTGTATAGCAGAAGAACTGCTAGAACATAGTAACTGCAGGGTCAGTGTTTTCTTCTAGCACCCAGCCTGTGTGTCACTGAATTATAACTATTTTACTATCACTGTAATTGTGGTGGGATGTCATTAAAAATGTTTCTCCATTCACTGCTGTGCACATTTTAAAAATATATCCCAGATATTTGTAGTTTTTATTCCATTTATATATGTATTTCTCACATCTGTTTCAAAACCATGTGGTTCAGTCAATTGTGCTGTCTTAGATAAATATTCCTCTGCTAGGACAGCTCATGCTTAAATCATAAATCAGTTTTATAATTCAGTTTACAAATGTTTTGCAGCCTATACAAAGATTAGCCTTCGCTATCCACTTTGCAACAGCACTGGTCATAGTATTGTACTTAGTATTGTACTTAGAAGAAAAATGGCATCTTCATTTCCAAAGTTCCTTTTAATATGTATATAAACAGGATAATACAATCAAAAGTTGAACACACAGTTACTGTATCATGTAGAAAGCATTGTTTTCAAATTATGCTATTGGATTACTGAGGCATCTTACCGCAGAGCTAAGCCTTTACTAACTGCAAGGTCATCACATTTTAATGTGAATGGAAACCAGTGACACCAGGGTCATAAACTGAGGTTGCATATTTGAAAGGATAGCTTTGATGGTTCATTGGGAAGTGAAGATGACACTTTAAGTGTTGTCAGCAAAGTAGCTAGAATCATACTGTGAGATTGCTGCTATATATTATATATATATATATATATATATATATATATATATATATATATATATATATATATATGTACTGTGCAAAAGTTTTAGGCAGGTGTGAAAAAATGCTGTAAAGTAAGAATGCTTTCAAAAATAGACATGTTAATAGATTATATTTATCAATTAACTAAAAGCAAAGTGAGTGAACACAAGAAAAATCTACATCAAATCAATATTTAGTGTGACCACCCTTTGCCTTCAAAACAGCATCAATTCTTCTAGGTACACTTGCACAAAGTCAGGGATTTTGTAGGCATATAGTCAGGTGTATGATTAAACAGTTATACCAAACAGGTGCTAATGATCATCAATTCAATACGTAGGTTGAAACACAATCATTAACTGAAACAGAAACAGCTGTTTAGGAGGAATAAAACTGGGTGAGGAACAGCCAAACTCAGATAACAAGGTGAGGTTGCTGAAGACAGTTTACTGTCAAAAGTCATACACCATGGCAAGACTGAGCACAGCAACAAGACACAAGGTAGTTATACTGCATCAGCAAGGTCTCTCCCAGGCAGAAATTTCAAGGCAGACAGGGGTTTCCAGATGTGCTGTCCAAGCTCTTTTGAAGAAGCACAAAGAAACGGGCAACGTTGAGGACCATAGACGCAGTGGTCGGCCAAGGAAACTTACTGCAGCAGATGAAAGACACATCATACTTACTTCCCTTCGCAATTGGAAGATGTCCAGCAATGCCATCAACTCAGAATTGGCAGAAAACAGTAGGACCCTGGTACACCCATCTACTGTCCGGAGAAGTCTGGTCAGAAGTGGCCTTATGGCCAAAAAGCCATACCTCCGACATGGAAACAAGGCCAAGCGACTCAACTATGCACGAAAACACAGGAACTGGGGTGCAGAAAAAAGGCAGCAGGTGCTCTGGATTGATGAGTCAAAATTTGAAATATGTGGCTGTAGCAGAAGGCAGTTTGTTCGCCGAAGGGCTGGAAAGCGGTACACAAATGAGTGTCTGCAGGCAACAGTGTAGCATGGTGGAGGTTCCTTGCAAGTTTGGGGCTGCATTTCTGCAAATGGAGTTGGGGATTTGGTCAAAATTAATGGTCTCCTCAATGCTGAGACGTACAGGCAGATACTTATCCATCATGCAATACCATCAGGGAGGCATTTGATTGGCCCCAAATTTATTCTGCAGCATGACAACGACCCCAAACATACAGCGAAAGTCATTAAGAACTATCTTCAGTGTAAAGCAGAGCAAGGAGTCCTGGAAGTGAAGGTATGGCCCCCACAGAGTCCTGATCTCAACATCATCGAGTCTGTCTGTTATTACATGAAGAGAGAGAAGCAACTGAAACAGAACAGCTGTGGTTAGTTCTCCAAGATGTTTGGGCCAACCTACCTGCCGAGTTCCTTCAAAAACTGTGTGCAAGTGTACCTAGAAGAATTGATTCTGTTTTGAAGGCAAAGGGTGGTCACACCAAATATGGATTTGTTTTAGATTTTTCTTCTGTTCACTCACTTTGCATTTTGTTAATTGACAAATATAAACTATTAACATGTCTATTTTTGAAAGCATTCTTACTTTACAGCATTTTTTCACACCTGCCTAAAACTTTTGCACAGTACTGTGTGTATATATGTGTGTGTGTGTGTGTGTATATATATATATATATATATATATATATATATATATATATATATATATATATATATATATATATATATATACACACATATCTTTTTTGTTGCTTTTCTTTCTTTTCTCTAGACAGAAGCACCCTACAAATCAAATAAACATAATCATTGTAAGAAAATGTAATAAAAACAGCTGCTCTTTATAAACAGTTACTTGCATTACTCAGTTGTTTTAGTGCTGATGATATCTTTTTATTACATTTTTCAGAGTTTACCCTTCTGCACTTGGCTTCATCCGAAACAGTTTTGGCATATCATTCCCCATGGTAGTTTGACTGTGAGAACTCAAACACTCCCTCCTTGAAGCCTTCTTGCCCCTCTGAATCAAACCTGCATATCCTGCTACTCTCTGAAGCTGTAGGAAGTTATTTGTGTGACACACTAGCACAGGGAATCCAAACAGTAAACACTGCAAATAAAGGACAGGAATGCATTGAGAAACAGCCTGAAAGAAAAGGAGAGAAAGCAAATATATCACATGAGTTCCATTCATATTTAATTTGTATAAATGTATATTTATTTGTATGAGATGCAATACATAGGCACTGATAAATTAGATATTAAAAGATGCCTCTCACTATTTATTCATTGAAACCGTCACAATATCCCAATAATTTAAATTTAGTTTTTGTTTTTATTAATAGAAAGAACATATTTAACCTTGTGTAATGCACAATATTTAAATTTGTCTAACCAATAAGCCCAAATCAATTTTTACAGACAATGAGGATGCTGCAGTGACAAAGGAAGATTTGTGTGATACAGAAAATCATTTTAAAACTTTGTAAACCATGATGGTAAAAGATTGGACTCATAGTCAATTTTGGTCAAAATCAATGTAGTTTGTTTTGTTTTTACTATGTAACAATTAACACACTATATATACCATTCATTTAAATAGGAAATGTCATTTGTTCATCATTAAACTAATATCATTTACAGGAAAATCTGACAGCGCTTTAAACCTGAATATATAAGTTAACCTCTCCAAACCTTGGCCAGACTGCAAAGCTGCAAATTACCAGGAGAGGTGAACACCCACTATTTAACCCCTGTTAACAAGCACTAATTAAAGCTGCATCCACACTCAATTACTCCTGCAATACAGTCATTTATTGCAATTCCCTAAGCAAACTCATTCCCCACTAAAACTACATCAAAATGGATGGATCTAAAATATGTAAAAATAAAATAAGTAAAGCTTGTGAGCCTACTCCATTATAAATGTTCTCGATCATTTCATTGTAACTGTGACTGAATCTAAGAGTGTCTTTTTTATTAAGGTCCTGAGGCAATTGCCAGTATTTGTTTCTATTTATCATTCACCAATTCCTTAATCCTGAAAGACAGTTTATGTAACTGTGACCATATTACAGCTCTGATGTGAGCAGTCAGTGATTTCCAGCATCACTTAATGACTCACGCTGATGAAAAAGAGTTAGTCCAGCCCAAGTGAGCAGTATAATGAGATGGTTGCTGTCCTACTGAACTCTGACAGCACAAAGCCTTGGTGTAGCTAACTTATATAAAACTATAGCGCTGAGTGCTGCATCCCCAGTTGTGCTGATCCATTGAGTATTTTAATTATTTGTGTACGAATTTTCAAATAATATCCTATAACAGGAATGCCATTAACAAGAAATGTGCATTGATATTGTTTATATCATAAATACATATGTCAAGTATACACACAGTATAACATATAGGCCTAA
Source organism: Polyodon spathula (assembly GCF_017654505.1). Lineage (NCBI taxonomy): Eukaryota > Metazoa > Chordata > Actinopteri > Acipenseriformes > Polyodontidae > Polyodon > Polyodon spathula. Next base: position 22,958,036 of record NC_054539.1, read on the forward strand.
ATCAGTTAGTTAGTAATGGTTCCCACATTCTGTTTAATTAAGTTTTTCCTCTGTTATCCAAAAGGAATTTATCTGTATTAAGGACTGGTGTACACTTAGAAAAGAGCTAACATAATGCTGACTATATAACTTAATGTACCTGCATATGCCAGGAGGTAAACTGTGGATAAATCTTGACATTTAAAATACTTCACTGCCTATTCTTATTACAGCATCCTGTGTAAAGAAACACAAATCTTATACAATGTAAGTAGATCACCATTGTTATAGCCACAGGGTAATGCTGCTGTCAATGTTTGTTTAAAGTAAGAAGGCAAATGTACTCTGCCTGTGTGGCATTTCACCGCTTTAATGATTTCCTTAATAAAGATGAACTGTGATTTATGATTGATTGCAATTGATTGCATTTTTAAAAAAAATATGCATAGGCCAACATTCCAGTACTGTATCTGACTGTCATTAGACTAAATGCCTTTTGTGTGCAAGTGATTCAGTGAAACTGATATAGAATAATAAATGGGCTTCAGTGAGTTACAGGAAAATAATTCCATCTCGGGTTTCTGTGATGTCATAAATTACGAGACCGAAGGTCGAGTAACTTATAAACTGTCACAGAAACCTGAGATGGAATTATTTTTCTGTAACTCACTGAAAAGGCCCATCTATTATTTTTTATAATACATGGATACCCTTTTGATGCTAATATTAAAAAAGACGAGGTTCAGCAGTACAGTTGGTGTTTTTTTTAAACATACTGTTATGTACAGACATTCTGTGTCGTTATCCGTTAGTGCTTTAGCTTTATTTGGATAATTACCTTTACCTTGTTTTAATTTCCAGTCCCTCTCCAGTTTCTGAGATACGAATGTACCAGCTTTACATCTTTTTTCTTTTTTTTTAAGTTATTCCAATTTTGTTGATCATTAATGAACATTTCTGTACTGTGGGTGTTGTCGAGTGATTGAAAACGAGCCATTTTGTGTTTGAATTGAAAGTGATGGTCTCGAGGAGTCTAAGTTCAAGCATATTTTCCTCTAGAGCAGTGATGTCAAACTCAGTTCCTGGAGGGCCGCAGTGTCTTTTGGCTTTCGTTCTACCCGAGCTCTCAATTACTTAAATGGTCTAATTATTTGATTAACTGGACAAATGTAACACTTCTCTTCAGACCTCAAAATGTTTTATAGGTAGTGTGCCTTGAATCAAGTGCATTTTTAAAATCACCAACTGTAACATCTGTAACATCACCAACATATTAAATATGTCAAATTGAACAAATAATTTGAAATAATGTTAATTGACAGCTTAAGTTGGAATGAAAACCAGAAGACCCTGCGGCCCTCAAGGATTGGAGTTTGACACCCCTGCTCTAGAGGAATTATCAATTTATGACATCACTACTATGGTATTATGCCTTTTTTTCGAATGGCTCAGGATGCAAATATAGCCTTCATCCATGTATTTTATAGGTTTCTAATTCTGAAAATGGGTGAACTTCATATACAAATAAAAAAAGGCTGTAGGGTTTAATAGCTTCCTGTCTTGGAGTTGTGTGCAGTGTAGAGAAAAAATAAAACTATACCACAATACCTCTACTGCATAAACATTTAAAAGTTCCTGGGGGGTGTTGGGTAACATGCTACAATAAATCAAAAGGTTTCCCAAACTACTACGGTATTTAAAATGTGCCCTTTGTGGAAACCTGGAGATTATCAACCTATAAATAAATGAGCTATGTTGTCCATATTTAATAAACTTGGCTACAATGTCTGCATTAAATATTTAAGATGCAGTAATCACTTCGTATAAAATGCAGTTATTAAGTTAGTAACCCTCATTGCCATGGCATAGCAAAAGTATTGATCCAATGGATATTCAGCTTGCAGGACGCATGCAATAAGGCTAACATGGGACGTGAAATCTCATGCTGACCCTGTGAACTGCAGAATGGCATTTACGAGCATAACGCGGCCTGCTTACTATGGTCAGGCATTATTTTTTTTTTAAAAAAAATAGTTATTTCACGACTGATTTACCCCAGCACAACCCAACGAAATATTTATCTTCGTATGACACGTCTATAATTAATAATGCTGTGATTGAACTTATAAACCAACCTATTCTAAATACTTTTTTTTTTTTTTTTTTTAAATCAACCCCATTAAAATCTAATGTAGCTTTCTGTTGTTTTAGGTTATTATTACTATTTTTTTTTTTTTTTTAAGTCTCACATAATAAGATAACAAGACAAAAAAAAAAAAAAAAAAAGACTTCTTCAGTAAGTCTTTCTTATCGGCAAGATACAGCAAGTTTTCAATTTAGTTATGGCAGTTTCTACTTCTGAAAAAAGCTGTTTTAATATGTTATTTTAAAATGTTGCATTTCAGTCCAAAATGACAGATACCCCACGTCCCAGTCAACGCAAATTCAGTGAGTTGCACAGTATCCACATTTCCTGCTATACCAGTAATCTGTTTTGCCATCTAGGCCTATAATAAACCAAGCCTTTAAGGGTGTTGTTCGAAGGAATTATGGGATTTGTAGTTCTATTTTAAGACGTACCCAAGTGGTAAAATGCAGTAAATTTATTAGCATCCTGACAAGGTCAGGCGACAGGAACTACAAATACAACAATACCTCTCTTAGGCGCCTGCGTACAGAGAGTCCACGGGAGCTGTTCTTGTCAAACGGTGCTGGTCGGTTGTCATTGCTAGCTTGCTCGAGTTTTGTTGTGTGTGTATTTTATTGCAGAGATGGATGAGGAATTAAAATGTCCAGTTTGCGGTTCTATATTCAGGGATCCTATCATTCTACCCTGCTCTCACAACATATGCTTGGCTTGTGCTCGCAATATCATTGTGCAGACCCCAGAAGGCGAGTCACCTCACTGCCGAGCATCTCGGAGCTCAGATTACGATTATCTAGATATGGATAAAATGAGCATGTACAGCGAAACAGACAGCGGCTATGGATCTTTCACCCCGTGTCTCAAATCACCTAACGGAGTGCGGGTCTTCCCCCCGGCACCGATCCACCGTAACTGCTCCATCACCTGCCCGCTGTGTCACCGGAGCGTCTCCTTGGAAGAGCGGGGATTGCGAGGCTTTCCTCGGAACCGACTCTTGGAGGCGATCATTTCTCGTTATCAGCAAAGCCGTTCAGAGACCATCAAGTGTCAGCTTTGTGTCCGTAACCTTGCCGAAGCCACAGTTAAGTGCGAGCAGTGTGATGTGTTTTACTGCGCTCCCTGCCAGCAAAGATGCCATCCATCCCGCGGACCCCTCGCCAAGCACCGCCTGGTCCCGCTGAGCCAAGCGGCCACCGGCGGCAGTCAACAGCAGGCAGCCCACAAATTAGCCACCTGTACAGAACACGACCTGGAGAACTACAGCATGTACTGTGTCAGCTGCAAAACCCCGGTGTGCTGTCAGTGCCTCGAGGAAGGCAAGCACGCTGCGCATGAGGTGAAAGCACTGGGAGCTATGTGGAAACAACACAAGGTAAGTACATCGGGGTCACGTCCACCCAGCGCCTCTAGAATGTCTGGCGTTTAATTGATTAATGTCTCTGTGGAATTCCGATGTTAAAAATATTGAAATATCAAAAGGCGCTGTAGCCTACTGGTCAAGGCCTACTAACATTGACCCATTGTCAAGAGTGTAGAAAGTTCACACCTAAAAAATTATAGTATAACTGTACTTGATCCTACTCTGATTTTTATGAATGTTTTAATTAAAGGGGGTGGCAATTGAGAGGTTTTTTCTGTCTAGCCTTATTTATTGAAAACTCCACTAAAAAGCCTTTACTCTATATTGAAAAATACCACATGGGAGGCAATGAACATTTTAAATCTGTAGGGTCATACTGTAATGCCCAATAAACAATGTTCTTAACGAGATAGCAGCTTTGTTATCTGCTGCTGGAGGGTGATATAGTGGAGGCATCCATATGTTCACGAGTAACAACATTTTTAGAGCATATGTAACTTAAGGAAACTTGGTATGGACATTCCTTAGCACAATTTATTCCAGGCTATGATGATGATCTTTTTGATTAATTCTGGTTGCTGATTGCTTCAGGCTAACAAAGGCCATGTTCAGACAAACAATTTGAAACACCTTTGGAATGTAGAATTAATCATGGGAGGGGAGGTCCCTGCTGTCAAAAGCAAATTCTTTATTTTTAATATATGCATCCGTGTTCTAAAATATTAATAACTTTGCTGTCAATGAGAAGAGAGATTGAAATGTTCATTGCTATTTGATGATGCATATTTAACATTTTAATTTCAGCCTGTATTAAAAATAGATCTTCGCCCAAACTTGAAAAATGAATTCAATTCGCAATCTTAATTAAAAAAAGATTCTTGTCAGCTCTCAGAAGCTACATTAAGAAAAGGTCCAGTTTTGGAATGGGTGAATTTAAAAATGGACACTTCAATACCTATTCACAGTGTCAGGGGGTGCTGTGCTGCAGAGGTCTAATAAAGGAGATTTTGTCCCCTCTGTTCACCTTAAATAATGCCACAGTGTCTTTCAAAGAAGAACAGGTTGTCATGGTTGCTTTCCTCAAAATTCCATTGGCTGTTTCTCAAACAAACAACAATTCTAATCCTCGCAACCCCCTGTATACTGGGCAGGATTTTCCTGAAATTGATCAGTTGCATCTACAGTGCAGAGAAAAAGTTTGTGAAACCCCTTAGGATTTTCACATATTTCACACATTTCAAACCTAAAATGTTATTAGATCTTATAATAAGTCCTAATAATAGATAAAGATAACCTGATTAAACAAATGACATAAAACATGATACTTTTTCAACATTTATTTATCCACAAATGATTCAACATTCAATATCCACGTGTGAAAAAGTATGTGAACCTTTAAATTCAGTAACTGTTGGCACCCCCTTGAGCAGCAATGACTTCAACTAAGTGTTTCCTGTAACTGTTGGTCAGTCTCTCACATTGGTTTTGAGGAATTCCTCCTTACAACAGAACTGCTTCAACTTGGTGACATTTGAGGGCTTCCTTGTATGGACAGCTTGTTTCAGGTCCTGCCACAACATTTCGATGGGGTTTTGGTCTGGACTTTGACTAGGCCTTTCTAAAATGTGGAATTTCTTCTTCTGCAGCCATTCTTTTGTAGATCTGTTTGTATGTTTAGGATCATTGTCTTGCTGCATGACCCACTTTCGGGTCAGCTTCAGCTCACAGACGGATGGCCTGATATTCTCCTCTGGAATCTGCTGATACAATGCAGAAATCATGGTTGTGAAATCATGGTTGCCATCAATGATGGCAAGCCGTCCAGGTCCTGAAGCAGCAAAGCAGCTCCAAACCATCACACTCCCACCACCATGCTTGATGGTTGTGATGAAGTTCTTCCATTCGAATGCACTGTTTGGTTTTCACCAAACATAACGTTTCTCATTGAGGCCAAAAAGTTCTACCTTTGACTCGTCTGTCCAGAGAACATTGTTCCAGAAGTCTTGTGGATCATCTATGTGCTCTTTGGCGAACTTCAGACAGGCAGCATTGTTCTTTTAAGAGTGCAGTGGTTTCCTCCTGGCTATCCTTCCATGAACACCATTCTTGTTCAGTGTTTTTCTGATAGTTGAGTCTTGAACACTCACATTGCAAGGGCGAGAGTGGCCTACAGATCCTTCGATGTTACTCTGGGCTTCTTTGTGACTTCCTTGATGATTTTCTGGTTTGTTCTTGGAGAGATTTTAGTAGGGTGACCGTTCCTATGTAGAGTGACTGTGGTCTTGAACTTTCTCCATTTGTAAACTATCTGTCTGACACTGGATTGGTGGAGCCCCAAATCCTTAGAAATGGATTGGTAACCCTTTCTAGACTGATGGGCATCAATAACTGTTTTTCTGAGGTCCTCAGAGATTTTTTTGATCATGGCATGACGTGTTTCCACACACCTGTATGGTGAAGACCAAACTCACAAAGTTTCTGATCTTTATATAGGGTGGGGCCTCCCAAACTCATCCCTGAAGATCTACCTAATTATTTAAACACCTGATTCTAATTATCTCCTTAATTGAACTGATAAAACTATGGGTTCACTTACTTTTTCACATACCCTGAATCTTAATTACTCGTCATTTGTCTAATTCATACAACATTTTGTTTCAAAAGACATGGAATTGGTTACTATAAACCCTATTGGATATTTAAGAAAAGACTGGTTTTGATTCAAGGCAGCTATCATGGTAAAACTATGGAATTTCCATAATTATCATTGGGGTTCACAAAATTGTTCCTGGCACTGTATCCCACGTCAGATGTCTGATGTCACATTGAAAAGTGTCCCACGGAAATGCCACTTTACATTACTATAACAGGTTATGAATAACATTACAATATAATGTTACAATGTAAAGGCTATTACTATGGTACAGACCAAATAAGGGTTTTGCATGGGACATCAGAAGCAGTAGCTTTTTCCTAACTTTCCTAACATCTGTGTTGCAGCCTTAGTTTTAGAAACAACACTGTCAAATCGGGATCCCTTGCAAAATAATTAAGTAACAGATTATATGATAATACAGATGCTTTCTAAAGAGTATGTTTTATACATTTAAAAGTTTTACTTTCATCAAGGTTTTCTGAATACTCAGATTGTCATTTTAATTTATATAACTGGATAAAATATTTGTTTAAAGATATTTTTGGACGTTATATACTTGGCCTTCATTAATTTTGGCATGTAGAGGTTATTGGCACATTGGGAAGCACTGTAACACAAAAGCTCTCGTCATTTGTAAAAACAAATGTGTGCATCTTTAAACAAAACAGATATCACTCTCCTCCAAGTCCCTCTGCAACTTGAGCTGGATTGGAGACAGGATTTTTGCATTGCGCATTGGACTTAGCAGATTATTCAAATGTGAATTGAGAGTCAGTTTTGCAAAACAAGGGAAGCATGTGATCCATATCTACATTGCATTAGGCCATGGCCAGCAACAATGGGGAATTCCTAGTAAGCAAGTTAGCCATCCAGCCAGTGTGTGGATCCAGATGGTACAGTCAATGAGCTAGGGAGGTGACATGATTCACTAGCATAACTGATTCTTCTGTGCTCACCCAAGGGACAACAGCAGGTCTTAACGGGAAGGGTAAAACATATGTAATCAATCACTATAGACTTTCTGTTAATGTTAACAAGAGTGTAGACCTAAAGCTCAATGTAGATCAGACATATTTGGGTTTGATGCTAATCACCAGTTGGATCTTTTTCTATAGCAATCTCCAGTAAGTATCACTTCAGAGACAGTAGTCATGGTGCCTAACTGTGGATCTTTCTGTCTAGAAAGGACGAAGTGCTGCTGATTTGGGGACCATTTGGTATCGTAAAAGACCCAGCCTTTGTTAGATTTTTGTTGAAAAAATAAATGTTAACCCAAATTTGATCAAACTGTGTGGACACGTTTTTCAACATCCTGTGAACGTAATTCCATTTGTCACAGTGCTGACACAGTACAGACATTTGTTCCAGTTGTATCACATGCTGGGAATGCAGATTTTCATAGTAACAATACAGAGTCCTAACTGTAGAAAGCTATATGTCTTGTAAACCACTTGTTTGGTTTTTGTATTTGTCTACATGCTGAATGAGACCTGCTTTTCCATCATAATGAGTTATTTATATGTTTGTTGGGGGGTATGTACTGTATGTTACTGGCTTACTGTTTATGGTGAAATATTAATATCATAAATAGTAATATGAGTACTTGTTCTGTTTATATGTATATCTATTTTTTTAAAGAAAATAATAAGAAAACAAATTAATTAATTATTTTATTTGCACTGTAGCAAAACCCAGTTGCTTGTTTTGTATTTTAAAGGGTCAACTATCCCAAGCCTTGAATGGTGTATCTGAGAAAGCCAAGGACGCTAAGGAGTTTTTGGTGCAGCTGAAAAACCTATTGCAGCAGATACAGGTAAATGACTTAATATTATTTTCATATACTGTGTCATGTTTTTGGCTCAGATGAAACTTTGATGAATTGGCAGTTTTAAAAATGTGCTTTGCTAAATTTGCAGTGTCATTTTACAATTTATCGGACGTGTCTTACTACACATCTTGCAGTAAAAGGCATTTCAGCTTGTATTTACTGTTTTTACTGGACCTTGATTATTTGAGCTGGATAACAAGTGTTTGTGGCAAACAGGAAAATATGGCGAACATATCTTTTTTTTTTTATCACAGTCTATCCATTGACTTATCTTGGCAGTTGTTCTTTATTGCTTGCAGGAAAACGGCGTGGAGTTTGAAGCTTGTCTTGTTGCACAGTGTGATGCACTCATTGACGCACTGAACAGACAGAAGGCAAAGCTTCTGACAAAGGTCACCAAGGAGCGTGAATATAAGTTGAAGGTGAGTAAAACTGTGTTTCGCTGTAGTGGAGGAACAGCAGCAATTTCCTAAAGGCTGTGTTTAGATATTAAACCAGAAAACAGGCATTTTTTATTCAGGGTAGCCACGTTTTTTTGCTTGTGCATGTGGAATATCAAAGGAAAAAAAAATTCTCATTGAAACCACCTGATGTTGGAGGAAGGAATTCACACCAGTCCGTTGTCTTTGTAGTAGGTTAGAACTTTAATCACGAGCCTGGGATGTTACACAGGTGGTGCAACACAAGGTAAGCTCACTGATTCACAGGTTACAGTTCCTTTTATACCTCATTACAATTACAAATTCAGTCCTGCCCCCACCCCCTTCCCATTATTGGGTAAGTTCGGCCGCATAGGCGTGCAGTCCAAGTTACCACCCATTGATTGGTACCAATCTGCTGTAAAGGGCTGGTCTTCACCGGCTACGGGGCCGAGCTGTTCTAAAAAGTTCTTTCTTTGTTCTTGGAGTTGTCCCACCCCGTTTCTTAGTGCAGTCACATGGTTTCATCCTGTTCTGCTCTATGCAGACAGCCTGTGATTAATTCCTGTTAGTGCTAAACTAGGTCTGTGCAGACTGTTAAGCACACAATATCTAACCCCTTTCCTGCTGTAGCGGTTAACATAAAAAAAACTTTATAAGTACTTATGCATTCTCAATTGTACATTAACATTTGGCTGACCTAAAATCCTGTTTCACCACCCTATAAAAGTCTACCCTAGTATTTTTGCAGTTTTAGCATAGTTTATTATGGTGTGCAATGTTTTTTTTTATTTTAATATGCTTTACCATTCCTCTCTGTGCTTTACAGTGCTTGCCTATGCTTTATGACATTTTGCTGTGCTTTTACCATCTGAAACCTTTATAAGGGATCCAGTGTTTGCTGCAGACAACTTTTCATTTACTACGCTAATGTTATGGTGTGACCAGGATGTGCAAAGGGTGTAATAATCCAATGTCCAGACAAAAACGGTCTGGGTTTATTAATACAAAAACAAAAAAACATTACCAAAATCAAAGCAGGTCGCCTCTAGACCAACAATGGTATAGGGGAAGCACAACACAGTGGATTGCAGTCCCAAACAATAACAAAACAACCACATTCCTGTACCACAGTCCTCCATGCACGAAACTGTGCTCCTGTGGTGAGTGTCCTTTTCCCTGAGTGGTGCTTGGCTGTGCTGTTCGGTGCTGTGCAGTTAAACGGTGTCGGGTTAGTACTAGCTCCGTGGCTGCAGCTCTGTCTTACTCCTCTGCAACAATGGAAACAAACAAAACTGAATCAAAATTCAGCATATGGGGCCGTAGTCACGCAACTGCATCCTCTTTGTACCACAAACTCCTCCCTGCACTCATCTCGTTGCCATGGTTTATCCAATCGCTGACTGACCTGTATCTGATTGCAATGGAGTTCTTTAGAGTATACCATCCACTTGATATATCGCAGGTGTTGGGGTCCAATATAAATCTGCTATATATCGAGGGCCGTGATATAGCGAGAGACCCATAGAAAAACAAATACGGTACAACAACTCCCTCGTTTTATAGGGGGCTCTCCCTCTGTCGCTGGGAACTGGTGCGGCTCTCCCTTTGTCACTGGGAACTGGTGCGGCTCTCCCTTGGTTGAAGGGAACTGGTGCAGCTCTCCCTTGGCGGCTGGGAACTGGTGTGGCTCTGGATGCTCTCGTGCTGGAGACAGTGGGACTTCTCTTCCGAAATCCTTGGTCCTCAAGGCCACCGAGGATGCCCTCCAGCTCATTGCGGAGGTCCCAGCTGTTAATTTTGTATTTATTTATTTCCAAAAACACACTGCTCTTTTTTTTTCCTTCTAAAAATCACTTTGAAAAAAATAATTAAAAATTGCAGTCCTTCCCTGGTCTGACTCATGGAGGCAGTGGTTTCTCATTGGCGGAGGTGGGATGTGAACCCTTAACCTCCCGCTCTGACGCATAGCGCCGATACTGCTGTATGAAAAAGCCGGCTCCCTTGCACTGGTTGTGCTGGTTTATTGTAAATTAACAAATAAAACAGTTGAACAAACGAAAAACGCATGAAACAAATGACGCGTTGGCCAAAATAAATAGACGAAAACCAAACAGTGGATGAACAAACAAGTACCGTGCTGGTGCTTCCAGCACGAAATAGCAATTGTTATTTTACTTTAAAGTTTACTCACTACTGTCTCTCTCCCGTTCTCCTCTCTCGAACTCACAACCCAGAGTGAGTGACACATTTCCCCTTTTTATATAGCTGTACCGAGATTGGATTGCTAATCAATCATTCAATTGGAATCTCAGTACATCTGCATGTGAACTACTTTGTGCACTTCCTGTGCTTCCATACAAATACCCCTTTTAATTTCCATGTGAAGTGGCTGTGCCAATCTCGTGTCTAAATACAAATATACATTTTATAACACTCGTACTACATAACCCCACATTATATCCCGTTCACCAGTACATATACACCAACATTAATACACCATACACAACATATAAACATAAAATACACAAAGGGGCGGGCACACTGCCACAACACCCATATGAAAAATAAATACACCCGAATTAACTGGTCACCTGCTTTTACCAGCCAGTAAACTCAAATGAGTGTGATGTACTATATTTTACAGGTTGTAAGGGATCAGATAACCCACTGTACAGTGAAGCTGCGGCAGACAACAGGCCTGATGGAGTACTGTTTAGAAGTACTCAAAGAGAACGACCCCAGTGGATTTCTGCAGGTAAAGACATTCATAAAATCTGTCCCACTGTAACAGAAACAGATGCCACTCTTTGATGATACAAGTTGAAAGCTGTATAATGCATTTATTTTAATGTGGGGTTTTGCATTTTAATTTGAATGTTCCAGTCAGTAAAGCTGCCATAAGCTCTAAATATGTGGCATAATTTACCTTGTGAGAATTGTTTGCTAAATGAGAAAATAGTGTTCTGGTGAATTCTATATAGAACCAATGATTCCTAATGGCTTTTATCTGGATCTATTGTATTGTTTAGACCCTAAGAATCTTACTTATATAATCTATACAGTAGGTTCAAAAAGAAAGCCAAAGAGAACTATTGATTAGATGCTTTAAAATATGTGTCCCATAATTAAGGGTTATAAGTGTATAGTGGGTCTATATTTTATTATTTCTAAGGTAAATGTATCACTGATCAACACAACTTCAACCTTTTTTTCAGATTTCGCATGCTTTGGTCAAGCAAGTGCAGTTGTCTCAGGAGCAGTGGGTTAAAGGTGCCCTGGAGCCCAAAGTTTGTCCAGAGTTTGACCTGTCTCTGAACAGTGAGCCATTACTCCAGTCTATTCACCAGCTGGACTTCATTCAGGTGAAATGTAAGTGGGTGCTAATCTGTCTACCCTAGATTGAGTAATATTCACATTATAGCAAACATGATATCTGGTACTGGGTTAGAAAAGCTTGATTTTCATGCTTTACTTTAAGGTAGTCTTGCACCTGTTCATTATTGCAATACAGTCATTTTCATGAAAGTATATATGAACATTTCATAAATATGTTTGAATTCACTTTGTTTCAAATTTGGTGGTGGGCTATGACAAATTAACGGCTGAGTCATTTTTGACGCATTTGTCGTCAGATCCCTTTACAGTTCCCCCTGCACCAGTGTTGCAGCTGGAGGAGTGCGGCACCTGCAACAACAGTGCCACGCTGGCATGGAAGATACTCGCGTTCAGCCACTCTCCTGTCGAGGGCTACGTGCTGGAGCTCGATGATGGAAACGGTGGCCAGTATAGGGTAACGTCTCCAACCTTCCTAGAATATCTGTAGCTGTTGTGCTATTTAGTAGACTTCCTATATATTTAGTAGATTTCCTATCACACAGTGTAAGTACGTTCTAGCTTGCTATGACATTAGTCAAGGGGTTATTGTGCTGGGAAATTATTAGAAGTTTCTTCTATGTACTTCATATAAACAGACCCCTTATCAACATGATAATTTACTTGAGCTAAGTACCATACCACTTGTACAGTTTACCCAGTCAAACTATCAGGGAAACAAATCTAGTCATTGAATTAAATTACTGTGTAGATTACCAGAAGTAGAATGAGCAAAAACAGTTCTGCACACTTATCTAATAGTGCCTTAACTTAATTTTCTTAATGTAAATCATTTTAAGCATTTCAACCCTTACCCTGCCCTAGCATATACATTTCAAATACACCATCATCATCTGTATGGTGGCTTTTAAAAGTACCAAATAAGAAAACAACATCTGTGATAAAGTTAAGTGATGTATTTTGGCATTTTTAAGTGAAAATATACACATCATTTTAGATTTTTGGCTGAGCTATTTATCAGTTGTTGAGAGTTTCAAGGCCACTGTGTACATTTCACAATATAAATATGGTCAAATAAACTAGAGAACAGAAAGAATTCCGTTTTAAAACTATTGGACTTTTAGCTACTGTTCGGATCTGTCCGGAGAGCACAGTAGCGAAGAAGAGTAGTGTTGCTTTAGCTCTGTATCAAGTGGAAGCAGTTCCGTTTATAATATATATGTCTAAATGTAAAACAAATGATTTGCTGCCTGTGTTGTTGTTTAGGTATAAAAAAAATGTGATTCTTCTAAACATGAAAATGTGTTGTAAGCCTATATCTTATAAAGTATAAAAGTCCAAAAGCAGCACTGGTTTTAAGTAAAGTTTAGTGTGATTTACTGTACGTTTATAGTATATTACACACGACTGCTGGATATTCTGATTAAAACGTACAATTTGGCTTGATTGAACAAACCTTCAGTTCATGCAAATAGGCTAGCGTTACAAATATCCCACCCCCAGTTGTTCTGCATTAATTGATCTGTCCAAAATATTTGTTACTGCCTTTTATAGCTTAGGCACAAATGCATTGCCAGAAGATGTTGGAGACTGTTTGAAATTGTACTGTCTCCCATTGAGTGAGAGAAATATCAATAGCCTACAGAAGTGGTCTCAATCTGTGGTCCACGGACCACTGGTGGTCCGCCAGCTCTCTTCAGGTGGTCCGTGGAATGGTTACATAATCACGGAAAGGAAGCAGCAGCATAGTTTACAGATCCCATTGCAAACCCAGAATTTGAGACCTTAAAAACTGCTACAGAGTAAAAGAAAATGTCTAAACCTATATCGAGTGTCTAAAATGTATTTGTTATTAGGGATTTTTTGTGTGTTGTGCTCACGTGTACTCAATACAGCAGCTTGTAAAGTACAAGACAGGGCGTGTGTTGTGTTGCATTAACATACGGCTGTGTGTTAGTGCAACACAGCGCACAAGCCCTGGAGTGCTATCCTGCTAAAACTAATTAAAAAAAAAAAAAAAAAAAAGATTTGTATATCCTTCCGCTTTAGAGAAAAAATAGTCCCTCAAACAAGGTTCTGTTATTTTTTGTAAACGTTAAACTGGAGGTTTTCAACGTTTCCATTGTAGTTAATTAAAATGAATGAACTCTCTGTACCAGTTTCAATCACTCTGTAAACACAGCTAACATAACCTGCAGTGTTTAAAAATGCCAATCGATGTATTTTTGTTGACAATGAAAAGATACAGAAAAGGAGGCAAAGACAAAGTTCACTATCCATGCATTACTACCGCTGACCTGGAGAAACTAATAGAAAAATACATTATTGAGATTTTTAAATGCTTGGTCACTAACAGGCTACATTGCGGTTTATGTCAGCACTGTTTATGGAGCGATTGAGACCTGGGGTCTGTTGCATAAAGGTGGTTTAATGAGTTATCCAGATAACGTCCAGATTTAATAGTGAAAGGCAGGCTTGTTCCGTTGCACAAAACAAGACAATAATCGTGATTAAACAAACCTGCTCCAGAGCAGGATAACTAAGATTAATCCAGACTTTTAAAGCTGAAAAAAACTGTAAAATGGCATCACCTTTTATCCTGGGAGCTGTAGATGTTGGTGCTACAATTATAAGAAGAGCTTTTCGCCTGGAGAGGGTGTTCAGTGATCGTCAAGATCCACTGAATAATCCAGATTCTACCCTATGTGAGCGATATCATTTCTCTAGGAATGGCATCCTGTAAGATCCTCCCTTGAACAACCGACCCGACAGAACAGAGCCCTTACACCTATAGAGGTGCTCTGCATAGGCCTAAGGTTTATGGCCTGTGGAACATTTTTGTATATAGTCGGCGATGCTGAAAAACTTGGTGAAATTTCCAGGACAAGGAAGAGTGAAGCGCTTCAAGGAGGCATTCTATGCTATTGCAGGTAATTATTACAATATATATTTAATGCTTTTGTCCATATAAATAAGGCAAAAAAAACCCATCCATATAAATACATGTTTTCATAAAACCATATTTTTAATTATTATTAATACATTTGTGATTTACATAGGGTTTCCCAATGTCATTGGTGCTGTGGATTGCACATCCCCATTAAATCAACATCCACACAACAAGAGGCAGACTATGTAAACCCGAAAAGGCTTCCACAGTTTCAATGTGCAGGTAAATTCTGTAAGACTTTAATCGATAATTTTGTAGGCATATTTTATTTTTCTGTATTATTAACTGTTCGTTACTACTACGAGTCACTTAAATAATATATAATTAGTAATTACTAAATACTTAGTACTTACTAAATACTTAGTGATTCATCTGCATACATTTAATTTTCACAATATTACCCCTTCTGTATATTTTTTTGTATGATCATATTTGGACCCTACACAATGTTTTTTAATACCGTGACTATTGCAGAAACAAGCATGGGCTTTGGGTGTTCCTTTCATCAGCAACAAAGAAAATTCCATAGTTTCCAAAGTGCACTGTTAGAAATAAAACTGGATGTACTGTTACTGTTAGTAGTTATTAAGAAGAAGAAAAAAATCAAGTGAGCTGTTGTATGAACAGACAATGTTATAATGTTATACAAACAACTACTAACAAAATAACAGTTTCTAAAATTAAAAAGTAACATGTGCATGGGAAAAGCAATCTGTTATGACTCTTTCTTTTTGATTTGAATACTCAACGTTTCTTAAATGTGAAACATTGCAGACTGTTCAGAGTTGTGAATGCTTTCTACATCAAAACGAAATGATTTATAATTTTAAGTAAAATTCAAACATATTACACTATAATAATTTATTAACAATGCAAGCTTGTGCAAATACTTTGATCTGCTTAATCGTTACTTTTACTACTGCAACAGATCTCTGTTATGTATTGATTTTATTTATTTATTTGACTGAGAATTACTAGTGTTGAGGCACAATGGCCAGAATCAGTGCATGACTCAACAATATTTAGGGAGAGTATGTTACAGCGATGTTTTGAACAAGGTTAATAAAAGACAAATAATTACATTACTTTTAACATATGTACATAAGCAAAGTGAGCACCCGCATTTCTAACTGAATTGGTCAGGTTTTTTTCATGTGTCACCAGATTCCATTATTAAAAACTTTTGTTACTTTTCAGGTCAGTATAATGGACTGGCTCTTTGGCGACAATGGGTATGCGTGCATCAACCCCCAACCACGATCTCAGGCAAAGCTCAATTTGTCTTTATGTAAGAGCAGAGTAAAAATTGAGATGACCTTTGGCATCCTTAAAGCCAGGTTTGCCTGTTTTAAGGGCCTCCGGGTGTCACCAAAAAGGGCCTGTGAAATCACAGTGGCATGTGTGTTCCTCCTCAATATTGCAACATAACAAAACTGAGTACTCTTGAGCAGCAGAATTAAGCACTGTAACATATAATTATCGTAGCAGACCATTTACATTTTCAAGACAAGCTGTTTTTGAGCTGATTTCTTTGTTTCAGCAAATCAATAAAAACACCAGCTGCAAATCATTTTTTTTTTTTATTTCACCAAGTTGTTGACTTGTTAACTTTGTGTGTCTTGCTTTTTTTTTCAACAGAGGTTTTGCATCTTGTAATTCTTTGCACTTATACACTGTCATGCCTCTGAAAAGATCAAATGTGATGAAAGGCATGTCACTAATTTTTAACAATGTGTATATTTATTGCTAGTTGTATATGTTGTGCATTGATATTTTATTAATTGAACAAAAATGAACAAAAATTCTGCTGTGCCTTTACTATTTTGCATGGTAAAAATCCTCAACAGACAATCTGCGTGCAGCATACAAACATTCAGTTTTATAAATAAAGATTATAGCTGGAGATTAATAGCTCTGACTGTGCTGGTACCTCATGGGTATAACTTCACAGATTATTAATTCACATAAATCAGTTTCTGCTGTAATTATCAATTTTAAAATAAAACAGTCTGTTTTTTTTTTGGTAAATTCATGTTAATGAAAGGTAAACTAGAACCATTATTTTAATCACAGAACCAGGCCCACCCAACGCATTGAAATAAAGAAAGGTAAGTCTAGAGTTATTCTTAGTGTTATAGTGATTTTTTTATGTTTTTAATTTTCAGTCACCATACTGTTATTGTGTGGTCTGCCGAGAAAATTCAGATGGTCCACGAACAAAAAAGTTTGAGAACCTCTGGCCTAATGATGTCATAATAGGAGTGTAACACTCAAACAATCACCTGCACGACACTGACTTTGCAGTATACGAGATCAATATAACCTACTGCAGTTATTATTGCTAGTTGTTGATATTTTCAGTGGCAATTAAACATAGACTTTGATCCACTCACATGGATTATGCCCATGAAGTAAAGTTTGAGGTAGCTTTTGTCCAGAAACAAACTCATAAAGCCTGTTATATTTGAGACTAATGAACATAGAAATCCCAAATTCCATACATTCTCTCCTGAGAAAACCCATCCAGCTACAGACATGTGATGGGTGTAGAGTACATAGAGAATTTCCTTACATTTAAATCAAAGTAAGACCCAATCAACTGCTCAGCAGTAAACGTGACTACTAGGCTGCTGTGCCTACAGCTGCTTTCAGGTCAATCATATTAAGTTGTGCGCATTGATACTCAACAAATAATCACTGGTGCACACTAGATATCAAGTGGTGCACACTAGATATCAAGTGGTGCACACCAGATATTAAGTGGAGCTCACAAGATACTAACTTTTTTTTAATGTCCATTTAGGGGTTTCGTAAAGAAACACTATACTGTACTTTCCTATTGTGTGCTATGGTATTTACAGTAGTATACTATGGAAACTAATAATACATAAAAAAAAAAAAAAAAAAAAAAACACCAAAAAGTGTAGTCATAGCCTCGTTTGATTTTTATTAACCCAGGAGGTGTACGTTGGGAAGGAAACGCTGTGTACTCTTGATGGACTGCACTTCAACAGCTCTTACAATGCACGGGTCAAGGCTTATAACGCCTCCGGGGCTGGACCCTACAGCAAAACTGTCGTGCTGAAGACCTCTGATGGTATGTAATCCCAATAGTGCATCATATCAGGTTTCTAGAGATACCCCATTGTGTTCGCCAACCACAATTGCATACATACTCTATCACCCACACCCTGAAGACATTAGCTGAAACATTTGTCTGGTTTAGTTACGTACAAACTTTCCATGCATACACTATAAATACATTCACTTGCAGAGTATGATCTTTTGAATAGACCAAGACATTTAACAGCTCGGATTGCACATGCACATTACTCTGTGAAGCATTTTTTTAACAGGCTATATAATGTACACATAATGTATTTGTATGCCACAAGCTGAACGAGGCTTATCACTTTCATATGTAATATCTAAAGCTTCATATTTCATTCTTTTGTTTAGTGGCATGGTTTACCTTCGACCCCAGTTCGGCTCACCGGGATATTGTCCTCTCCAATGAAAATCAAGCAGTGTCCTGCAGCAGCTATGATGACCGGGTCGTACTGGGAACTGCAGCCTTCTCTAAAGGAGTACACTACTGGGAGTTGACCATCGATCGTTATGACAACCATCCCGACCCGGCCTTCGGGGTCGCAAGGATAAATGTCATAAAGGACATGATGCTGGGGAAGGACGATAAGGCCTGGGCTATGTATGTGGACAACAATCGCAGCTGGTTCATGCACAACAACTCCCACACAAACAGGTAAGCACCAGTTCAGAATGTCACATTATTAATAAGATTTTAATCATGCTTACATGTTTTTATTTTATTATTTTCATACCATTAACCATTTTGCTTATGTTGCACCTTTAAACATTTTATCAAGTATTTTTATTTGTATTTTAAAACATCTTTGAAACGGAAAAGGGCTTTTAAAAGTTGAGAGATGTATTCGAAATTAAAAGTTCAACTACAAAAGGGGAGCAGTGAAAATAGTATTGAAACTATTAAAAGTAGTGTATGGATTTTAAAATCCTTGGGACTACAGCTATGGCAAAAACTTTGGCATCACCTTGAATTTTAGGATTGACAAATAATTAAAAAAAAAAAAAAAAAAACCTATATGAACATATTTTACTTTTTTATTTAACATTATGTAATCAAAGAAACTACAAATTCTACTGGAAGCTAGAATAGCAGTAAAGTATTTAATGTTAGATTTCGTCACATTTTTCAATTTCTGTCAGTTTTTCGCTAAGTGTATGGAAAACTACATAGGAGTATGTAATTCAATATGTTAACCTAACATTATTCAGCAGGTTTCAATTTACATTAGGAAGCAAAATTAGTTAATTCTATTGGGTGATGCAAAACTTTTGGCCATAGCTGTATACCTTTTACATGAAAAAACAAAAGGCTTGCCATTATGTCAGCTGCACTTAAGAGCTTTAAGCATTAATGGACACTTTTATGTGACAAATTAGTGTAATTAAAATGTTTGCAAGCTTTGCACTGTTCTGAAATGTGTATAGTTGGATATGAAAGTTAAAACATGAATATGGAGATGCCCCTGGACAACATATTTAATTATTATTTTTTACCATTGTGCTTCATGTATGTTTTGTTGCTTCACTTTTAAAATGTTCTTTTCCTGTCAGCTGTAATTTAGGAGGTTAAGATCGACCATGACTCATTAATTTCTCTTCTAAAAGTACCAGGTGTATGTATTGCAAGAAACAGGTAATCACCCTTGTAAAACCGTTTATTATTATTATTATTATTATTATTATTATTATTATTATTATTATTATAGGCTTTTGCTTCACTGTTATTTTATATGTGGGTTATACAAACTGTATAAATGGTGAAATACATTAAGATGGTTCCCTGTTTCATAGTCAGTATTTTTTTATATATTTATATTTACTGTTTAATATATTTTAAAAAAGTGGAGTTGGGACTCATAAGGATGAAGACTCATAAAAAGTTCTGAGTGCTGTTTCAGTGTGTGTCTACAAAAGTACAACTTTTGCTACAAAAGATTATTCCTATAATAATTTTCCTGGCCACACACAGCAGTCATTCACATAGATGGCACTAGCTCTGACCAAATTTAAATATCTATGGTGAGACCTGAAATCAGCTCTCCTAACACAGGCTATATGTATGTGTATATATGTTTTATCATTTTACTCAATAATGTCTGAGGGGGTCATTATTCATTAGGAATGAGTGGATCAGTCTGAGACTGTATTTGATATTAATTCCCATGTTCTGCATAAGTACTTTGATATCTATAAACATTAAAAAAAGGAGTGAGTTACTTTTCCATGTGGTGTTCTTCTGTAGGGCAGAGGGAGGTATCATGCAAGGATCTACAGTTGGTATCCTCCTGGATCTAAACCAGCACACCCTGTCATTCTACATCAACAAGCAGCAGCATGGGCCTGTGGCATTCGAAAACCTGGATGGAGTATATATGCCAGCTGTAAGCCTTAACAGAAATGTTCAGGTCAGTGCCATTAAATTACAAGAATGTCCAACCCTAGAGATGCACTATAATTAAATGATATACTGTATATATGGTTAAACTATGGGCAATCGTAGGTCCAGCTGTTGGAATTCAATTCTTCTTCAGTTGCTGCAAAGATCTATGGGAATAGATACATCTGCACTGTATCACTCTTGCATCACATGCATGTATTTGACATTCATAAAGGACTTTGTTTGAACTTAGCTCTTATAGAAGCTTTTGTTATATTCTCATTTATCTTTTATTATGCGCTACATTAAATTGTTGTGTTTGGGCTTAATTTTGAAGCTTGTGCAAAAGCATATTTTTAGACAGGAATGAAATAACTTTAATAGTATTGTAACAGGGCGATGTTACATGTGTGGGTTATCATTGAATAATACTGAATCAGACACAGAGCAGTGGGTGTTGACAAGGCGCACAGGCCCAATGCTAGAGTATCAATGATGGTAAAAATAAAAGTTTGCTCACAAATGGTGAGCGCTAGTCCAACTAAAAGGAACGTCCCACTCCAACGTACTACACTACTTATCTTCACTGTACTTAGTTTGGGATTAAATCCCCTAGACTGACCTACTTCTAGGCTCCCAGAGTCTCGGCATCCTCACGGCGACTCCGACCTCTTCAAACAGCCTTGGCTGGGCAATGCCTTCACGAGCACTGTCTTGCAGTGGAAGGGTTTTTGTGTAGTAGTTCTCTCCATGGAGCGGACGCTCTCCTACTCAGTGTCAACAAGCGTAAGCACCTGCCTGTGTAGCCGTAGTGTTGCAATCGCCTCGAACATTGGCGCTGCTGCTTTCTTAAACAGGCGTAAATCTCCAGGCATGCCCCCCTCAGCCAATCAGGACCTCCCAATCAGCTCAGGGTATGCCCTCCTGTTTACCAAATTAGCAGCACAGCTGATCCAGCGACAATGTCCTCCCTGTCACAGGCATAAAGCTAGCATGAACCTACTTAACAATTTACCAGCCCTTTCCTGGAACTTAGCTTTTTCTTTCTAATTTTATACCGTTACAATTGTTCATTGCTTTGAGAAAATGTGCCTTTGCAGTGTGGTTATCTGCTTCCAGTTATAAATCTGATTTAACGTCTTGATTTTTCTTTTATCTGACAGGTGACACTGCTCACAGGCTTGGAGGTACCAAAGAATTATAAACTTTAAACTCCAACCATTGAACTTGTGTCCAGGGATCGCCATCATGTATTCTATTCAAAACCCAAGCTACAACAAACATTGTCTTTACTCTGGAATATAGTGTAGAAATATGAAATATGATGTTATCAAAGTGCTCCTTCCGATATTCAGTCTGAAGTCCAGGTCTTGCACATTCAAACATTCACATGGTGACATTCAAATCTACTGTTGTTTTAAGAACAATGTTTGTTCATTCAGGATATAAATAGAAGCCGGGGGCCAGCTTCACAAAGCACTGCTAGCACTTACCTTTTTCAAAAAGCAATGCTTTAAGATAGAAAAATAAAGTTTAGCAGAAATCCAATCAGCAAGTCTATATGATTAAAGGATAAATGTGTAATATTCTTGTTTTTTATGGAAGTGAATTGGATATAGAAGAGTGCTACCTAGAAGTACATTGCGAAACTAGCCTCTAAGGTTTAAGGTTTTGTTTGGACAAATTAACTTTTAGCTGGGGAAAAAGATTTTAGGAAAATACAAATTCTTGCAGATAAACGCGTCATTGATAATGAATCAATGTATAAAATAGATCCACATTTTCTTTTTCCTGCAAGATTTGGTATATTCACAAAACAACTTTTCCTAGCTAAATGTTAACTGGATTGGGCACTGTCCTGTTAGCTTTTTTTTTTTTTTTTTTTTTTTTTTTTTTTTTTTAATACAGAGGAATTCAGAACTGATCTGTGAAATCTCCCATCTTAAACACATACTGTATTCTCGATGCAGTTTCTATAATACATGTATTTTTAAAAATCTCCCAATTAAAGTGTATTTTCTGGATAATTCAAATGACAGAATGTAAGAATTATGTTACAGTAGAGTCAGTCTTAAATCTATAAAAAAAAAAAAAATGAAGTCAGCATGCATGTAGAAAAGTTGTAAATATTAATGTTGAACTTACAGAAAACTGCAGTCAATGCATTGCCGAATTTAAAGGTAATTATTTAAACAGAGACTAGATATTGTATATATCTATGCAATACATATCTCCCTTAAGCAGTGTACATTCCTAATATTACATAATATTAGCAATTTATCTCCCCTGTATGTATTTATTGAAAATTACATAAGGTTGGTGCTCTCAGATGTAAGCACCACATTCATCTTAGAGTAAAAATAAAATAAAGTTTGTTTAAAAAACAATTACCATACAAATAAAAAATCTCAGACTAGATTTCTGAGGGAAAATAGCTTTCAAAATAGTGTTGGAAATGAATGTGTGCTAAAATCTTTGGAGTACCAGAGAATAATACTGACATACTGACATTCCTATGCCTGTAACGTGTATTAGTCAAGACCAGAAGATTGGTCACATTGGCCAGTTTGCAGTCATCATAATTAATACCGCTGGACAGCTCATGCTTAAGATAAGCCATCTTAGATTGCAGCACAAAACAGTGATGAATGGCCAAATGCAAACTTCGCTAACTTACAACATTTATTAACTGTAGAATGGGTAATGTCACTGGCATTTGTGTATATACAGCAGTGAACATGGACTATGGGAAATAACATTTCACCATGTGTTCTACCAACTGTAGATATGAACCTACAACATTTGACACCCACTGAATTAATCCAGTATAGGACATATCTGTCATATCAGAGAACTTGTATTTCATGAATTACTCACAGAGCCATCAGAAATTATAAATATTTCAAATTCTAAATTTGCTCTGAGCCTTTCCAGTCATTAAGTGTGATACATTAGGCACCACTATGAGAATTCCTAAGCATTGCCTAACTACAATGAAGCTGAACACTGTGATTTAGATTGTAGGTTTCCTTGTAATTTAAGAGGCTTTTTTTTTCTTAGCATTACGGTTTCATTGAACGATATGCCCTATGGAAAAAATAAATAATTAAAAAGTATATTAAAAACAAAGAAAAAAATTACAACTCACACATTGCTTCCCATACTCATTTCTTGCAATAGTGTGCCCATTCACATTATCTAATAACGTATGTTGTGTATAGTAAGTTTAACTTAAGATCACTGAGAGTATTTTTAGTTTTAAGATAGTCAGCTGAGCTTAAGCAACAATCAGTGAGACTGTGCCCTACACCCCTTTTACTGTATCAGTTGCAATGGGTTCAGCTGTGTAATTGCAGAACTGTTGTTAAAGACTGTTTCTAGGTCAACAGAGTTGTGTACCTGGTGGCATATCTGAGTTGTCACTGGTTTTTTTTTTTTTTTTGGTCTGCTAAAATGTTGGTAATTGATTACTAATTACTGGCATAAACAAGGTACTGGTATATTAGTGGAAGTGAAATTAGGCAGAATTGTATTATTTTTTAATGGAACAAAATTTCTAAGTAAAATTGTAAAATGAAATGTCTACAGCAATCCGTCGAGTATCCAACTGCGGTGGGGCCAGAATAAGGGCGGGTATGTAAAAAGTCGGATGAATGAATCCTGTTTTAAATATCATTATACACAGCTGTAACAATTACTATATTCACACAATTATTGTTTTGAGATCCAGCTTTTATTAGGGAACTCCCCTAAATCCCTTGTTTAGAAAGATACACGGTATTAATGCTTGTGATAGGGTAGCCCTCTGCCGTGTGGGTGTGTGCATTCACTGCTGAGTGACAGGCAGGAAATCGAGACAGAGGTTGAGGTTGATACGCCCTGCCGGTGAACAGGATCTATTTGCATATCAACACACTGAACAGCTCACGTGACACTACAATTTATGGTAGCGCACAGAGTACATACAACACAGTGTACAAAAACTTTGGTGGGCTCCACAATAATAAACAAACTCTGGCTACTTGTCCGGCTGTCGTGGATTTCGACTTGCCTACTCTTCGGTATCCAACCCTGGTTCTTGTTCTCTCTCTCATTCACTCACTCACACAAACACAGGTTAGGGCAGGTATGTGACTGGCGGATACACGTCGGATTGCTGAATTAGATGAGTCATCTCTCTAGAGCTGCTAACACTGTGCTCCACGTGTTGTGATATTTCTGGTTTACGTGAAGTTTTACCTGTATTTCAGAAAGGAAATGAATGGCAGCCCCACAACACAATTGGCAACTTACGATGATTTCCAATTTGGTTTTAAGAAATGCTTTTTGTTCTGGGTATAAGCTGAATACACTAAACATCCCAATTTAGAAGACCTTTATTGATTAATAGCTCTTTAATGAAATACCTTTTTTATAGCTTAATAAAGAATACAAAATAAAAGATGATATCAGTTTGGATCAAATACTGCAGTGAGATATGCTATGAAGAATAACTTGCCAGTGTTAATTGTATACAGACTGTTCTGTGGAAAAAGCCTGTTGATGAATGTGTTGATTAAATGGAGAGACAAGTGTGTAACAAGTTAAAATTGAATTAGTTCTCAGTTGAGCTGTTAGTGAGGTAAAAACTGTGAAAGGTAACCCCCTTGTCTGCACATTCATTACATACTAGATGTAATTTAAGAATTTGCATTCGTATTGTGTAAAAGTCTCTTCAAGTAAACAAACAGTATCCTCTTCTTAAATGTAATGTTATGTATGTAGCATGGATTCATTAGACATGTAACCCTGTTTCGAATGTGAACATTCAAACGGTGCTGGGGTAGCTAAGGCTGTTTAAATACCATCGCCCCTAAATGCTTGTTTACAGCATTTTAGATATTTGTTTTAGACATTATTTCCAGGAATTTTCCTGGTGCTCTTACAGAAACGCCAACATGGGTTAACCTTACATTAACATGAAGTTTGTTGCATTTCGGTTTCCTTTTTCAAGTCAAATCCCAACCAACAGCAGCACGATATTTAAAAACAATCATCGTGGGACTGTCGATCCCTACTTGTGATTAAAAGAGCCGAGTATTTACAGTTTACAAAGTCCGTGGCACTGTGTACTGTTGGATGAAAACCATGAAGGGTTCCAGGTGTTTCAAGTGCATTTGTTTTCCTAACATGTAACCCTGTTTTGTACTTAGTCTTTTTAGTGGTTTGGATATGATATTGCATTGCAATTTTCATTGTTTTCATACTAAACAGTGTAAAAACAGTGTTTTTCTTTCCCTATTTAAATTAATAAACTGTGATGGTATACATTTTAAAACGTGACTCTTTCTATTCTGTATGACTCCAAGAAATACCCTAAATACCTGTAATCTGATCTGTAAACATAAACACTAACATCTGTTTCTTTTAGTTCCCACTTTCACCAGAGAAATAGACCTGTGAGCTTATAAAATCTAATATATGTACTATATGTATTGCTTTTAACTAAACTTGATCTAGCTGTGCCTCTCTATTACACTCAGCGCATATCACAAAATTTAAGAACAATCCTTGTTTTCACACTTACAGGATAGGATTATTATTATTATTTTTTTTTGTTTACCAACAATCTCCAGGGGTAAGATGTTTTACCGGCAGCACCTGGTTGTTTAATTAATACACGCAAACAAGGGATTTTCTGAAACCCAGGACTGGTAGCATGGCTAGTACAAGTTTCAAGCCTGGAAGAAAGCTCCAGTTTTAGCCAAATTGGACACACAAATGAAAATAAATGCTGGTGGATTTCAGATTTAAACAGAAAACTTTGGTGGTGCCCAAGTACTGATGCCATGTGATCTTCAATGATTTAGCTGTCTTAATAATACTTTCTTGAATCTTGACTAATTATACAGTAAAGGTTTACTGAATTTCAAATAATCTTGCAGATATATACTATTTTTTTGTAACAGCAAAGCCTCCTCATACTACAGTAGCCACTGCAAAGTTAACTACTGAGGAGACTTGGATGTTTACCAATGATCTTGTATTGATTCTTGACTTAGCCCTAAAATTAATTTTCCACAAGTTAGTAATCCCAAATACACTGAACAAAAATATAAATGCAACATGCAACAAACGATTTTACTGAGTTACAGTTCATATAAGGAAATCAGTCAATTGAAATAAATTCATTAGGCCCTAATCTATGGATTTCACATGACTGGGAATACAGATATGCATCTGTTGGTCACAGATACCTTAAAAAAAAAAAAAAGGTAGGGGCGTGGATCAGAAAACCAGTCAGTATCTGGTGTGACCACCATTTGCCACATTCAGCGCGACACATCTCCTTCACATAGAGTTGATCAGGCTGTTGATTGTGGCCTGTGGAATGGTGTCCCACTCCTCTTCAATGGCTGTGCGAAATTGCTGGATATTGGCAGGAACTGGAACACGCTGTCGTACACGTCGATCCAGAGCATCCCAAACATGCTCAATGGGTGACATGTCTGGTGAGCACGCAGGCCATGGAAGAACTGTGACATTTTCAGCTTCCAGGAATTGTGTACAGATCCTTGTGACATGGGGCCGTGCATTATCATGCTGAAGCATGAGGTGATGGTGGCGGATGAATGGCACGACAGTGGGCCTCAGGATCTCGTCGCGGTATCTCTGCGCATTCAAACTGCCATCGATAAAATGCAATTGTGTTCATTGTCTGTAGCTTATGCCTGCTCATACCATAACCCCACTGCCACCATGGCGCAGTTCACAACATTGACATCAGCAAACTGCTCACCCACACGACGCCATACATGCTGTCTGCCATCTGCCCAGTACAGTTGAAACCAGGATTCATCCGTGAAGAGCACACTTCTCCAGCGTGCCACTGGCCATCGAAGTTGAGCATTTTCCCATTGAAGTTGGTTACGATGCTGAACTGCAGTCAGGCCAAGTCCCTGGTGAGGACGACGAGCACGCAGATGAGCTTCCGAGACGGTTTTTGACAGATTGTGCAGAAATTCTTCGGTTGTGCAAACCCCCAGTTTCATCAGCTGTCCAGGTGGCTGGTCTCAGACGATCCCACAGGTGAAGATGCTGGATGTGGAGGACCTGGGCTGGCGTGGTTACATGTGGTCTGCGGTTGTGAGGCCGGTTGGATGTACTGCCAAATTCTCTAAAATGACGTTGGAGGCGGCTTATGGTAGAGAAATGAACTCTGCTCTGGTTGACATTCCTGCAGTCAGCATGCCATTTGCATGCTCCCTCAAAACTTGTGACATCTGTGGCATTGTGTTGTGTGACAAAACTGCACATTTTAGAGTGGCATTTTATTGTCCCCAGCACAAGGTGCACCTGTGTAATGATCATGCTGTTTAATCAGCTTCTTGATATGCCACACCTGTCAGGTGAATGGATTATCTTGGCAAAGGTGAAATGCTCACTAACAGGGGTGTAAACAAATTTGTGCACAGAATTTGAGAGAAATAAGCTTTTTGTGTGCATGGAAACTTTCTGGGATCTTTTATTTCAGCTCATGAAACATGGGACCAACACTTTACATGTTGCGTTTATATTTTTGTTCAGTGTAATTCAACCCATACCTTTGAATGCTGACAGTTAAACCAAGAGAAAATATACTGTGTGAAATATATTGGTCTGACAGGGAGTGTAATAAAGAAGAACTTTATGGGATGACTGGAAACAAACAAGGAGATTAAAATAAACATTACATTTGTTTTAATTAATAGCCAGTCTAGCTTAACTGTACTGCTTTTGTGTCATTTAATCACCCTTGATGATTTGATTTTTTTTATTTCAACAGGGCTGAGAATCAATGTTCCGTTCTTAAACCGCCCAACCTGTCCATTAGGCAGTATGCTTGATCCTGACTTCTTCTTTTTAGTTCTGTGAAAAAGATAAAAAATAAATTCAAAACAAGGTAATGTGAAACGCTGCTGCAGACATGAGGCCTGATTTTTTTTTTTTTTTTTAAGTAAAACAAGAATGATGTAATGCGTGTATCTATGTCCTTCTTTTGCAGGCTTCTTGGAACCCCTTTCTCCAACATATGTGGTTTATGTATTACCAACCACTTAAAGAGGAAACACCTCCCAGAATTTGGCCCACTTGAGTTGGAATGACCCTCAATGCATGACTGAGTGGCATGTGATGCTCCCCTCACTTTCTCCTTAAATGTGGTTACACTTACCTTTCGTCCTGCTCTCGCTTTTTCTTTTTCTTCATCAACTCAGACTTGGACTCCTGTTCAAGCAATAGCACACAATTAACAGCCATCATCACTGCCCTGTTCCTCAAGAGGATTCAGGAGAACACTTAATTCTGTAACCTCAAGCAAAGTTGCAGCTGCTTCCTGGTACATACTGACTAACTGTGCTCTAGTCTAATTCATTCCAATGCTCTGTTAGCAATAGAACCATGTGTCCAAGAATGCAACCATTTTTTCCACAGAGCATTGCGTTTCAAACTTTGCATATCCTGAATTACAGTTTAAAAAAAAAAAAAACACAAAGCAAAAAGATTGATAAAGCCAATAAAAATATAGATTTTAAAAATGTTCGTTATCACTTATATAACGTAGACAGATATATTACACATATTAGGTTGAAACAAATGTTGAAAAATGGTCACCAAGTAAGGCCAATTGCAGTGCTCATAAAAAGAAACAAGAGGTTGAGTCAAGCTCTTGGTCTTTAGATCCTGGTATAGAAGACATTAAGACAAATTAAACCTTCCTTACCCACTTTAGTAGACAGTGTTTAAACTAAAGCCACCTGCTTGTCCACTTCTACATCCTGGCTGTAAACCTACATTTATTTAAGCAATACTAATGACTCATAAAACTGACCGTTTTTGTGACTTCCTGTTCCTTTACCCTCTTCTCTTTGATCGTTTCCTGGTAAACTTTGTAGTTGACATATTCCCGTTTTGGGGCCTGTAACAGAGAACACCACACATTGTTGATGCTGTATTCATATTCACATTTATGATTTAAACATAACAAACACATTTAAAACTAAGAATGTAAATGTATTTATTTATAAACTCGTGTGTCTCTGAAGGATCAAAATTAATAGTTACGTGATTTTGGAAAGAGAAAATGTAAGAATTTGACATTTTAGATCCTGCAAAAATATTTTCAACAATCTTAACATATATTCCTTTATCTATTCCATATCGCTATTTTTCTTTTAATTATTATTTTTGTTTTCTTTCTTGAACACAAATTAGGTGCCGTGTAATAGAAAAAGTTTGCAAACTCTAACCTTTGCTCCAAGCATTATTGCTCGTTCTTGTTCAAAAACTCTTTGCTGTTCCTTCTTGTAACCTGTGATGCCAAATCTGTGAACCTCCAGGCGAGCCTAATTAACAGGAAACTTAATATTATGTATAAGCATAAAGAATGTGATTTTATATATATAGAAAATTCTAGATTTTTCTTTTTTTTTTTTTTTTAAATACAGCACTAACAGTTGGTTTCACAGACTGAGATTAGCACTAATCTTGGACTTAATGTTAATTTAATAACCAGGATGCTAATCAATGTGTGAAACCATCCGTAAAAGCGCAGTTGATTGAATGGTCTGACTGCAGCTATATGTTTGATACGAGGAACAAAACCAACTTCTGTTAAAAGCATATGCAATAGTATCAACTATCAATAATATCACTTTCAGCACAAAAAAGGGGAGACCTAGTCTTGCTTGCGCCAAGTTGAAGGTTTAGTTATCTTTCATGCAATATCTTCTGATTGGGGCGGCATAGTTCAACAAAAACTTTAGTCTCGTAAAAATCCAAACAAACCAAAATCCAGCTTAAAAGCATTTTAAATACGCATCACTATTGATCTGAGATGTATCAAGTTACCTTTTCGAGGTTAAAAACTTCTGTGTCCATTTTCTTTTCTTCATTTTTTTCAGCAACCTGTAAAAGAGTCTTTAAAAAAAATAAAGAAAGCCTCAAGAGTCACGCTTTCTGGTGATAGTTTTCTTAAACATTCCAGAGGATGGACAACTTGGCCACTGCAGTGAGGGACTGCTGGTTACACCGAAACCCACTATCATGCCCTTGGCGATGTCTCTGAGATCCTTCTGCTCTTGCGTCATTGTTGCTGAATAGTGGCACACAGCTTTTACACAGCTTACATGTCACATGACCACATACATTTGACATTGCAGAATCTGTTCTGACTATAGGTTCAAGCAACATTTCTAAAGGTGATACTTATACATTATATATATATAAGTGTAGATATCATATATGAGGAATAACACCTCTCTGATCAATAATCAATGAGTATGGTTTTAAAACATAAAAAAAAAACTCATCTCAGTGGTGTATCCACAATTTGCTACAGAAATGTACACATCATTCATTGTACTTAGAAGCATTGTTAATACAATGTGACTTTTTTTTTAGTCCAATAAATGGTGAAAAAGCACTCTGAAGGACTGATTTCAAATTGACATACTGTATGATAATGCTCAAATTACCTTAGAGTTAGAGACAGGTGCCTGTGGACTTGCAGTCTTTTTGGAAGGATTGTGAAACATCACAACTTCAACCTGAGCTTGTTTTTTTGCTGAAACTGTTTGTGGGCTGGCCATTCCTGTATGGCTGTTTTTACTACAAGAAAAGTTAGAAATTACATCCTTTTTGCCCTTCTGTTCTGGAACACCAATGCTTTTGAAGGCTCTGTCTATGTCAACACTGTCAGTATCCAAACCCACAGGTTCAGAATCTGCCAGTCTCTCTTCATTACATTTTGTTCCGTTTTTCGTTTTGGAATTCTTTTTTCTTTTCTTTCCTGTATCCTCACCTGTAAAGAAAAAGGAAAGTTGACCTGTTACATAAAAACGTTTACGAATTATTTTGTGTTATAATAGTCTTGTTAAGATATCTATAGGGCCCATCAGTGTATCATACTTCAATTTAGGTAGCATCACTGCTTCTGGTGTAAATGTAACCTTAAACCACAACCCCCTACCTGCTATGCTTAATAGATATAAGTATGATCACAATAATGCGGGACAGCACACTGTTGTGGATGGTGGAGCTAGGCAAGTACCTTTACAGTTTCTATTTATTATACTGCTCGCAAATATTATCCTCAATGTCATATTTTTGTCCATTCCCCATCATTTGTGTAAATAATAATTTGTATAATTAACCCGTTGTTTTCCGATTCAGGTCATTAGCTACCGAGCGTTAACGAACATTCTACCGTAACAGTTAGCTTGAATTGAAAATGTTCAATTGCATTTAACTCAAACTTGAACCCAAACAATGACAACCTAATTACAGATTTTCTAGCGTTGCACAGATCTAGGGATGTGCACTGGCGGGCGTGAAAGCTGGTAAGTACAGTAAACAAATAAAATGAAATTGCTCACCAAAATCATAAAGATTGTTTAACACGGTGTCGAGGAAACACTCCTCCGTGTCTGTGTCGCGGCGATGTGTTTTTTGACTCATATTAAAATGACTTCTGTAGGCTAATATTAAATGGCGTTCCTTCCAGACTACAAAACTGTTTTTTTTCACGTGGTTAAACCGGAAGCCGGAGTTCTAAGACGCCTGTTTGACTGTTTTCGGCCACCATCCGGGGGACAGTCTGGTTTCCTTACAAACGGGATGTGGTTACAGTTTTCTCCTGGCACCGCCTAAGAAACTGCATCTGGCTTGTTGTGAAATTCAGCATTCATTCTTCAGTCACACCACTGCAAAGGCAAATTCCACTCTATCTGCACATTCATGCCCTCAAACTTTGATATTTCCTGACACAAGGGATGGCATCTAAAACCCTGTATTCGGTACGTATCTTTATTTATGTTGTCGTAGTCGTTGGAGTTATGGTATGAAATTATCAGTTTGGGCTGTCACAATAATTTACATTATTGATTAATTTCAGTTGTTCTTATAACAGTGGAAACTATGCAGGACTACGAGCCCATCGCTTGTTATGGAATGGCCTACATATTGCAATAATTATAGGGGATTGAAAAAAAAAAATGTCTGGGATAAAAAGTAGATCTGGCACCATTCCAAATACCTTACCCTCCTCAGTAAAGTTATGTAATACGATACACGTTGTGCATATCTGTTTGTACTGCAACCTACTGCCCAACAGGAGCCAAGGTTAAAGAAGAGAGATGATTTTGAAGATATCTTGGAAGAAAGAAGGAACTCCAGTGACGTGAGATATGCCCTGAAATGTTATACGCCATTGCTGTACAAGGGAATCACACCTTGTAAAGCAAGCATGCTCAAAACTACTGTTCTCAAGTCAGACCATGTACACTATGTTATTCAGCAGGTACGATGTCAAGCTGTTTTCTATGAGTTGCCTAATTAAATCATATGTGAGATGATCAATAACAACAATTCATGTTTTTTCAGACTTCTTATGTCATTTTGTAATCAAGTGATAAAACCCCATGAAATATCCACACCCATACTTCAATACTAGTAGGAAATTAGCTTCACTTTTGGTTGTCCAGTTTCAGCAGAAGGGTGGTGATGAGAGTTCTCACATCTGCATGGTGCATTTTTTATGTAATGCTGTAGTTTAAGAAGAAACTTTTTTTTTTTTACTTTCAATCTTGATTGAATGAAAAGCACAGTAATTATTTTTAGGTGTAAAAAATGCATAAATGGCACAAACAGGCAACAGATTGATTGGGAATGCATTGTACAGTCTAAATTAAGAAAGGATTGAGTAGTGTGGGCAGCTTTGAACTGTATTTGCTTTGTGCATAAAGTTTTCAACTGGCATCACTTTCTAGTTGTCAAAGGAGATGGGGGAATCCCCAGATATCATCAAAGAAGAAGCAGCTGAAATCCTGGAAGAGATGGCGCAAAGTCTTCACCTCGGTATCATCCGATTCTTTGCATTCACATTAAGCAAAACCTTTAAAAAACTCTTTCAGAGAGTGAAAGTCAATGAAGAAGGCATTCAAAGAGTAAGTGGCCTTCCATTGCTGAAGAGTAAAGAATAATTTTTACAAATTACTCACCCATTGCCCCATGCACACTTTGTTATTCCTTCAGTTAATTATTTAGGCAAGAACTGTGACTGCTGCACCATTATTATGTAGGCCCAGGCATGACATTGTTAATGTTTTGTGTTTTTTTTTTTTTTTTGTTTTTTTTTAATGAGGAAAAAAAAGACTATTTCCAGTTAATCCAGAAATCTAAAAGAAAAATCACATGTACATTTTCAGCTAATTTACTGTTTGTTTTGTTTTCACTCTGTAGTTACAACAAGCTATTCAGGAGCATCCAGTGGTCTTGCTTCCCAGTCACCGCAGTTACATAGACTTCCTCATGATGTCCTATATTCTCTATACCTATGACCTTTCCTTGCCCGTTATTGCTTCTGGAATGGGCAAGTATCTCTAGACCTGTA
This sequence comes from Polyodon spathula, assembly GCF_017654505.1. NCBI lineage: Eukaryota > Metazoa > Chordata > Actinopteri > Acipenseriformes > Polyodontidae > Polyodon > Polyodon spathula. Next base: position 22,991,603 of record NC_054539.1, read on the forward strand.
CTGTTTTAATGCTTCACATTTGATAATTACATGTAAAGGATTATACATGTTTGTCTGTTTTGAAAAGTGTGTTTGTGGAGAAAGTTGTATCCATTTCAGTTTCATAATTGCTGTATAAACGTTAAGCTCCTTTCAATCAGTGAGTAATTCTTGTTAGATTTCTACTGCACGGTTGTTGATTTTTATTCCCTTATCCATGTAAGAAGTTTGTTGGTACTTGAAGTGGTTGAGCATGGTTTTTGTTTTTGTGCCAAAGTCTGAATAAGCTTTTGCACTCTTAACCTTCAAGTTCAAAAAGCATTTTAGTAATGGTTTTGTAGTGGGCTTTTTATTCCTTATTCTACTAAAGAATAAGTTCTGTAACACCTAGGGTGATTAACTCGTGAGCATTTCTTTCTATCAGTGGCCTCTTTTATCTGTCACAGTTGCTTACTGCAGAATAGTTCCTCTAAATATGATCACATATTTTGCAGACTTCCTGGGAATGAAGATAGTAGGTGAGATGTTACGCATGTCAGGAGCCTTTTTCATGCGTCGTTCATTTGGTGGAGACAGACTCTATTGGGCTGTCTTTTCCGAATATGTGAAAACCATATTAAGGGTAAAGTATTTTTTTCTTTGTTTTGTAATTAACCTTTATTAACATGTACATTTGAGTGGTTGTCACAAGCAGATTAATTTAACATTAGTTATGTATAATATATAATATCACACATATGTGCACACATATATAATATATATATAATATATATATATATATATATATATATTATATGTATATATAAACATACAGTATATACTTTTCTGTTCACAGTAAGATCTCAAAACATTTTAATCAGAGAAGCAAATACGAACAGCAAATGATTACTATATACTTTGCTTTTATTCAGATCGGTTATGCTCCAGTTGAGTTCTTTTTGGAAGGAACTCGAAGTCGCACTTGTAAGTCACTGACCCCCAAGTTAGGTAAGTATATGTATAGTCCACAAAAGTACAGTACAGAACAACCTAGTGTAATCATTATGTAAAACAGAACACATCCCTTTAAACAGACTTTGGACAGTGTCAGATTTGTGGAAGCTCACACGAGCCTCACGCAAGATAAAACATGAAGTCTGTCAGATGTATAGTTTTCATCAAAGTGATCTGATGGAGAAATAACAACAAACAACAACAAAGCCCCTATTAGATAACGATGATGGAATTACAGCATTAAACACAACTTGCCATTTTTAATTTGTAAAATGCATTTTGTTTAACTTTGATTCTGTGTATTTAGTAAGACTCTTTGTTACTTAGGCACTTGCATGTCTCCTGCATATGGGGGCTAGTGTTGCTCTGTACCATGTGAACAACATAGTTAAATCAGTTAGGATGCAGTTTTACAGTTCTACAGTTATAAGGCTTGAGTATATGTAACATTGTGATACAAATTATGCAAGCTGATGTTTGGCAACTTCTAATTGTCTTGTTTACTTGCAACACAGTACTACATTTAGAAGAACTATACGTGTTACTGCATCCCATATACTTTTAAATATTTCTCTTTTACATTTTGAGCTAAAATCTAACCTTCCTCAATTTTTTGTGGTTATTGTGTTGTGATTGCACACTGTACAACAGTCACTTTTGTTTTGATCTGCAAATATAATAAAATAAATGTACACAATACAAGTCGGCTGCTCAGTGTTTGCTCTGTCATGCTAAAGCACTATATGAATGCACTGTGAAGTAATATAGCTAATTGTTTATGGAAAGTATGACTACTTACTGAAGGTCATAAATGCTTTGTCTACTGGAACACTTTTGGTGATGTTAGGTTGTTTTTTTTTCTTTCAGGTCTACTTAATATTGTGACGGAGCCATTTTTAAAAGGGGAGGTTTTTGATGTCAGCCTTGTTCCAATCAGTATTAGCTATGAAAGGATACTGGAAGAATCCTTGTATGCACATGAGCTTCTGGGAGTCCCTAAACCAAAAGAGACTACCTCAGTATGTTGGCTAATGCAATTTACCAGGTTTATTTTCTGCAGATCTTTACACAGCATGTTGTGTTGTATGCATGTTTTTAAGGATTCAAGGAGGGATGAAACGTGTGTACCTGCAGCTGAAAGGACAAAGTAGAAAAACCTGTAGCGAATTTTAACAAACTGAAAAGCGAAATTTTGATTTTATTTTATTTATTTTTTTTTTTTTAAAGAGTTCACAGATTGAATGTCTATGGTCCATGTAACGCTTATCAATTAAATTTTATTTAGATTTTTTAAAATATAAATTGCCCAGTTATTTTCCCCCTGATTTTCTCCCCAATTTGGAATGTCCAGTAATTCCCCACGCAGGTTAGGGGATCTGAAGGTTCATTGGCTGCCCTCTGATCCCCAGACCAAACCAGTTTCCTCTTGTACACCCATGAATTCAAGAGCGGATGTCAGCGAGCTACCAGCCTCTGAGCTTACTGGGCGCCTGGCCAGCAGGGTTCGCTGTAGCGCGATGAGGAGAAGCAGTCCCTGCCTGTTTTGCCTCCCTAACCTATGGGAGTGTCAGAGCCAATGCGACACTCCGTTCGGAATTCTCAACGAAGACCAGTGAATCCGTACAGCCAGGACGCGAACCTGCGCTGTATGACTCGCCCTGCATGTCACGCGGCTGTGCTTTTACCAGGTGAGCCACTCGGGGACCCATTCAATTCAATTTTTTTCTGAAACTGAAAAAATGGAAATACGTCTTTCCCTTTTTTCATTTACAATATGAAAATTGAAAAGTTTAAATATTGGTAAAAATCACCATAGCTTTGTTTTTTTGCTTTCTCAGAAAGAAAACTGAAATTTGAGTTGAAATGACTCATCTTTCATGTGTTTCTACTCCTGCTAAAATAATGGAAAATCAAACAACGGTATAACTTTAAATGCTTGCCATTTGTGTAATTAAAACATTCGCAATTGGGATGTGCCATTAATGCTTGAGGAAGAACACTGCAGACCTGCAAAGGCAAACAATTTAAAAAAAAAAAAAGAGAGAATCTACAGAATAATAATAATAATAATAATAAGCATTGTCATTTTAGTCCCGATAGTAATAAACTGAAATTAAAAAACACAATCTTTATATATCTTTTTCCATTTCAGGAAATGATATAAAAATGTAATTGATAAGCGCTATACAGACCGTCTATTGACATATGTTGTAAACAGACAAATAGAAATAATATTGCACTAAATAAAGCTTTAAAAAAATAACACTGTACTTTTTTTTGTTATTATTATTTTAGGGTCTTTTAAAAGCCAGAAAAATGCTCAGTGATGATTTTGGCAGCATACACATATACTTTGGGCATCCTGTATCCCTCCGAAGTTTGGCAAAGGAAAAGATAAATCGTTCTGATTTCAACTTGGTTCCCAGGTAGCTGCAATCTCCCCGTCTATTGTGTACTGACAGCTGACATGCCTGGCAGGAGGAGGGGGTCAAGATGGATTTCCTTGCTGTCTCCACTGACATAATGTTCGGTCTGCTGTCTTCATTGTCTTTACATTATGTAGCTATAGAAACATGTACTTTTGTAATAATTGTTTTTGCCAGTAAACGACTGCAATTTTAGTTAATAAATGGAAGTGGTTAATAACCTGGTCACCACTGTTTCCCACCTGAATTCACACTGAATTTAATGCTATAATGTCAGTTCTGTCACCTAAAGATTGTAGAATTTTCTATTCTATCAGGCATAAATGCAGACCTTGGGGTAGATGACATAGCTTCATGCTCTGCCTGGAGGCTGTATTGGTTTGTCCTGTGTTAGTTTAGATTAAGTCTTCTGTTTGGCATTTGAAGATCCCTTTTAAGATAATTTATTTAACTGTTGTTTAACTTGTAAACAACTTTAGTGAAAGGTTGACATGACTGTGAAGATGCCATCCGTTAGATTTTTGCTGTAAGGAAAAACAGCTGTGAATTATATTAGGAGACTTCTTTTCTTCTTGCAGATATGTTTAATAAGGAAAATGTTTTCATTTTTTAATTAATACTTTAAACAAACAATTGTATTTAACGTCTGACATGTTAGCATTTGTAACATAAGCACTTTCATAATCCACAGCAGGATTTATTTTCTCCTTGAAAACTTGGTTTTATTATTCCTTGGTACAAGTTCTTGAGGGTGTCCAAAGCTAGATCATGTTGTTCTAATGAAGGTTAGAATCTTAAGAACTGTTAGCCCAAAATTGAGGTAGATTTGTTGTTCAACATACTGCAAATGTACGTCATGGCAACCCTATTTCTTTTCACAATACAGTAATTGTAGCATATCCGACTGCAGTGAGACTAGAGTAAGGGCGGGTATGTAAAAAGTCGGATGAATGAGTCCTGTTTTAAATACCATTATACACAACTGTAACAATTACTATATTCACACAATTATTGTTTTGAGATTCAGTTTTTATTAAGGAGCTCGCCTAAATCCCTTGTTTAGAAAGATACACGGTATTAATGCTTGTGACAGAGTAGCCGTTTGCCGTGTGGGTGCATGCATTCGCTGCTGAGTGACAGGCAGGAGATCGAGAAGGAGGTTGAAGTTGATACGCTCCACAGGCGAACAGGATTTACACATCAAGTCAACACACTGAACAGGTCACATGACACTAGCAGCAATGGCAGCGCACGGAGCACATGCCACACATTGTATGAAAACTTTGTTAGAATCTACAATATCTTCTTTGTTCAATAATAAACTAACATTGGTGAAGAGGTTGATCATAAATGGTTAGGGCGGATATGTGACAGGTGGATACACGATGGATTAGTGTATTGACACCAATATATTTGGCAAATGCTACTGACATACCATTTCTTTTTGATTGTTGCAGACATATTCCAAGAAAACCAACAGAAGACATCCAAGCCTTTGTCAACGATACAGGCTACAGGATGGTGCATCTTCAGCAAGAAAACATGGTTGTCAGTCCCTGGGTTTTGATTGCCACCATCCTGATGCAAGATTTACCTGGAGTAGATTCAGACTACCTCATAGAAAAGACTTCCTGGCTGCGAAGCTTAGCACTGTTGTTTGGGGCTTTCCTTGACTGGCCTGGTATGTTGCATAAGCAAGTGGATGATTTTACTTTTTGCTTTTGAAGATAGGGATACTGTGAGATTCCACTGGGTCAGGAAAACAAGATAACACAGCATTAGCAAACATTTAAACTAGGTTATATCCCTTGACTTTTTAAAGCCTAACTTGAATTGTACTTTCATTTGAACTGAATACTCATATGATGTGATTTTCAGGTCATGTACCAACCAGCAAGGTTGTTACCTCCAGTGTTGCCTTGCATCACAACATCGTTAGGAGTGTGAATGGACGAGTTGTGCTGATTGATGAAGAGAAACCGAATGATAATAGTCCAGATGATCTGGTCTTCAAGAAAGCAGTCACGGTTCTGATGTGCGCATCGTACAGGAATCAGATCATGCACGTGTTTATACGTCCGGCATTGGTGGCAGCTGCAATTCATATTGCGTGTAACTCAAGAAAAGGTACTGTTGGAAGATTACTTTTTAAAATAACGCTATTAGTTACTTAAAGCAATGAGACTATTACTATCGCTCCCAAACATGAGGATTACACTTTTTTTTTAAATAAGTGTTGCTTTGTTACTTTAATTGCTCTTTTGTGATATTGTTGCCTACACAATAATATCCTAATCTACTTTCTAAGTAGTGGTTTGGAGCACCTTGCACTGTATGTGTCACCGTGTGCCATAATGGCTGCTAAAAGTGATAAAACCTCACCATTCACTAACCTGTTTAACTGGTAGAGCGAACGAACATGAATAACGACATGCTATAACGTTTTAATTGTTTTATGTATTTATTTTCAGAAGAAGTATTTAACAACTTCAGCTTTCTTCGTGAACTTTTTGCCAATGAATTCATTTTCTGTCCAGGAAATGCTGTGCAGGTATATGTAATTCTGAGTGGTTAATTTTATGTAAACTGGGGGAGGATGATAAACTGAGATCAGTCTTCAACAAGGGTGGTCCTGTAACAGCAGAATAGTTTCAAAATACACCATTGTTTAGATCTATTGAAAGGACCCAATTTAGTTTTTATTTGCACCAGACAGAAGTTAATGCTAGATGTTCTGTATGCCGAGTCTCCAAGGCTTTGAGGTAATGTTTTAGGCATATCCGACACCTAGTTTTAAGTATAGCAGGTTCTCCCTGGCCTGCGCGTCAGGGAAGTGCTCAGTGGACTTTTCTAACAACCCAATACCAACTGAAGGTAGTTGTGATGTTACTGTTTTTGTTATAATTGGAGGTGCAGTGAGAAAAGTATGATACTGGTATAATATTTGTCTGGCATTTTATGTTTTTTTTTTTTTCTTTTTTTATGCTTTAATATGTTTTTACTATAGGACTTTGAGGACGGATGTTACTTACTTGTGAAGAGTGATGCTGTTCAAATACTAAAGCAAGACTTTGTGGTAACTGAGACTGGCCAATCAACCATTTCCTTTCTGGTAGCTATGCTGAGGCCCTTTCTGGAAGGCTATCAGGTAAATTTGTAGTAGAGAGGGATTATCTATACACCATAGAGTGATGACATATTACGGTTTTAAGTAATAAATACTTTGTCACTGTTTAAGTAGGACATCAAATATACTGTATAACCCCAGTAGGTAGGATCATGTTTCTGTATTATCATTTTTGATGTTGTGGGACTAATTAAATAAGTGCTAGTAATTGATTATTGTAAGGGAGTTAATAAGTTCAACTGCTATTCTGAAATGCTGCTGTTTGTTTTGTAACTAGGTAGTGTGCAAGTACCTATCTGAAGAAGTAACTGCAGGATTCACTGAGAAGCAATATGTTCCTGCAGTCCGCGTCTTTGCAGTAAAGATGATCATATCAGGTTATTGGCATTTCCTTTTTAATATATGCCCTGCGGTACACAGGTCAACAAACATGGTTCTGCCACCATGGGGATTATTTTCAAAAGTTTCACGTAACCCAGACCCGTAACTTTAGGGAACTTCTTGCTGACAGATATGTTTTCCATTTTGTTCCTTTTCATAATTGCAAACCTTCTGTTGCTTTTAATCTTTAAAAATTGCAATAGGAAGTTGAATAAATGTTGATACTTTCAGGCACTATAAATAAGGCCATGTGTAAATCGCGATTTCATGGGCTGCTTGGACATTGTGAAATTAGCCCAATACTGTGATTTTTACAATTTTTAAATAAAAATACATTTAGAATTATTTGTGTTTCATACAAAGAAAATCACATTAACGAAACTGTACACCCCTGCTGTGCGCCTGTGGGTACTATTCATCATGCACATAGCACTGTGCAGTGATTGTCATGTGACTGCAATCTAGGTGGGAAATTAAAATACTACACACTGTAAACAAGAAAGTGGATGTATATAAAAAGGCTACACATATGTCTGCAGGAAATTGCGTAAAGCAGTATCCAGCAGGAGTTTTACACAGTAATGTACGTCCTGCAATGTTACTGTAGATCACTACCGAGAATCCTCTGTTGACAGGCATTTAGATTGAAGTATTCTTCAAAAGAGAAAGGCAGAAATCCAGAGCAGTACTGCAACTGCTTTACTTGAAAAGAAACAAAAAAACGGTGACGTCCATGTTCCAAAAGTCCACCGAAACCTGTGAAGCACGAAACACATTACATTTTGACCTGACGGAGATGTTTGTTTACACAAATATCTGTCTTGAAACATTTGGACAACCAAAAGTTACGTAAATTCTTCAGACTGAGTAGCAAATGGTGGAGCGATTCCTTTATAAGCCCATCTGAGACGTGAATACTTACCTAAAGTTGCGGAGTATCACAAGCAGGAGATTATGGAATTGGTAAAACAGTCTGGTTGCTTGTCAGGGTCACTGACGAGTCGGCTGATGCCCCAAATCAGTATGGGTTACGCATTGTATTTGTTTTGCAAGACCTGAATGGTGAACATGCATCTGATATACTAGAACTGAAAGCTGCACTTACAGGTACACTTTACCTAAAGGCTGTTAATTACAACACTGTAGGGTTGCAAAATGAAGCACAGAGAGGATCAGAGACAATCGATCACACTGATCTTTGCATCAAAGGTTTATTGCAGTCATCAAAATACAGAGCGCTCTGGAGAATAACAGTCACTTCATCAGTAACTAGTGTATTCTACCGGGGTAAAGCACATACATGGGTTATATAGTTTCCACATAACATCCCCTGGTCCTATCAGGATTTGGCACGCAGCATACAATTCATCCATCCCTACCCCCTAAACTCATATACTCAACCAATAGAGGCTAGCTGTGGGGCATGATTGCCTCCTCCGTTGCGGTTGTTATGTTCACTTCAACCTGGAATTTACTATCTAGCAAGCAAGCATGCATTGCTGTTCTTCTACCATCCCCCCACTGCCTCTGGACATCTAACCCAACCTAATGGTGTACTGAAACATTCCACCCTTCCCCTCTTCTTTCACAAATTCCTTACTAAACTGTGTAAAACCGCACCCAAATGACTGTTGATTGATCATGATATCCTGTTCGGTTCCTTCAACACCATTTCACAAGCTATTGTAAAGTGCTTGAATAGCTTTGATGTTGATTTTGATGATGCATTTATCTCTAAATTTGCTGTTTAAAAAAATAATAATCTGTACACATAATTTATAAAATACACTGATGCACAAAAGAAATGCATCACTCAGGTCTAATGTATTTAATCAAATATTTTAAACACAGATATCAGACATCACAGAAAATGTTAACAAAAATAGAAATTAAAGAATCATGACAAGTTTTCTGTATAAAATGTGACAGACTGTTAAAATGAAAACATTATAAAGTTAGGCGGATATGCCCTCCCTGAGTATTAACACAATCCTGGCAACGTTGACGCATAGACCTGACAAGCCTCTGGCGAAAGTTGGCTGGTCGCGGTTGTCTCCTATGGATGGCACGGGCGAATTGGTCCCACCGATGTTCTGTTGGACTCAGGTCAGGAGAAAAAGCTGGCCACGACAAGACCTCGACATTGTTTTCTTGAAGTCGTGCAATTATAATCCTAGCACTGTGTGGTCTTGCATTGTCCTTTGTCAATGTATCGCTGAGCAGTAAGGTTGTCCTCAACCTGCACCAGAGGCGTTCTTGTGTCAAAGGAGATTCTTCCCACATCATCACACTTCCACTGCCCCACCAGTTGGCTTGAACAACGCAACAGTCAGCAAAACGCTCACCACGACGTCTCCACACACGTTGTCTTCCGCCAGGTCTGTCAAGGGCAAAACAGAATTCAACAGTGACTAAAACACTCCACCACTCTCTGCTGCCATCTCAGATGGTCTCTGGCACACAGAAGACGACGATTTCGTCTCTCAGCAAGCTAATCATTTTCATGCAGATGGCAAGCTACAGTCATTCTCCTGATGCGCTGGTTATTTTTTCATGGAATTTCTTGTGCTGCAGCCACTGCAGTCTGAAAACAATTACGCGGATGGACCAGTTGGATGTGGCGGTCCTGGGCCGATGTGGTGACCCTCTGCCGGTTTCCTGGTTTCTGTGGACTAGTCTGAAGATTCTCTGGGCAACTTCTCTCAGACAGACCACCGTTAATCATGCCGATAGCAACCAGACGATCTTCATTACTGAAGCAGGGCATGTTCGTATCTTTCGCTGTTTTTCCATTAATTAAAATCAGCCATTTGAAAAGACGTACAGATTCTTAACTCATTTTGCCAATTTTAACTCAACTGAAATACCAAACACTGAGCACCTGACTTTTTTTTATGAAATCACATGACTTGAGCTCAGTATTCTGTTATCCCAAGGAACAATACCACTCAAACAATCAACAAACTTATCTGCTTACTATTTAAAATGTAAATGACGTTATGTATGTGCCCAATCGGCTATTGATGTAAAACTTAGACTTTTGCGTTTTCATTGTGCATCAATATAGTTCCATGCACATTCCACGAAATATGATACTTTACTCGCGACACTGCTGTGAATTTAAATTTAATTATAATTTGTTTTCGTGTTATTTCTAAGTTACGTGAACATAAATTTAGACTACCAACATTTGAAAATTGATGTGTAATTAAACACGTTGACAATTGCCTAATATACCAGTAATGGAACTTACCTTAACAATCTTACAAACTTTTGAAAACAACTCCCTGTGTGTTAAATTTGTAACATGCCCCTCTGTTAGTATAACACTGTGTAACAATTTTTTTTTTTTTTTTTTTTGTTCCTGGTTAGTAAGTGTTATTTCCTAATTGCTTATGCCTCAAAAGTATAGAAAATGGCTATTATTCCCCACAAACTTTGCTTTTGTGACCAGGACAGTGATATTTCAAAATATCACTATTTCCAATGGGAAAACGGGCAAATGTGTGTCTTTTCGTTCACATAAAGTCAGAAAAAAACAACATATGAATCCAAATTAACATGTATTTATACTAAAGTAATACAAAAATGACTACAGAAGATTTTAGAAGTAAATTTACAGTATAATCGTAAATCTCGAAAAACTACTCACTTCTAAATTTTTTGTAGTCATCTTATAACACTTACTACCCAGGAACAAAAATTGTGTTACATAATGATCAATGTGTGATATATTAAGTATTCTTTAATCAAACCTAATTACCTTTTAAACTTCTGTGTACAGGAAGCCTTAAATCCTATGACGTCCTTTCATCTGACTTGCAAAAAAATTGTTTGGCAGCCTTACTAAGACTGAACGTTTTGAGGAAAACCAAGCTGTAAGTAATTTTTGTTTTTTAATTGTAATGATATTTATCCTATGAGCATTGTTGGTATGACTGTTTTTTTTTTGGGGGGGGGGGCTTAGCGCCCATTCCCAGAACTGTGGCTTCTATTATATTCAGCTACTGCTAATATTTAACCTTGGCTTTTCCTAACTGCACACTCTTATTTTGAGGCTTTGGAAACCAGTGGTCCTTTAGATCTCTAGATTCTGTAGACTCATTCAGTGTGGCATAATTTTTCAACTAGTGTTTGATGTTCTATAGTGCAAGAAACACTTCACTATGTTTTGGAAGAACTGGATTGTTTAGAATATATTATGAAACAGCGTAAGTAATAAAACTGTGATGCTTTTTTCTTTTCAGAGCCGACCAGATTACTATCAAAGTAAACAAGGCAGCTGTTACCAGATTAGTGGACACACTTGGTAAATATATATCTATATATATACAGTCAGTCTTGGTTAACTCTACACCCCACAGGGATGCCATTTAGTGTTGACTCATTCAAGGTGTTGAGTTAACCACGAGGCGCATAAGCCATGGCATTAATTACAGTATACAGCACTGTACAAACTCGTATAGTTCCATTTGAAGTAGGAATTAATAAAATAACTACAGCGTTATTTTTACGAAAACAATCCAACCACAAACTGTTAACTTTACTTTTTAGGTATTGGCTTGTACTGCTTAATTTGGCTTAAATAGCAAAAGTTAACAAATGTACATTATACAGAATTAACTTGGTGAACAAAAACAATAATAAACAACTTGCAGTTTCACACAGGTCAAACATTGCTGATTGTTTTGCATGCAAAAACACTCGTTTTGAAAGTTCTACTGACCAAGCTTCTTATCCTGAATAACCAGAGCTTTAAAGCCAAGTGAACTAGAATTAATTTTTCGTGACACTGTAACCAGCTGCATTTGGTAGTTGTAAATGAATGAATGGACGAATTAATGAATGATCTGATTCCAGTCAGAGTTCAGTCACGTGAAATGACAGTGCCGAGTTATCCACTAGTCTTTTTAATAGTTTTTAATACCGGTAATAAGTGTTGCATTACAAGTAAAATGTAGTGTCGATTTAAAAGTGCATGTTTTATAAGGAGAAAATTTGGGACTGTCTGTCGAAATAAGCGAAGGTGTCGAGTTACCTACCAGTCGAATTAACTGAGGTTAACTGTATTTAATATCTGGTTATGTAACCTAATCACATTTTCTTCCTTCTCATTATTCTTATAGGGTGATCGTTAATACCGTGTAGACCACGTCTATTCATACTGCAGTGCTCTCTCTTTATAAGGAGGCCATTTATACTGCAGAACAAGGTGTACTACGTAAGGTGTCATACAGTGGCTTGCGAAAGTATCGCCCCCCCCCTTGGCATTTTTCCTATTTTGTTGCTTTACAACCTGGAATTAAAATTGATTTTTATTTGGATTTCATGTAATGGACATACACAAAATAGTCCAAATTGGTGCAGTGAAATGAAGAAAATAACTTGTTTAAAAAAATTCTAAAAAATAAATAACGGAATAGTGGTGCGTGCATATGTATTCACCCCCTTTGCTATTAAGCTTCTAAATAAGATCTGGTGCAACCAATTACCTTCAGAAGTCACATAATTAGTTAAATAAAGTCCACATGTGTGCAATCTAAGTGTCACATGATCTTTCACATGATCTCAGTATATATACACCTGTTCTGAAAGGCCCCAGAGTCTGCAACACCACTAAGCAAGGGGCACCACCAAGCAAGCGGCACCATGAAGACCAAGGAGCTCTACAAACAGGTCAGGGGCAAAGTTGTGGAGAAGTACAGATCAGGGTTGGGTTATAAAAAAATATCCGAAACTTTGAACATCCCACGGAGCACCACTAAAGCCATTATTAAAAAAAGGAAAGAATATGGCACCACAACAAACCTGGCAAGAGAGGGTCGCCCACCAAAACTCACAGACCAGGCAAGGAGGGCATTAATCAGAGAGGCAACAAAGAGACCAAAGATAACCCTGAAGGAGCTGCAAAGCTCCACAGCGGAGAATGGAGTATCTGTCCATAGGACCACTTTAAGCCGTACACTCCACAGAGCTAGGCTTTATGGAAGAGTGGCCAGAAAAAAAAGCCATTGCTTAAAGAAAAAAATAAGCAAACACATTTGGTGTTCGCCAAAAGGCATGTGGGAGACTCCCCAAACATATGGAAGAAGGTACTCTGGTCAGATGAGATTAAAATGAGCTTTTTGGCCATCAAGGAAAATGATAGGTCTGGCGCAAACCTAACACCTCTCATCACCCCGAGAACACCATCCCCACAGTGAAGCATGGTGGTGGCAGCATCATGCTGTGGGGATGTTTTTCATCGGCAGGGACTGGGAAACTGGTCAGAATTGAAGGAATGATGGATGGCGCTAAATACAGGGAAATTCTTGAGGGAAACCTGTTTCAGTCTTCCAGAGATTTGAGACTGGAACGGAGGTTCACCTTCCAGCAGGACAATGACCCTAAGCATACTGCTAAAGCAACACTGGAGTGGTTTTAGGGGAAACATATAAATGTCTTGGAATGGCCTAGTCAAAGCCCAGACCTCAATCCAATTGAGAATCTGTGGTATGACTTAAAGATTGCTGTACACCAGCGGAACCCATCCAACTTGAAGGCGCTGGAGCAGTTTTGCCTTGAAGAATGGGCAAAAATCCCGGTAGCTAGATGTGCCAAGTTTATAGATACATACCCCAAGAGACTTGCAGCTATAATTGCCGCAAAATTTGGCTCTACAAAGTATTGACTTTGGGGGGGGGTGAATAGTTATGCACGCTCAAGTTTTCAGTTTTTTTGTCTTATTTCTTGTTTGTTTCACAATAAAAAATATTTTGCATCTTCAAAGTGGTAGGCATGTTGTGTAAATCAAATGATACAAACCCCCAAAAAATCAATTTTAATTCCAGGTTGTAAGGCAACAAAATAGGAAAAATGCCAAAGGGGGTCAATACTTTCGCAAGCCACTGTAGCTCCCATTTGCCCCATAATGCCACTGCACTAACACTAGTATTCTTGTTTTAAGGTGGAACACAATCTCTTAACTATGGCTCCAATCTACAGCATTATAAAGGGGGAGCACTGTATGTGTCACAATTGATATGCGCTTATTCAGTTGTAAGGTAACTTGGTATAAAACCTACCTAAGCACATCTTGATGGTGGGTCTTTGTGACTTACATTTTAATGAGCGCTGGCCTCTGTTTATGAGACCTGGTTGTGCTAAGTTGAAGATCATAGCTGGGAATCTCACAGGTAGCACCACATTGGCCTTGTGCTCCTGCAGGTTGGGGAAGCAAATGCAACAAGGACTGCTTAACCTCACAATGCTACAGCAGCCCCTTCTGGCAGAGTTTCAGAGGAAACCAGCAGGACTGGCCATTGTTCTCCAGAAATATTCTAATCAAACTTTAAATGTTGGTGGTAATTTATATATATATATATATATATTAATATATATATTATATATATATATATATATATATATATATATATATATGTTTTATTTTCTATCTCCTAGATGGAAAAACACCTGTCCAAAAAGCAGCCCTTGCAAGACTTTAACACAGCAGTGGAATGGCTGACTGAACACAACATCTGGGAAACCAATGCCTTCATTAAGAAATACAAAGCCAGTTAAGCCCAGCCAGTACATCAGTAAAATGTTAAAAGGCTATATTTGGCTTGATTTTTGGAAAGACTGCCATTTTTGATCAATTCTTACTGTACAATACAAAACAACATAATACAAATGTATTATTAGACATCCCAGAGTGCTAAACAATAGAAATGTAGCTAATTTTTCTAACCATGTGAAAACTTAAAAAGGTTTGGAACTCTGTTACTGATCATTGCATGAATGTTTCTAGTTTGTTTACCTAACAATTTATAATGCCAAGTTTATTAGTAGCATTCAGTGACAAAATGACACTTTTCTGAATTCCAGAATCGGCGCTATAATGTAAAAGTAAGCTAAATCACTTTTTTATCCTTCTTTTTTATTATTACATTTGAAGCTTGGGAATTTAGTGCTCTTAAGGATGATGGATAGTGCCACTGGCTACAATCAGGTATGGTGGCATGTGGGCGTTTGTACTCAGTTTACCTCAATCCTGACCTGAAAACATCCATTCAGTTTTGGGCTTCTCCTAAGCAGAGACTGCCGATGTCTACTGGGGCCTGAGTGGAGCCTGCCAAATGATTTAGCTGGATTCAGACAGAAGTACAACATACATAAAAGATTAGTGAATTAACTGACTTCGCTATGGGATTTCCCCTGAAGATCCTCTTTAGCTATATCATAGTTGTGATTTAATGCAAGCCAGGTTCACAAAGCTTTCAGTGAACATATAAACAAGGACTTGTCACCCCACCTTGAGTTAACAGTACTGTTCTGTGTTCAGACAGGAGACAGAAACAAACATATCAGTAGCCTATATTGGAGGTGCCTACTCCACAAACACAGTGCTGGGAATAGTGTTTTAGCAGTGAATTCACAACCTCTGTTATGAATGGCACTATTCACTGTATACCAGGAGTTTCTGCTCAATGAGTAACTTTTCAATAGCAACTGTTTATTATGGATATAATGTTGCAACAAGGTGTGTTATAATATTTTTTTTTTTTTGTAACATTAAAATAACAAATGTGGGCTTTTAATCATGTTTTATTTTTTACCCTTCATTAAAAAAATGTCCACATTATCTGGATAAATTACCTGTAAGTCACTGACTGATATCATGTTAGGATTAAGATGTTCTATGTTAAATCACACCACACATCAATATGATCCAGATTCATTCCTCTTTACATATATATTTCACACCTGAAACCAATGGTGGTATATTTTACTATTACACATTAAAGTATTGTTTATGTAATTTGGTTTTGAGGCAATTTGACACAAGATAATTCTACAGTAGCACACTGTCCTACCTTTTGTCACAGTGCCAATGTTTCACGCACACCATATATCTGATGTGTTTGACATAGACGAGAAGTCCAGGTGTTAAACTAGTTGGTGTTAAATATTTTTGCTATACAGAAAGCCAGTTTAGACATGGTTGAAATTTAAATTTATAGTTGTGCTAACCAACCTTTAAAATCTACTTTCTTACACTTTATGTGTCGTTCACTCGATGGTCTAGAAAATTGATTGTAAACTTGAATGAACTGTCCTTTTAAGTATTATCTCTACCAACAAAAAAAAAAAAGAATATACCATTTTATAAAGGATAAAGAATACAAATAGTGTATTTCTCAACAACTACAACATCACAGAAATGGGATTCCAAGAAAATAGAAATTACGTGCCATGTAAACACTTTCATACTTCAACTGGTCAGACATTGTAGACATAGTGGGTCAATTGCAGTGTACCAGTGATTTTAGTCAACATCAAGTGGACTAAAACGCAGACTAGAAAATCCTGCAAATCTGTACTAACTTAGTCCTGATTGCAGCGCACCAAACACATGATCCCGGTAATTGGTTTAACTGATCGGAACAAGCGGAATAACTAACCTACTGGCCAAATTTTATCACCCTATGAACAAATTTTGCATCATAAAGTCAAATGAACAAAAATAGACTTAGCAATGATGATAATATGAAGACTATCTGAAATAGTTATCGTAAAACTATCAAATTATGAAAAAGTAATAGACCACAATTTATTTAAGTTTCTTTCATTACGTGGTGTTAAATAAATTATCTTCATATATTCATATAGTGTTTTTTTTTTTTTTTTTTGTTTTTTTTTTAAATCATATATCTATCCTAAATTTCTAGGTGATGCAAAACTTCTGACCATAGTTGTATAAACTTTTTTACTAATACAAAATGTGGAATGCTGTGTCAAATAGATAAATACATCAAGGGATCCCTGTACAAAAAGAAAGACACATCACTGTGACATTTGAGAGATAAAAACAGGTACACTTGTGTGGCATTGAGAGCAACCTTTTCATTTTTTCTTCTGTCTTTCATTTTTGTACACTGCAGTTATGCACCTCCTTCATATATAATATATAGAGTGAAATATTTCACTGATTTTTTAGGTCCGTAGCCCCTTTAAAACTGACCCAGACACAAGATTTGCAGTGCTTGAATAGCACCTGCGTGCATTTTTAATATTTACAGAAATAAAATAAATGAAAACCAAAAGAAAAAACCTATTTCACACATGGATTGCTTGCTAAACTTTTTAAATTTCAGTCCCTAACTATCATCGGACGGCTAAGCCGTTTACCGACTAGAACAAAACACTTTGTAAACAGATACACAAAACAAAAAAGTTCACACAGTACCTCTTCGTAAAACCACACAGACTGGAGACTGTCCTGAACAAACATTTCTGTCCTGCTTTATACCTCCCTGCTGATTGCAAGCAGGTGACCTTCATTGAACTTCAGTTGAACCCCATCCTGGCTCCCTCCCGTGGCATCCTGGGGATGTAGTCTTTTGGCCTCTCCTTGATTACATCTTCCTCCCCCTAGTCTGTCACACACACTCACTATATATATATATATATATATATATATATATATATATATTTTTTTTTTTTTTTTTTAAGCAATGGAGAGCACGTTAATGCGGGCTCTACTGTGCAGTAGATGACTCTGACTGGAGTTATGCATCCTGAGCCTTAGGAACGAAAATCAAGGTCATCTATCTGATAGAGGGCTCTATTGCTATTAGAAAACAATCTATTTCTTTATTTTCTCTTTAACAAAAAAAAAAAAAAAAAAATTAAAAAGGTCTGATATTTCGCTAGGTAACCTTCTGCTGAGGAAAATAGTCCCTAACATAATTAGAATTGAAAAACGACATACACATTACATACGGTTTTTATTATTGTTATTTGGCTAACATATTTATTTATTGGCTAACATATTTCGACACTTCATTATGAAGCCCTCCCTAATAAAATCGAGCCAATATGCGTTCCTCCAAATTTCCTGCAAAGGGGATATCATGCGCCAGCCTCAAGGACCTCGGGCCGACACGACGGGGGAATAATCAATTGTGTTACAAGCTGTCCTGTGCCCGTGGCAGTGTTTACCCTATACAGTAATTGTCCCTTGATAATGAAGTGCAGATATACTAGTGCCCCAGTGCTTCAACATCCTTACCTTCTAGCCCGGACCTGTCCCCAAGCGTGCACCAGTGTGGGGTTGTTTTTCTGGTCCCACACTAGGTCCATGGTTGAGCCCGACATGTCCGGTATATTTAGAGGGGCCGGAGTAACATCTGCCCAGGATGGCCCTGTAAACTCGCCCTCTCAGTCACACTGCGTACCGACTCCCTTTGAGTGGTGTTTGATACCATCGGAGCTCTCTCCAACCAGTCCCCAGCCTTGTTTCAGGTATGCACCTTCCCATTTTTCGATCTATCTCTCTTTGTTTTCCTAGGACGAAAAAGGGAAGAAAACAGGTCAGCTTGCATGGGGAAATCTCACCAATCTTTTCCCCTGCTTTGTCTGCCATGGTTACGTGTGCGGTCAGGACTGCCTTTTGGATGAATTGTCTATACTGTGGCCAGTCCCGGCCCAGAATTACGGGGTGTGGCAGCCTTTCCACCACCTCCACTGTGAGATAGCACTGTGTTGAACCTTTTGACATGCATGCTTTTAATGTGGGGTATGTCACCAAGTCTCCATGGATAAAGGAGATCGCCACCTTGCCTTGTGGCTCTCACGACACACCGCTCAAGAGAGCTGACTGAATTAAGGTCTGTGCACACCCTGAGTCCACTAAAGCCTGTGTACTCACATTACTGACAACCACATCAATGATACAAGGCCCCTCCTGACCATTTCCCTGTTTCTTACCTGCTGCAGATGCCAGATAGCACGTCACCACATTGCACTCCATTGCCGAGGGGGACAAATGGGCGATGTGTCCAGACTCATGGCACTTAAAACAGACTATTGGGGCAGAAGGCACTGGGGTTTGGTGTCTGTCCTGCTGCTGATAAGGCAGCAGGTTGGTGGTATTAAATCTACACCAGCTGGGGCCAACCACTGCCTCCATGGTAAGGAGGTGGGTCGGCCCATTGGGGTACCAGGGGAGGAAGAGGTGGTGGTGGTGATGGCGCTGATCTCTAGCTGGTTAGAGGAAGTAGAGGGGTCAGTAATCCGGTCTTTGTGGAGACTCGGGAGTCCTCGAAATCTTCTGCCAATTTGACGGCAGCCTGCAGGGTGTCTGGGTGGTGGCACCATATCCATTTTTGAGTTTTGGCGCCGACCAGATGGCAGAACTGCTCAATGATCATTGCCTTGCTCATCTGTGCCCCGGTATGCACGGGGCTGAGCCAGTGCAGCATGTGGTCACACAACCTCTAGGCGACCACCCTGGGACAGGTCTCCCTTGGCCTCCGGTAACCTTGGAACTGCAACCGGTGTGCTTCCCCCGTGATGGTAAGGCATTGGAGGATGGCCTGTTTAACTAGGTCGTACTGGCTAGCCTCCTCGTTAGCCATGGCCTGGTATGGTGCCTGAGCTTCCTCACTCAGACGGGCCCAGTTGACTGGCCCAGTACTCCTTCGGCCATTGCGCAGTGATGGCCAACCGCTCAAAGGCAACCAAGTACGCCTCTGGGTCATCCGCCGCCGTCATCTTCTACACCCGCGCCTTCGGGTACTGCTGGTGCTTAGGGTGCATTTCCGAGCCTGACCCTCACTATCAGCACCTTGTATCTCTCCTCCCTGTGTTTCTCCTCTGTCTCCTGTCTGTGCTCCAGTGCTTGCAACAGCGTGGTTAGTGCTCCGATGTCCATCTCCCTGATTTGACACAACGTATGAACTTGTGGTTTGCAGTGCTCTGAGATAGACAAACACAAGACACTTCACAGTTCAAAACTTATTTCACTGGGTTGCATGCCAATAACTTTTTAAATAATAATAATACACACAGGCTCTACACAACAATGTGTATTGCACTGTGCTAAAAGGAGTTAGTCCCAAACATAAATGACACTTAAAAAAATACACACACTTAACAAAGACACTAACACATATACAAAAACAATGCATGCTTTCGGTGCAAGTGGGGTGCAGGTTGCCAATGATGTACAGTGATTGGCATGATTGCCAATGATTTACAGAATTACGTTGTATACGTTTCTGTAAATACTTGAAAATGAATGATGCTTTGTGCAGTCCGGGTTTGACTGCTGGCCTCAAATGACAGCTACTGGATGGCTTAGCCGTCTAACAGGAACAAAGAGTAACAATTAGACAAGTACCAAACAAACAAAACATGAAACACTCATGATCCCACCGTCCTCGTTTCCTCTCATTAACCATAACGTCCCCCTAAAGTACCCTGAGCCCTGCCCCCTCCGATAGCTAGTTCAATCACGTCTACTCCAATTCATGTCTGAAAGTCACCGTACTAGGGCGGTGACTCCTGGTACCGTGACTCCGCCCCTTCCCGAATAGCTGGCTTCCGAATGACCCTGGAATGAACTGCCGAACCATTCAGTACAAGGTACACAGTTCCTGTTGTACAGTGGCCTCACAGGTCGGAAGGGAGATTGTTGATACACATTAATTTGCTTTCTGTCACAGCCTTATAATACATGTAGGGCCTTCTGCAGGTGTCGCCACAGTTGGTACCCCAAGACCCAGGCCATCAACACACAGTGGACATTGTGTGTATAAATGAAATGGGCAAGTGGTCATTTCTCAGGGCTGGCTAAGGCCCTGATTATATGACAGTTGAAATTGATTTTGTAATTCTGTGATGCTATATATATGTGTTTCTTGAATTTTTTTATGCTGTTTACATCTTTATATATCTAATAGACCTCAGAGTTATGTTAGCAAGTACTATATCACAGTTGTCTCATTCTGAGACAGATTTTTAAATTATGCACTCTTTGACTGAAGTATCTATGAAGAATTTCAATTTAATTTTTATGCAATGTGTATTTCTTTTTCCTTTTTTCATTTATTTGTATTTTTGAAAATTAATTTTGTATATATTTATGTTTTTGTCTGAGTCTGTCTAAATGCCATTTATTTATCTGTAATTGTATGTATTTGTGTGATTCTTGTTTATACTTTGATACCCTGATGATGGTATGAATGCACTGAAATGTCTGTGTCTGGCTTTTTTTTTTAATATGTAGAATAAAACAAATTATAACACAGTTTCATTCATATGGAGTTGCCGACGTTTCTGTACATGTGAAATATTTTGGTGTGATACATACATTTTACTTGACCATATGTTCTTTGTTTATATATAAAATATATATATTATATATATATATATACACACACACACACACACACACACAGTGCCAGTTAAAAGTTTGAGTACACTTGCTGGAAAGTAGGTTTTTTTCATAATTGACAATGTTTTACGTCGTATACATTTCTGTAAATACTTGAAAATGAAAACACATGTTACAATAACCAAAACAAAACATAAGGAGTATCAAAGCAATGTTCAAGAAAATTGAAAATTGTCTCTAAATCCTGGCTTCCTCAAAATAGCCACCCTTTGCCTTAATAACATCCTCACAAACACGAGGGATTCGGTTAACAATTTTCAGCAGGAAATCATCCGACATGTCTTCCCAGCTCTTCTGCAGCAATTCCCAGAGATGCAGAGAACTTGTCGGTAGCTTTGCTTTGACTTTTCTGTCCAGTTCGTCCCATAAAAGTTCTATGGGATTGAGGTCTGGAGACTGGGCAGGCCAGGTCATTAGATTGAGCTGTCTTTCACTTTCCTTCTTCGCCAGATAGTTCTTACACAACTTTGAGGTGTGTTTTGGGTCATTATCTTGCTGAAGAATGAAGGACTGCCCAACTAGCCGTAAACCTGATGGAATGGCATGCCTCTGAAGTATGCTATGATAGCCATGCTGGTTGAGCTTGCCATGGACTTGGTAAAGATCATCAACTCTGTCACCAGCAAAGCAACCCCAGACCATGACACTGCCTCCTCCATGCTTGACAGTGGGAAGAACACATGTAGAAGTCATGCGCTCACCCTCTCTGTGTCTTACAAATACTCGGTGGTTGGACCCAAATATTTCAAATTTTGACTCATTGGTCCATAAGATGACTTCCACTCCTCAAACGTCCAGTTTCTGTGGTTTCTTTGCAGCAATTCTTCCAGTTAGGCCAGCTTCACGCAATCTTCTCTGAACAGTTGATGTTGAAACATCTGTACTAGTAGCATTTAGCTGAGCTTGTATTTCAGGGGCAGTTAATCGTCAGTTTCGCAGACTTGTGACTTGAATGAACTTGTTCTCTGATTCTGAGGTCACCCTTGGACTGCCTGACCTTGTTCGGTCCTCATGAGTGCCAGTTTCTTCAAATTGTTTGATGGTCTTGGCCACAGCAGTTACAGACACTTGCAAAGTTCTTGCGATTTGTCTTAAAGTTTGATCTTAATTTCTTAAAGTAATTTCTTAAAGTCTTTTTTCTTTGCTTAACTGGTCGTATTTTGTTATTTTCTGCTCCCTTACATTCAGGAATGACAAACTTGTGCCTATGCTACCTATATTTATAATAATCATGGACTTTCACTTGTTAACAATAATTGGTGACAAAAGGTTAATTAGGTAGCATGCTAGTTAACTCAGAAAACATCTAACAAAGACACTTTTATACTTAGGCCAGTGTTCTAACACCATGTTATACACATTTCAGACTTTTCACTGACTTGGGCTTCAGACTGAAATCCCCTTGCTTTTGGTGACCATTTCATTGAAAATGACAAGATTTACAAATTAAATTTTTGAATGCAATTCAGTTATGATTATCAGCTTATATAAGTACACGTATCATATAATTAAATATTAAGTGTTTATAGGCAAGTTTATACAGTTAAAAGCCTAGATAAACATGAAAAACCTGGTTTCAAGCAGGTGTACTCAAACTTTTGACTGGTACTATATATATATATATATATATATATATATATATATATATATATATATATATATATATATATATACACACACAATACACACACACACACACACATATATATATATATATATATATATATATATATTTTTTTTTTTATATGTATATATATATATATATTATTTGTATACTTCGGTATTATTTCGCTTAATCAACATATTTTTTTTTAAAAGTTAATTATTGGTGCTTTTACAGAAATTTGAACACAGTATTAACCAAGTAAAGACACTAGCGGTAGCGAATATGTGATATAACGATTCTGCATATAATTTGCAACCTCTTTTTGATACTGTGCCTATTTTTTTATAACGATAATTTAAGAACGTATAAGAACTAATGTTGCAGGTATTTTGCATTCACTGTCGAGAGCCACAGCAGTGTTACTTCAGCCTTTTTTCTAACTTGGCAGGACTATAGAAGTACTTGCAACATTTATTAATTGCACTCTATAACCATATGTAATTTGAACAAGAATGTCCTTTCTGGGCTCCAGGCACTCGCCTCTGTTTGAACTCCTATCTATGACATCATTGTCCTATCCGTTTTTCATATCATTGATTTTCTCAAATACACCGTTTGTATAAAACTCGACTGGTTGTTCACATTTTACCATTCAACACATCAGCCCTTTTCTTTATTTGCGGAGATAACAGATACCATAGAAAAAGAAACAAACAAGTAGTTATTATACTTAATATAACTGTATGTTTTGAAAACAAAAAAACAAAACAAAAAACTGTATGCTGAATGTGTTGTGCCGAATAACCAGCTAGCACAGTCTGTGTTGTTGTCTTGGTGAAGATGACAGCTGTAGAAGAAGATACTGAGCTTCGGGACCTGCTGATACAAAACTTGGAAAACAGCGGGGTCCTCAATAAAATAAAGGTACAGTTACAAGCGGCGTAATTGTTTTTAATTGTGCAAATGACATATTAAAGTGTTTTATGAATGTATTGCTTTATTAATAGACGTGGTGTTGTTTGTTTACTAAGGCCACGGCTGGATCCTCGGGGTTTCCTGGTGCACTCGCACTGAAAACTAACCGACTACTGTATAGAGCTATGGTTCTTGTTGTACGTTGTCAAACCAGTGACATTGGATTAAAACTGTATATTCAGAAATAAATGAAAAGATCAAGTTATTTATATTGTAACAGCTGGGTATCCAGACCAAAAAACCTATGTTTGATCGCAGTTTCATTTTCATACGTTAAATTAATTTACATAACTAAACTGCAAAACCGCGGTTGTGTGGTCATAAGATGCTTGCTTCATGCTGCCTTTTCGTTGTCATGTTTGGTGTGATCAGCAGTCTAAATTTGCTTATTTTAGGTCCGTTCTAGGTTTTCATTTCACATATTGGTAAACTTGAACAGATTATGTTAAACCTGGTTCTTTTTAACTACGGTATTACTTCGAATTATCGCCTCACTCAGATATCCGCTTTTTAATAGACGCCGCCCTCGAATAAACGCCGCTCTCAATAATGAAACGTTTTTCTACCCCTGCTCAAAAAATAGATAAAGAAAAGCGCAACTCTGGCTATGTACATGTGACGCCCCCGAAGAGACTGCAGCCCCAATACACCATGTAATACATCTAATATACACGCACCTTTGTAGGCAAATTTTATTTTATGGTACAGTCCCGACAGACAACTGAAGATGAACAACCTGCAGCTCAGCAGTCCTTCACGCCTCTTTTTTCCAGCAGAGTTCAGTACCAACACAGCAGGGGATAAAACAGGGACTGGTTGTTTACCTTGTTGTCAGCTTGGATGGTGAAAACTTAAACTCAGAGACGAACTTAGCGCTTTGCCGGTAACTAAGCACTATCCGAAAGCTGGCTGAATATATCTTCTTATAGGGGGTTTTAGTTGGAGGCAGAAATCAGGAGAGAGACCCTTTCTGTTCAATTCAATTTAATGCTCTTTATTTTGGACACTATTTTAAGCATAAACATGAATACCCAGTGTGGAGTGTAGGCTGATAGCAAGTCATTCAGTATTTTGCCAGACATATCATAAAGCATTTTGGGATATTGGAGGATACACAAAAAATGTAGTTTAATATTGCAGGGTCCACATTGCTGATAAACTGCACCACCCGATACGATTTCATTTAGAACCGGATCGAGACTACCCCATGAGGTGGTCTTGAGTCCGGTTCTTGAGTATGGTATTAAACGCTGCGTAGTGTAGACGCTAACAGTATTTAGCACTTTTAAGCCAGTTTAAAGGCAACTAATACGGTTTTAAGGCAGTGTGGACAGGGCCTTAGACTAATAGACTAGACTAGTTAGTTCTATCCAATTGCGGTTCAGAAATGTATTGAGCTTTACAACAAATAATGAAATGTTTCTTCTTTAGGCAGAACTCCGAGCAGCTGTGTTTCTAGCTTTGGAAGAACAGGAAAAAGTAGAGGTAAGAAAGCTATTTTAAGTTTGTTAAATCTTTAACCATGTAGGTAAAACCTAAATCATGCTTTGTTGCTGACAATCATTTCTATTTTCAATTGTTCATATTGAAATAGTTTTACAAAGAATTGTTTTAACAAACATTTTGATTATCATTTGTATACTTTTATAACGTTATACATTTTTTTTCCTTTGCAGAAGAAAACTCCTTTGTTTAACGAAAGCTTGAAAAAGTTTTTAAACACAAAAGATGGTAAGTTTAGATATTAAGCAATGTCTGTATCGGTTTTCTTACCAACAGCGTGTATGAATGCCCTGTGCTTGCAGTAGTGAATTCAGACCAGTTTGGCTATACAAATAAGCCTTTCGTCTCATTTTGAAAAAAATTAAAAATGTTATGCTTCCTGTAATTGAGTTTATAGTTATGTCTTCAATATTAATGTATTTATCTCCTGCTCGGAGGAATGTCGGCGGAGGCCTTTTCAGTCCACACCTAAATAACCACATAACCAACTGTAGTGGACATTGCTAAGGATGTTCTTTAGCCCAGGTTACTGAAAGTAGTAGAACTGGGTGGTGTGTGGCGGCTTCTCTCTGTCTATATGCTGGATTTAGGTCTTGGAGATTTACTTTTTCAAAACAGTGTCTGTTGTGGTTTTATATTTACAGCAGGGGGTGTATGTTACTAACATTTTTATTTTAACACTGCAGGACGATTGGTGGCCAGTCTTCTGTCTGATTTTTTGCAGTTTTTTAACTTGGACTTCACAATGGCGGTTTTTCAGCCTGAAATAAACACAGTACGTTTTTATAGTCAGTCTTTCTGTTTAAGAATGAAGTACATGCATAGACTTTTTTTTTTTTTTTATATTTCTGTAACCTGCCTACATATTGCCAGTTCCACATGTTCTGTTTTATTTCCCTGTCAAAATGTTCCATTACAGCTTAAAAAATGTAAATCTAGTACAAAATACAAAACTTCATACTAGTAATATTTTTTATTAAGGTTGATAATGGTTAAATGCCAGTTTGCATGGAAATATATGGTAAACTTTTAGTTGAGCTGAGATAGCAAGATTCATTCCCGAAACAGAATAATGGTTTTACATTGAATAACTTCACCACTAGGAAAATGTGAATCTGCATATTCCAAACCATGAATGAACTTGGTGGCAGGTAAATGCACAACCTTCAAATGAAATATGCATGCAAAATCTGCAAGCTTTGCGAAATGCTGTTTAGTTTTTGAAAAGTATTAAAAAAAAAAAAAAAAAACTTATAAAGACATAAATGTGTGTTAAAAAGATTAAATAAGATGGACCACCAGGAGGCAGCATAGCCTCAGGATTCACCCAGGGTTTGAAAAAGGTCTGTGGTAGAGGGTGGTAGTGTTTTGTATCAGATTTAATACAGTAGAAGCATATTTTGGAGCAAAGTGTTATTGAATTGTGACCCCCTGCATTACACTTTTTTCATTCATTTGTCTGATAAACCTTTTATGATTGTAAATACTATGTTTTTTTCCCTGCTTACTGTTATGTGTGTTTGAGTTCAGTTGTTGGAAAGTCGAGATGCTGTAGCCAGAGAGCTGGGAATTCCGGAGACAGAGGCAACCAAAGGGGCACCGCTGCTGTTGGAATTAATGAAGAGGGGTCGCCACAAAGATAGAGGCTCCAGTTTTGCAGAGGTACCTCTTGAACAGATCCACATTGCAGCTAGACATTAAACAAACAATATCCTCTTCTTATAATGTAGGAAGGTATCCCATTTACTCTGCATAGTTAATCCTATAAAGGCTTGACTGTAGAACTTGATTATGTGTACACATTTTATATAATCGATCAAGAACTACATTGAAATGCAAGAGGAAGTAAATAATGTCATGTGAACAGCTCGGTCCCGTCTTTACCATGTTCCTAATTTTGTGTCCTATCAAATAACGCTTCCACAAAATGTTTACACAGTAGTTTTTTATGTATGCACATTTACATGAACTTGGTCAAAATCTGTTCAACTTGGTTTTGTTTGTTTTAACTTTGATACTATGTATTATATCATTTAATATGTGAATGTAGGTTTTTGCTTATTATCTTGCTATACATGTTCTCTTCATTTTCAACTGCAGGGTGATCGGGCTGTACATATTCCTAAGGTATTAAATCTTTATTGGGGTTTGCCTTTCTGTCTCTCTTCTTAACATCTCCTCTCTGAAAAAAATGTGTCTTGGTGGGGGTCAAGAGAAATAAAATATATACCTGGTATTGCATCAACAGTCATAAATCACATGGGGACTAGTTTTGGATGCATGGTTTTGTAAAATTACCAATTTCCTAATTTCAGTCTTCCTATTTGATTTGCTGCTGCAAAATATAATTCTGTCCTACATTTCTCGACCAATCATTGCCTTTTTGTCTGTATAGTTTTATGCTTTTATAATTCATGTTATCTTTTTTTATGCAACATTGCACAAGGTTTTTAACTTCATCTTGCAGACTTAAGGCGTTTTGTTTTCTAACATTTATTTATTGGCTATTTACACACTTGTAAATATCTTTCTTTTTAAGTGACATTTTTGTAACTAAAACATTATTATCATTGATAACCGGAATGTATTCAAAACTGGATGACACTTGGTTCATAAGTTCATTATGATTTTTCATTTATCCAGTTTTTCGTAATGAAGGCAGGTCATAGTAGCCTACTTTATTTATGTCCTCGGGAAACTTATTTGTATTGCTTGTAAAAATATCACAAAGCTTAACATTTTATATATAAAGTGACCACTAACATATTGTAAAAGTAAAAAATATAACCCTAATTGTTGAAGCTTGGAATTGTGTATTATAAAATTAGAATATACAGTATTTTACTGTAATGCAACCATTTTCTTTTTCTTACCTGTACCACCTAACAGTTTTATTGCTACCTATTTTGTTTCATCCTTCTAGGAATTATCTCCAAAGCACATCGCTGAAGCCAGAAAAAGGTTTGATCATTATGATAAGGTGCTTTACCTTCATTTTATAAATATTCATACTTGAATAAACAAAGTCAAGTATCCATTTTGGATAAGATCATCAAATAGGTTTTGAGGACTTTTATAGGTTTTTACAGTTATGCACTAATATTGATACTGTATTACTAAAATTCTCAGGCTATGCAGTAGTGATTTACTATATTTATAAGTAATTCTTATCCAGAACATTTCTGAACACCTCGTTATTGCAAGGTTTAATTGAACTAATTTTACGACAGATTTAAAAAGTTCTTGTTTTTAAAGTAGCTTTAGTATTAATTTATTTTGAATAATTTGCTGTTTTTAGCATCTCACCATTTTTTACGTGCAACTCAAATAGAAGAGTAGTAGGGGAACACTGTAGATCCAGGTTCACCTCATAATCAATTCATTATACTTGTTGTCTGTGATGTGCTGTTGCTGTACCATTTAGGTATATTTAAAGGGTTCAGTTTTAACTATCTAATCCGTGGTTGATCTTATTGTCGTCTTAAGTATTTTAATAGTAAAAAAAAAAAAAAAAAAAAAAAAAAAAAAAAAAATGTTTTACAACAAATGTGTTAATTTCCTTTTTGTAGGACAGAAGTGGTGAGATAAGCAAAGAAGAATTGAAGATACTATTTACAGATCTTTTTCCTCACTTTCATAAGTAAGTCTTATGTTCTCATAATTAAGGCAGACCAAGTTTTTAATTTTTAATTTAATTTTTTTTTTTCTCCCTCTACCTATCTTACAATTAACTAACTTAATATGTCTCTTTTACATTTGTTTTAAAGGAGTATGCTGGAAAGGTACATTACTGATGAGTTCAGAGCTTTGGATAAAGGATTTAATAACTGTAAGTATATTTCTTTAAATTTTACAAAATAGCTTTGCTTCAGTGCTAAGTAACCAAGCTCAATACACTTTCCTTTGTTCAGAATTTAGACTGCTGTGCTTGTAAACAATAACCCACCTTTCCAACCTTGCGTGCCCTGGCACAGACAGACACACACACACACACACACACAAACACACATCCAAGCACTGTATGCACTGCAGCATTCCCTCCTAAGCTTTTTAGATAATGAGAAACCTGCCGTTTTGACTTTGACTTTGACCTTCGGTGACGCATGAACCCTTTTATTTTTTTGCGTTATACAATTTTTAAACAATATTACAACACAAGTATCTCAACAATTTTACAATTTACTTTAAATTTAAACAAGACATTTATTGTGTCACTTATTCTGAATCATCCTCTGATTTTATAATACAAACAGAGGTACCACTCCACTCTTGCAGACACACACACACCTCAGGGTGATTTTCACTAATTAACAACAAATCACAGAAATACTCCCAAGTTAACAATAAACATGTAAAACAATACCTTGAACAATTATGACAAAATAAATATATATGTATGTATGTATGTATGTAGTTATTTAAAACAATCTACAAATAACACTATGTAACACAATTTTTGTTCCTGGGTTAGTAAGTGTTATTTCCAAATTGCTTATGCCTCAAAAGTATAGCAAATGGCTGCTATTCCCCACAAACTTTGCTTTTGTGACCAGGACAGTGATATTTCAAAATATCACTATTTACAATGGGAAAAACGGGCAAATGTGTGTCTTTTCGTTCACATAAAGTCAGAAAAAAACAACATATGAATCCAAATTAACATGTATTTATACTAAAGTAATACAAAAATGACTACAAAAGATTTAGAAGTGAGTAGTTTTTCGAGATTTACGATTATACTGTATTTATTGTTGTTTTTTTTCTGACAACAATAAATACAGTATAATCGTAAATCTCGAAAAACTACTCACTTCTAAATCTTTTGTAGTCATTTTTGTATTACTTTAGTATAAATACATGTTAATTTGGATTCATATGTTGTTTTTTTCTGACTTTATGTGAACGAAAAGACACACATTTGCCCGTTTTCCCATTGGAAATAGTGATATTTTGAAATATCACTGTCCTGGTCACAAAAGCAAAGTTTGTGGGGAATAATAGCCATTTTCTATACTTTTGAGGCATAAGCAATTAGGAAATAACACTTACTACCCAGGAACAAAAAAAAAAAAAGAATTGTTACACAGTGTAATCACAGTTTCCACACAAAAAATCCCCAACCCCAAGCATCCTTTGCGAGTAACTCATTTACATAAATCTACACAATATCTATATATGACAAATACACATTGAATGCTTTGTATAATAAATATATTGATTTAATAGTAAATAAAAAAAGGTAAATACATGTTTCAATACAATTAAATATATAATTTATGTACTGTATGGTATTGTGGAAGGGGTGTGGGTAATTCACTGACAAGGAGACAGACAGGTGTATTTGGAAAACACCACACAGGTGCCCAGTTTTATTTTAGGCCGGCTCTTTTCCTTTCCCTGTAATTTTTCCCTCCGGTAGAGGGCACTGTTGACCGTGGGCTGCCTATCAACGATGATAGACAGCACCACGGAAATACCACAGCTGGTACACGACCTTCAAATGCACTCGCAGGTGCTCAAAGAAATAATAATGAAAACAGAAGGCGAAAAGAACAAGGGAAAATAAAACAGTAATAAAACTACAAATAAAAGGTGCTGCACTCGGCAGCGTTATCCCGGTCGCCGCTACCCGCACGACCCGGATCACCGTCCTACTCTCTCGGCTATCTCGCCTGCTCTTTCACAATACGCCGGGGTCTGCCCAAGGGTTCCCCGCTCTCTCTCTCTGTCTCGCTGATTCCCGGTCCTGAATCAAAGGGTCCGCACCCTTAGCGCGTCTAAGTGGGCAGACCTGAGGAAACAACAGAGCGTTAATTTATAGGACCGACAATCACCCAAGACCCGCCTCTCGGCCATTCAGAGAGGGGGAAAGTCCACACACACACTTTCCCACCTCCCCGTGTCACTGCCATGACTCACAGGCGGTTGTTGGGCGACTGCCGCCCTCTTCCTGCAGCCCGTGAACACGCCAGCAGAGTCAGCACAGATCTCTCCCTGTTACATATCCTTCCCCTCAGAATGACACCACCGGTTCATTCGAAAATCTTACACCCCCATGCCTTCCCGAGAGAAAAAGTCTGCGTTTTGATGCAGCTTTCCTGCTCGGTGGACTACCCTGAAGGCATAGGGCTGCAAGGCCAAGTACCACCGTGTGATTCTGGCGTTGCTATCTTTCATCCGGTGAAGCCATGCTAAGGGGGCATGATCTGTAACCAGGGTGAAGTGTCGCCCCAGGAGGTAGTACCGGAGTGACTCGACTGCCCATTTTACCGCGAGACACTCCTTCTCGATGGTGCTATAATTTTTCTCGCGGGGAAGGAGCTTCCTGCTGATATACAGGACTGGGTGCTCGCTTCCCCGAACCTCCTGAGACAACACTGCCCCGAGACCTGTCTCTGACGCATCCGTCTGCAGGGTGAACCTCTTACCAAAATCCGGGCTGCATAGTACTGGCTTACTACACAGCCTCCGCTTCAAGGCGAGAAAGGCCCTCTGGCACGACTCCGTCCACTGAACCGTATTTGGGGCAGCCTTCCGGGTGAGGTCTGTCAAGGGAGCAGCGAGCGTAGCGAAACTCGGGATGAACTTTCTATAATAGCCCGCTAGTCCCAAGAAAGAGCGCACCTGGGTTTTGGTTGTAGGAACCGGCCAGTCAGCCAAGGCTTTCACCTTAGCAACTAGCGGTCTGATCTGGCCGCCCCCTACTCGATACCCCAAATACTCCGACTCACTCTTCCCAATGGCACACTTCTTTGGGTTAGCAGTGAGCCCCGCCTCCCGCAAGGATTGCAGCACCGCCGCTACCTTACACAGATGACTCGGCCAATCCTCACTGTGGATAACCACGTCATCTATGTAAGCAGCGGCGTACTGCTGATGGGGCCGCAAGATGCGATCCATCATCCGCTGGAAAGTGGCGGGTGCTCCGTGCAACCCAAAGGGCATGGTCCTGAATTGGTACAACCCGAAGGGAGTCGAAAACGCCGTCCTCTCTCTAGATTCCGGAGTCAGGGGTATCTGCCAGTACCCCTTCGTTAAATCCAGTGTCGTCATAAAATGAGCCGTGCCTAGACGCTCCAGCAACTCATCTACTCGGGGCATCGGATAAGCGTCAAATTTCGATTTCTCATTGATTCGTCTGAAATCAATGCAAAATCGAGTTGACCCGTCTGGCTTATCGACTAAAACGATCGGACTGTTCCAGTCACTTTGGGACTCTTCTATTACCCCCAGTCTCAGCATTTCGTCAATTTCCGCTTTTATTACCTGTCTTTTACGCTCAGGTATACGGTACGGCCTCTGGCGAACTAGCACCCCCGGCTCAATATCAATGTGATGATGGGCTACTCGAGTCTGCCCCGGGACTGAAGAGAACACGTCAGGAAACTCTGCCACCAGACCGTGAGCCTGACATTTCTGCGTTGGTGTCAGATTCTCAGCAATCTGTACCGATCCTTTTCTTGCCAACACAGAAAGATCAGGTCCCAGGTCCGTGACGTCATCTGCATGCGCCACTAACAACGCCTCTGGCTGTAACCAAGGCTTTAAAAGATTGATATGGTAAATGTGTTTCTCTGTCCGTCGCTCCGGCTGGCAGATCTCATAGTCCACCTTCCCAACCTGGCGTGTAACCTCAAAGGGTCCTTGCCACTTAGCCAAGAGTTTCGACTCAGAACTGGGTAGTAAAAGAAGTACCTTATCCCCCGGCTGAAATGTGCGCAACCGGGCTCCTCGGTTATATTGTGTCTCCTGTCTGTGCTGCGCCTGCTGCAAATTGTCATGCGCCCATTTCCCAACAGACTCAAGACGTTTGCGCAGGTCCAACACATACCGGACTGTATTGGTCGAATTGTCCTGCTGCTCCTCCCACATCTCTCTGACCAGATCGAGCACGCCCCGGGGTCTCCGCCCATACAGCAGCTCGAATGGTGAAAACCCCGTAGAAGCCTGGGGAACCTCTCTGATCGCAAAGAGAAGGGGAGGAATCAGCTGGTCCCAGTAACGCACATCACTACGAATAAATCTGCGCAACATGTTCTTAAGGGTCTTATTAAAGCGTTCCACCAAACCGTCTGTCTGAGGATGAAACACAGAGGTCCTAATGGTCTTAATTCCCAAAAGCTTACATGTTCCGCGGATTAGTCGGGACATAAAATTGGTGCCTTGATCGGTTAGTATCTCTTTGGGAATCCCCACCCGGGAAAAAACCTTCACAAGCTCGTTGGCAACAGACTTAGCGGACATAGATCGGAGGGGAATTGCCTCTGGATAACGCGTAGCGTAATCCAGAATGACAAGTAGGTGGGTGTATCCTGCCGCACTCCTTTCTAGTGGCCCAACTATGTCCATCCCAATACGCTCAAACGGAGCTTCCACTAGGGGCAAAGGCACCAGAGGGGCTCGTGGAACGGCTCTAGGGCTGGCCTTCTGACATTCCCCACAACGCTCACAAAACCGCTTAACATCGCCATCCAGCCCCAGCCAGAAGAACCGTGACACAAGCCTTGCTTTAGTTTTATCCCTTCCCAAATGACCAGACAGGGGAATAGCGTGAGCCAGCTGCAACAAATCCTCCTTAAAGGGCTGAGGAATGAGCAACTGATGACGCACTTCACCGGTCTGGGGTAATTTATCAACACGGTACAGTAGGTCTCGATCAATTTCAAAGTGGGGGTACGTGGCGGCGCGTCTGGGCTCGACCACCCGACCATTAACCACCGCTGCTTGGTCAAAGAGCCTGCCCAGCACGTCGTCACGCCCTTGCTCGAGTCGGAAGTCACGGGAGCGAGCTAAGAAATCAGCTCCCATGGCTTCCAACTCGGGGTCAGGTCGGTCCCGAGCAGAGGCAGCCGAGCCAGACCCCTGCGCTGGCTCCGCGACCTCCCCCCCGGACTCTTCACCAACCGCCCCCACCTGAAACTTCTCCGACTCCCTCCATTGCCAGCCCTCATTCTTAGCGATCCGACGCTCCCGTTTAGTTTTACGGGGTTTAAATCTATGGCAAAACCATTCTGGATCGCGAAAGGGAAAAATCTCTCCAATTACTTCCTCTTTCTTAGCCAATAAAGAAGACGGGGCTGTCAGAGCAGCCAACCAATCTTTAAACTGCTCACAGTCCCGCCCCAGAACTACTGGTACCGGCAATCGAGGACATAATCCTACCTGCACCTGCGTCACCTGCTGGCCAATAGTCATACACACATTTATCTTGGGATAGGAGCGGACATCCCCATGAATACATTTAATATGCACCCGTCCCAATATACGTTTATGCCCCGGTGAGATTAGGCTCTCCTGTACCAGAGACTGACTACACCCTGAGTCCAGGAGAGCCTGGGTTTTTGTACCATCCACTGTCACCGGAATAACAAAACCCGTGTGCTGAAGCGACTGAGGTAATTGAACGTGCTTACCTGGTCGGCTGAGGTCACACTCCATCACGGGGCAGTCCCGGGAGAGGTGGCCCACCTCCCTGCACGTCCAACACCTCGGTGGGCTGGCTTCTCTCCCCGAAGTTTTGAAAAGAGGGGGAAACACAGGAGCCATAAAAGGGGCTCGCCGATAAGGCGTCCGCGCGAGACCCCGGTCCGACACTGCAGCAGCCCGTGGGTATCCCCACCCTGCCCCAGTACCCGGGCCGGGAGCTCCCGCCGACACCCCCCGACCAAATCCTAGACTACCCCTTCCCCCCAGTCCCTTCGCCCTTTCCGGGGCCAGTTGATGGGACGATCCAGCAGCCACACTCCTCCCGGGCAGTTTCGCAGGCGTTGGCTCCGCTGCCTGGTACTGCTCGGCCAGTTCGACCGCCCGGTCCAGCGTGTCCGGCGCCTGCCGCTGGACCCACAGCCGAGGTCCCGAGGCTAGACACTCCAGGAAGCGCTCCACCACGATCATTTCCACCACCCTGGCTTTGGTGTTTAGGTCAGGATTCAACCAACCCAGGGCGTAATCCTTCAGCCGGTGGGCGATGGCTCGTGGGTGTTCCCCGGCCGCAAACTGCTCCTCCCGGAATTTCTTCCGGTAGCCCTCCGGTGTGGCCCCCACACGATTTAGGATGGCTGCCTTCAGCCGAGGGTAATCCAACATGTGCTCCGGGGACAGCGTCCTCGCAGCTGCTTGAGCCTCCCCGGTGAGTTGGGGCAACACATAGCTAGCCCACTGGGCTTGGGGCCATCCGGCCGAGATCGCCATAGCCTCGAACACCTCCAAGTAGGCGTCCGGTCGATCCTCGGCCGTCATTTTGGTGGGTCTCTGGATGGAGTGGTCTGGAGCTGCGGGTCTAGCCGCCCCCTGTACTGCCGCGGTGAGCGTCTGGCGCAGGAGGTCCATCATTGCGGCAAACTGAGTCGCATCCATCGCTAGTCTGCTCCTTCTCTAGCTGCACTGCTTGGGGCAGTGCCAGTGAATCCCACTTCTGACACCACGTGTGGAAGGGGTGTGGGTAATTCACTGACAAGGAGACAGACAGGTGTATTTGGAAAACACCACACAGGTGCCCAGTTTTATTTTAGGCCGGCTCTTTTCCTTTCCCTGTAATTTTTCCCTCCGGTAGAGGGCACTGTTGACCGTGGGCTGCCTATCAACGATGATAGACAGCACCACGGAAATACCACAGCTGGTACACGAACAGCAAATGCACTCGCAGGTGCTCAAAGAAATAATAATGAAAACAGAAGGCGAAAAGAACAAGGGAAAATAAAACAGTAATAAAACTACAAATAAAAGGTGCTGCACTCGGCAGCGTTATCCCGGTCGCCGCTACCCGCACGACCCGGATCACCGTCCTACTCTCTCGGCTATCTCGCCTGCTCTTTCACAATACGCCGGGGTCTGCCCAAGGGTTCCCCGCTCTCTCTCTCTGTCTCGCTGATTCCCGGTCCTGAATCAAAGGGTCCGCACCCTTAGCGCGTCTAAGTGGGCAGACCTGAGGAAACAACAGAGCGTTACTTTATAGGACCGACAATCACCCAAGACCCGCCTCTCGGCCATTCAGAGAGGGGGAAAGTCCACACTCACACTTTCCCACCTCCCCGTGTCACTGCCATGACTCACAGGCGGTTGTTGGGCGACTGCCGCCCTCTTCCTGCAGCCCGTGAACACGCCAGCAGAGTCAGCACAGATCTCTCCCTGTTACAGGTATATATTTAGTTAATGTTTTTATCAATGTTTATTCAAGGTCAGCATCACATATTCATATCGTACGTTTCAGGGAAACTTATGAATACATTCTTAATATATTTTTTATTCAGTTCTAAAATATTTACACCACTTTTTTTTTTGCTAAATATATGTATTTTTTTATATATTTAAACAGCATCCATAAATAATGTTTTTAAAATGTATGATGAATGTAAGGCAAAAACATAATATATTTTAAATGTATGGTTAGTTTGTTGCAATTATACTTATAACAGTTCATTGTACAATATATTTTTTGTCAGTTAAATAAAATGAATTGGTAATGTATAAAAACTGTATGGTGCATTTGGAGTATATTTTAAATATAATTTAACCTGTAATCTGAGCTATATATTTATTTTTATATGTTGAAAATATATGGTAAGGTTATAAATATATTATTCATATATTTAACATGGTTCCCATTCATAAAAAAATGGGAATACACATGAATGCATAAGGTAGTGTGGAAAGAAGAGAGAATATTCTAAACACTGGCTCTTGTTTGTTTTATAAGGGAAGCAAGAAAACAAAAAACAGTACCTGTAGTAGGTGGACACATTCATGCCTGAGTTTGATGACACTGAGTATCAGTATCTTGCAATGAAGACCAGCTCACATATCTAGCTAGCATTTATTCAGTTAATGCTGCTGTCTGGCTCTTTCTGAATAATTCCTGTCACCCCTAATTATTATTTTCAGTTTATAAACAGGGGTATTGACCGTTTCCCATTGCAATATATTGTTGTGACCTTGGCACTGCACCTGAAGTGTCTCATTATAAAAATGCTTTATAGTTTACAGTGAGCAGTAGGGGTGTAACATTACACCCATAGCAGGTTAGTCTTGTAACTGAATCAATTTTATAAATGTAAATGTAAACATATTTATAGTTGGTAGTATATTTATTTAAAGTATATTGTATGTATGAAAAATAGCAGCTTGTAATTTTCTCTTCCTTTGTTTTCTATACTGAGTTTTTTTCTTTTGTGTTTTCATTCAGCTATTGCCTTTGACCAGTTTCTTGGGATGTACAAATGTTTATTTATCCAGTGTAGAAGTGTGGTAAGTATTGATTTTTGGCATTATAGTGGTTTGACTGCATTTTTTTAATACTTTAAATATGTCTGCTTGAATTGATGAGTGTATTGTTTATGTTATTTATTTATTTCTTAGCAGACAACCTTATCCAGGGCGACTTAGTTGTTATAGAATATCACATTACAGAATATAACATTAGATAAAAGCAGTTATAAAGTGCAGTAAAATCAGCAGAAAATAAGATCAAATTAAAATAAGAGCAAAATAAAGACTATAGTAAATAATTACGTTTAAGAGTGAATTTGAGCAGTTAAACTTCTAGAAAAATAATTGCCTAAGTAGGGATGCACACAGTCCAGGATTCGGTTTCGGTTTCAGGCCGAATACCTACTTTTTTAGCAGGGTTCGGATTAGGCCGAATACTTAGGATTCGGTGAACTGAATCCGAATCCTATATCCGCCCAGATGCACATCCCTCCAATGTGTTCAATTCTTATTTAAAGAAGATACACAAATCTGGTATTGAACATAACTTGTATTTAATAACAAGAACACGTCTGATGAACTCTGTGTCAGCTCTTAACTCCCTAAATTACAGGTGGCACACACACTAAACAGTCACGCAGCTGCTGAATGCAAAAATACCCCCATATGCAACAGCACATTCACATCACACTTTTCAAGTTGTGCAGTAAACCTGTAATATATAGTAACGACAAACTGTTGTAGACTTTTGTGCTTTGTTGTTTGGCTGTCAAACGTGTTCTACAGATCATGCAGAGTTTTAAAAAAAAAAAAAAATCAGTGCACAGAAATAGATTTTTTTTTTATAACTTTACAATTGTCAGATGTGCAAGACGTTGTTGAAAAATATGCTTTAGTAAATTAAATTACGTTATTGTAATGTGCCAATACAAGTTGATTTATTTGGGAACTGCTGTGTTTTATTAAAATATTTCATAGCTTATTTCATATGTGTTGCACACATAGTGCAGTTAAATCAACGTGGGTTTGATTTCGCAGGGAGATTCAGGTCACTCATCACTGTAATTTTTTCCTCATAGCTCTCAGGTAAGGTTGTCTACAGGCTCCAGAACCTCGGGCCACTTTAAGGCAGGTCAGGTTTTTTAACTCGCCTCTCTAAACTGCAGTGTATTTGACATGTAAAGGGACTGTGAATTGCTTGAGCAGTTTAGTAAATGTATTTAATTGTTTAATTGTGGTGGTGATTCTATCCGAAGAGCCTCGTAACATCGATTAATTGTATTGCTTGAATTATTTTTATACTGTACAGTAATATCTAGATCTACAATTTCTATCAAGATAGTGCAACACCATTATTATAGATAACTTTGCTCTCACCTGCACTCTTTCATTTAACCTTGTGACAGCAGGTAAAGTTTCTGTTTGTTTAATATTTCTTGCTTAACACAGTCCTGCCCAGTCAGAGACTCAGAAAGCCAGTCAGCTGCTGTATAGTCTGATTCATGGAAATGATCCTCGCAGGCATATGTATGCTTTTGGTAACAACTAAGTAAAACAATTCAATTAATTTGGCAACAGTTCGCATAGTTCACACTCACTTTATTGAATACATTGCAGTTTAGAGAGGTGAGTTACAAAACCAGATTTTCCTTAGTGTCCTGAGATTCTGGAGCATGTTGGCAACCCTACTGTCAGATCAGGTAACGTCATTAAAGCTTAAATAGTGCAGAATGCCATTTTTACATAGTAACCATGTCCCTATCTGCACTGTTGCAGGAGTTATAAGCCAGTTTTACATTAGACCTTTAGGTTTAAATGCTGACACCTGTATAGTATTTAAACGTTCATAAAAATTGTGTGCACACACACTGCTATATATATTATAATATATATTACACACACGCAAACACACATACATACATACATACACAGTGCCTATAGAAAGCCTACACCCTCTTTCAAAATTTTCACCTTTTGTTGCCTTATAACCTGGAATTAAAATGCATTAATATATATATATATATATATATATATATATATATATATATATATATTATATATATATATATATATATATATATATTCAATCCTACCCAAGCCTACACCACAACTTCCAAGTGAAAAAAATGTTCTAGAAATTTGTAAAAAATGAATTAAAAATAAAAACTGAAATAGCTTGGTTGGATAAGTGTCCACCCCCCTTGTAATAGCAATCCTAAATTAGCTCAGGTGTAGCCAATCGCGTTCAAAATCACACACCAAGTTAAGTGGCCTCCACCTGTGTTAAATTGTAGTGATTCACATGATTTCAGGATAAATTCAACAGTTCCTGTAGGTTCCCTCTGCTCTGTAGTGCATTTCCAAGCAAATACTCAACCATGAGCACCAAGGCACATTTAAAAGAACTCCTGGACAAAGTTGTTGAAAGGCACAGATCGGATGGGTATAAAACAATATCAAAGGCCTTGAATATCCCTTGGAGCACGGTCAAGACAATTATTAAGAAGTGGAAGATATATGGCACCACCAAGACCCTGCCTAGATCAGGCCGTCCCTCCAAACTGGATGACTGAGCTAGAAGGAGACTGATCAGAGAGGCTACCAAGAGGCCAATGGCAACTTTGCAAGAACTACAGGGTTTTATGGCCAAGACTGGTCAAAGTGTGCATGTGACAACAATATGCCAAGCACTACACAAATCTGGCCTGTATGGCAGGGTGGCAAAAAGGAAGCCATTACTCAAGAAAGCCCACCTTGAATCCTGTTTGAAGTATGTAAAAAAAACACACAGAAGATTCTGTAGCCATGTGGCAAAAAAAAGTTTTGTGGTCTGATGAAACTAAAATGGAACTTTTTGGCCTAAATGCAAAGCGTTATTTTTGGCGCAAATCCAACACAGCACATCACTCAAAGAACACCATTCCTACTGCGAAGCATGGTGGTGGCAGCATCATGTTATGGGAATATTTCTCATCGGCAGGGACTGGGGCACTTGTCAGGATAGATGGGAAAATGAATGGAGCAAAGTACAGAGAAGTCCTTGAGGGAAAACCTGCTGCCTTCTACAAGAAAGCTAAAACTGGAATGGAAGTTCACCTTTCAGCATGATAATGACCCAAAGCACACAGCCAAAGCTACACTGAAGTGGCTAAGGAACAAAAAATGTAAATGTCCTAGAGTGGCCCAGTCAGAGCCCCAACCTAAATCCCATCAAAAATTTGTGGCATGACTTGAAGATTGTTGTCCCTCAACGCTCCCCCAAGGAACTTGACAGAGCTTGAACAGTTTTGTAAAGAATGGTCAAATATTGCCAAATCTAAGTGTGCAAAGTTGGTAGAGACCTATACACACATATATAGTAGTGTGTGTGTGTGTTCATTAAACAAGTCTTTTATTTATCTATATGTAACATTTCATCATTTATTTTGCTTGAAATTGAGGTTTCACCCTTATGGGTTTATGCAGGAAGTAAGAAGCAAAACTGAAATCAATTTTAAATTGTTTTTTCACTTAGGTGACAAATGATATCTGTGACATTGTTCAAACACCAAGCAAGTTCCTTGAGGAGAAACTAAATTCTACATTAGAAAGCAAGGTATATATAATTCTGTTCTTTTGAACCCTCTGTCTGTGATTTTTACTTAAGTTGTTTGTTAATCAGCCACTTTTTCTACAAAAAATTAAACCGTATAAACAACAACCCAAAATGTAGATTTTAGGGCCTATAGCCCTTATCCTATTCCAAAAAAAAGATTCTAGTAAAATGTGTATTCTCCTTAGAATGTATAAGTCAAAAGAGGCGTTGTGTTCTGAAACTAAAAGCTATATACAGTAAAAAAAACAAAACAAAACAAAAAAACATTATTTGCATATTTTTAATATAACATCCCTGATTGTGATTGTTTTGCATATTTTTAAATAAATATCATGGTGATTGAATAGAGTGAAAGGACTGAAAAAAAAAAAACAACTACAAAAAAAAGGAAATCGTTGTATATCCAATAAACACTGGAAATGGTTAGTCACTTCGCATTGACTTCACCCAACTATCACAATGCATTTAGTTATGCAGTGTTCCTCCTTCCTGACTTGTATCAGTCATTGATTTGTTCCGAATACTACAGGTGGGTAGCAATATCGCTATTTTGATATGATATTGCTGTTTGATATCGGTAATAATTTCCATACCGCAATATTATCGGTTTAAAAAAAAAGATTCACGTACGCTCGCAGAGATACTTTTTATTGCTAATACTGCTAAAAATACAAACATAGTATAATCAACTTTATTTTATATTAAGATAAAAGTCCTATACATCCCAATCATTGTCTCATAGGCAAACACCACACAGAAAATTATTATTTAACAATTTTATTCAATTGATTGGCGTTTCGGTACCAAACGCTATTTGTATGCTGCATTAAACACCGTTGGCCATCCATTTCGCATTACTTTGAAATGTGCGCATGCATCAGCGGTTCATTACTTACGCTATTATTAATGTATTTTTAAAATTTAAACTTTCAGTATTATAAATTAGATTTAATTTTAAAACATCAAAATAATACAGAATTCAGCATGAATTCATACTTTTAGAGGTGTCGTTTATCAGCATTTACACGTGATTCCGTTACTTCCGGATTGGCTAGAAAGTCTGTGCGCAGTGAAGTATATAGAAATATTTTGGTTTTGAGGTGGCTGATGATGGAATAGTAAAACAATATAACAAGACCTTGTTTTTCTCCATGGATGTTGTGAAGCAAAGCACCACTAAGTTAAAGCAGGTTATTGCTTTTCGTATGTAAATATCTGTTACAGTCTGTAAATGTCTTATGTTTGATATTGCAATTGTGTTATGTTTTTCTGTGTTTTGGAAGACTTCGATATTATGGACATCAAAATAAATGCACAATATCGATGTACAATTTTCATTCGTTGGCCACCACTACTTTAAACCCACCCCAACTACTCAGTGGCAGCAAATTCCTCCATTTCTATTGGAGGTTCCACAGAAAGGGAATATTGTACACGCTCGCAAGATTTAAAACAAGATTACAACTGGATATGGAGGATTGTTCTTGCTAGCTGGATTTAAAACTATATTACAGCAAGATAGAGAGGATTTACACGCTCTTGGGATTTAAAATTTCCAATTACTGATTGTCGCGAAATTTAAAAAAAATTCCTAGACACACAAACACCCCAGAAGAATATACACATGACCATAAGAATTTCATTGTGGAAGACAGCAAAGCAAAGAAGGTATAATTGAAGTGTGCAACTACTGTCGAGTTACTACACATATTGTGCCCCAAAATTTTGAAAAGTAACCGAAAACAATGTCATACAGTATATAAACGGCGAAAGAAAAAACAGATTTCGGGGTATCGACATAAAACTCTGTATATAAGTATAACGTGCATCCCATGCATTATGCGGATTGTTCCCTTAACTGAGCAGGTTCTATTTTGGTATGCTAGGGCATAGGCATAGGGTTAAAGCAAAGAAAATAATCATACACTGTACAGTCAGACACTCCCAACATAAAATCTTTGGTTTTATTTGTATTTATGTTTGTTAGTTTATTTCTCATGCATAAAGACTTGACTGCAGCTTCAGTTTTTTCTGACAGCTTCAAGAAAAACAGGGTAGTATTCGTGTAGATTGTGACATGATAAACATATAAACTGCACTTAAGTATGATGCCCATCCTATGTGTAGAGCTTTCTAAAATTTGTACAAGAATGAAATTAATACTGTGAACACTACAGTACTAATAGTGTTGCTTGAACTCTTAATAAATATTTATGTATTGCCTTTATCTTGAATACTAAAGTGCTTCCTTTGAAAGGATGAAGTGGTAAGTAATGGTAAAGCAGTATGTCATAACTATGAAATACTGTAGAATATAATCTTTTTTAAAAGTTTTTTAAAGCTTCTGGCTGTGTTAAACAAAATAAACGGCTGATGGTATTGTTTTCATGCTAGGTACGCAGGTATAAAGGATTTTGTAAGTGTAAAGAAAGTGATGATCTTGCTAGTGAAAAGGTTGGGAATAAGTGGTTTAAGTTTTACCCTACATAAGGGCACATTGTGCAGCTTATGCTGTGGCAGGATGAAGCTATGAACACAGGTTAAGGAAGTGTAATGCAGACTTTTGTGATTTTAGTTTCGTTTCCGGTGTTTTAGTATTGCAAAAAAAAAAAAAAAGATTAGAGTAGTATGCCCTAATTTTGGAAAGTTTCTGTATTCATGATGAGATAGGTGCTTTTCCTGTGACACATTTTGTTCACGGTGGAGGCATGCCATTGCTTGTTTTAGGAATTAATAATATCTGTATCTCTTGACATTATACTCAT
This sequence comes from Polyodon spathula, assembly GCF_017654505.1. Taxonomy (NCBI): domain Eukaryota; kingdom Metazoa; phylum Chordata; class Actinopteri; order Acipenseriformes; family Polyodontidae; genus Polyodon; species Polyodon spathula. Next base: position 23,035,378 of record NC_054539.1, read on the forward strand.
AGCTGTAGCTTATTAATATAAAAAGTTTGCATTCATTTCAAATGTGCTTTTTTGATTAGTTTTAACAGTGCTATGTACTGTTTTTGTCATTGTTTTCTGTCACGTTTCTCTGTACGAATAGTATATTACTTTTTATAGTAACCCTAAAAACACCAATGTACAGTTTCTCAGTAATGTGTTTAAACCCTTAAAATCTTAAATTTGTATATAGAAGGTATCTGTGGGTTTTTTATTTTTTATTTCATTGTTTATTACCCCTTTGAAAGAGGGTCAGATTGGGACAAAAGATACAGTGTGAACATTATTTGGTTTATTTTTTAACAAAATGCGATGCTGTTAATTGTTCGTTGGTCCAATCACTTACTGATGAACGCAATTTATTTACTTTATTTTAAGAATACAGCTTTTCCATTCCTAACATGTTATATTAGCTTGTTAGGAATCTTGAACATGTTTGTAATGATCGCTTGCACAAGGGGAGCTGCTGTTGATGTTTTCACAAGATCAGCAACAATAGCAAGTGGCTAAATAGATGAGACTCCTGGAAATCTTAAAGTATGAATTACAAAAACATTTGTTTTATTTTTTCTGGAAGACCTAAGCAATACATAAAATAAATATTTTTTTAAACAACTCATTAAAAACCTTTTTTTCTTTTTTTTTCTTTTATACAATACAAATGCAGTTGCATCTATATAGTGCTGTTTATGCAGAGCATCCCATGGCACTTTACAATAAAAACTAAAAAAGCCATTGGCCAATCATGCATCTAAACTGCTCTGTGGCTGCATAAACCGTGCACTGTTGCAAAGATACAGTATGTTTGCATTGGAATGCTGTCAGTGGTGCCTGGCTGTGGGGAACCCTGCTGTGAGCCACTGTCTAACTGTATCTGCTCTCTGATTTGACTGAAATATAAATTGCGTGTATCTGAATGTTGTAATTAATTATAATAATCTCTTCTAAAATCCACTCTATTTTTATAATTAAAGGGACTAGTACTGTTTGCAAATATTTAATACTGTTTTATTACAGAATTAATGAATTGATATAAATGAGGTTTATTAAATGCACTTGGGAATATGCTAAGATTTAAATAGTCTTCTTGGGCTCTCTCTCTTACTCATGCTGTCACTTTCCGCCTTGACAAAATTAAACTCATTAAATCAATTGGTAAAAACCCTTTCCAGACCTAACAACCCAAACCATCTCTATATGTATTAACTTATTTAGAATATACTTGTAATCTAGTAAACTGCTTTGAAGTGTTCAGAACTGTATTACATGGCAGCATTATGTTGTGGTCTGCATGTCATGATTGCTAGATCTGGTCTGGTGACACTGTTCTAAAAACTGTTTAGCTAGTAAGGGGCTTTTTGATTGGTGGAGATTTACCTTATGATTATACTAGCTCCCATGTATTGAACATGTTGTATAGCACAAAGACTTTAGATAGAAGCTTCTCACAATATCTACATTTTTACCACTTTGTTAATTAGAACCCTGTAATTCCAAGCTCACGAGCAGTCTTGCTAGTCAGAATTCCATTCAGAATGTCTTTAGACAGTTGTTTTCTTACATCTGTTGTTACAAGGTTCATCTGAGAAAAAACTAATTCTAATTATGCAGTACTGTGTGGCAAAGCCAATATATTAATGGCAAGTGGAGGAAAACTTGGCTGTCCGCTAGGTATAGACAAGAGCGCAGTTTTGTGCCAGTCTTCAACAGTTGCCAGATCCCGTCTAAGATCTGTCAAGTCAGTCACTTGTTACTGCATAAATGCCACCTAGGCTATCCAGCATATTTCCAATAACAAAAATGTAGTGCAAGCTGGACGGTGTCTCCTGAGCTCACTGTGCTTTGGCAACTTGGTTGAAGAATGCATATGCTAATTTCAGCACAGCATTGTTAATCGGCATTTTTCTTTTGCTAGTTGATTGGGAAAAGCTGCAAAGCAATATATATATATATATATATATATATATATATATATATATATATATATATATATATATATATATATATATATATATAACATACACACACACACATCAAATAATTTTGATCCAACATTAGACATTTTTTTTATTTATTTACATTTACGGTTAAAAATGTGACTTTTTTTTTACTGACTGGCCTTAAATGTATGGACACGTTGGCAACCTTAAGTTAACTACTTTCTCAATCACCAATACAGGAAAGGCAATTGGCTGTCCTTGCTTTACTGTTGATCGGAAGTGGTTTTTGACCAGCTTCATTAAAGAAAATGCTCGTTCTCCAGGCTTGGGAGCTTTCATCACCGATTTGTAAAAATATTTATAATGTAATGCCTCCCCCCTTTCATGCTTGCATTCTTCTTCTTCCCGTTTCCTGTGTTTATGCTTTGCTGCCCCCGAAAGAGACATTGTTTGCTGTATTCAAGCAAAGTCAAACTGACTGACCTGGAATTTCGACGTGCGAAAGTCGGAAGAGAAAGTTCCGGGTCAGCCAGTTTGAGATGCACTGCCTCGGTTGAAATGTCAGTGAGTGAAGTTCTTTTGAAGTTCTGCATTTCCTTATCTGTTATCCTTATCCCCCGGCCAGACAGCAAAAGCTCTTCATTTTTTAATCAAAAAAACAATGTAATTGTAAGGCAAATTATTTTACCGTTTGCAAAGGCGCTAACAGTTGCTTTAAATTCTTTTAAGGCTATTGAATCCAGCCATGGCGAATTAAGCTTGCCGATTGGAGGTGTGACAAATAAAAGCAATGTCCAGATATCGGCTAGTGAATCAAAACTGGACTCAAAGCGCAACAGCAACATTCCAGCAATTAAGAAGGGTGAAGATTTTGGTCTGGATGATGAAAAGGATGAAGGAGATTCTTTCTTTGATGATCCATTGCCTAAACCTGAGAAAACATATGGCAGGTGAGCTTAGTTGTTGCATTACTTTTTCCCATTTACAAAAGTGTCTTGTGGACAACAGAAGAAACTCTCTGAAGTCCTGTAACAAAGTGCCTGCCCCTGTGTATATTATCTGTTATGTGTTGCGTGGGATTTAACTGTTATGTTGTGACACGTGGTGTCCTGCGTGGGATTTAACAGCGCCTCCAAGCGTCAGACCAGGAGAGGTTTTTTTGTGTGTGGGAGAAAAAAAAAAAAAAAAAAGGGGCGTCTTTGGATTACAAAAAAAAAAAAAAAAAGAAAGAAATGGGGAGAAGCAGGAAAGAGGATAAAGAGGTGAGGGACAGGGAGGAGGAGTGCCGCCTAAGGGCCAGACATCCCCGGCGATGTAACCAGTCCTTGCCGGGGTGCCTCCTCTGCAACCAGGACCATCTCTTTGCCAATTGTCCCTTCCGAGAGGAGGAACTGCCACAGAAGAGGAAGGCAGAGGACCCACCACTGTCTCCAGAGCCGCACCAGTCTCCTGCAAGCGAGGGAGAGCCGCACCAGTCCCCTGTAACAAGGGGAGACTACATGCCGCTCCCACCTCCACCACCAGGAGACTACACGCCGCTCCCACCTCCATGGGCAGGAGCAGAGCAGCAGGAGCTGCCTCTGCCTCCGCCACCTCCACCGGCAGGAGCAGAGCAGCAGGAGCTGCCTCTGCCTCCGCCACCTCCACCGCAGGAGCAGAGCAGCAGGAGCTGCCTCTGCCTCCGCCACCTCCACCCCCAGGAGCAGAGGGTGAATGCCTGCTGGGTCCCTGTCCACCAGCAGAGGGCAGAATGCCTGCTGGGTCCCTGTCCACCAGCAGAGGGTGAATGCCTGCTGGGTCCCTCCTCCACCAGCAGAGGGTGAATGCCTGCTGGTATCCCTGTCCCCACCAGCAGAGGGTGAATGCCTGCTGGGTCCCTGTCCACCAGCAGAGGGTGAATGCCTGCTGGGTCCCTTCCCCCACCAGCAGAGGGTGAATGCCTGCTGGTATCACTTCCCCCACCAGCAGAGGGTGAATGCCTGCTGGTATCACTTCCCCCACCAGCAGAGGGTGAATGCCTGCTGGTATCACTTCCCCCACCATCACGAGGAGAGGAGCTGGAGCTTCCTCTGCCTCCACCTCCATCAGGGGGAGAGGAGCAGGAGCTGCCTCTCCCTGCACCAGAAGGGCCAGGACTAGATGCTGGCAGTCCTCAGCAGCCCTTGCATAGAACCTCCCGGCTGCAGTGGCCGAAAAGAGGGCCAACACCCGCACCCCAGCTTGTCCTGACTGCCAGCCTCGCTTCGCCCAAGGATGCCAGCCTCGCTTCGCCCAAGGATGCCAGCCTCGCTTCGCCCAAGGATGCCAGCCTCGCTTCGCCCAAGGATGCCAGCCTCGCTTCGCCCAAGGATGCCAGCCTCGCTTCGCCCAAGGATGCCTCTGCATCGCCTGGGGTTGCCCGCCGCTCTGCATCGCCTGGGGTTGCCCGCCGCTCTGCATCGCCTGGGGTTGCCCGCCGCTCTGCATCGCCTGGGGTTGCCCGCCGCTCCGCATCGCAGCCAGAAGTACTGTGGCCGGAACCCCACGAAGAGGTCTGGAGACCGCCAACCCCAGCAGCAGTTTCACTGCCGGAGAAGGGGGAGGAGGTCTGGAGACCGCCAACCCCAGCAGCAGTTTCGCTGCCGGAGAAGGGGGAGGAGGTCTGGAGACCGCCAACCCCAGCAGCAGTTTCGCCGCCGGAGATCGTGGGGGAGGTCCGGAGACCTGCTCCCTCTGCAGTTTCTTCCCTGCAGGAAGAACGGTGGTTGAAGCCCCACCAAGGGGAGCTGCCGGCGCCGAAGAAGGGGGAAGGTCAGGAGACCACACCCCAAGCAGCCTTTCCGCTGCTAGGACTACCCTGGCAGGAGAATGCTACCCTGCTGACAGCATTACGACCTGTGGGCCCCTGGAAGCCTCTGGTCCTGGCCAAGGACTTTGGGCTGGACTTTTGGGCTTTTAAGGGGGGAGGTGGCCATTGAGGCCATGTGTGCTTTGCACAGGAGGGGGTATATGTAACAAAGTGCCCGCCCCTGTGTATATTATCTGTTATGTGTTGCGTGTGGTGTGTTTAAATGTTGGTGTATAGACATTGGTACACGGGATATAAACGGGTCTGTGTAACACGAGTGTTTAAAAATGTATATGTGTATTTAGGCACGAGGATTGCACAGCACTTCACGTGCAAGTAAAATGTAGTAATATGTGAGCACGGGGAATTGCACTTTATTAATTCACGTGCTGGGATTCAAGTGAATAATTAATTGGTAATTGAATCCCAGCACAATAGTATATATAGATGCACGTTGTCACATACTGTTGGTTGGGTGTTCGGTGAGCGGAGAACGGGATTGGAGACGGAGGAAATAAGTATAGTAGTAATAATAATAATAACAACAGAAAGTATCTGCTCACCGTGTTTGTCAGTGTCTGTCCGTGCACCGTTTTGTTAAGTTTAGTCTGTTTTTGTTTGTCTATTTATTTTGGCGTAGAGTGCCGTGTCCTGTGTTTTCGTGTTTGTTTAAACCTTTTATTTTGTAATAAACCGGCGCCAACAGGCGTCTTCATTATTTCATTTCACATCATCGTCTTTGTATATTTCATTCCTTCCTGGTTCTGACGCCGCCCACTTGGCCGTCTTTGTGACAAGTCCTCATTCAAAATCTTAACTGTGAAACTTTTGAGATTCCATTGTTCCTTAACCTCACGTTAACAATTGCTGGGCTATGGCCTCATGTTTCAGTAGAATTCATAAAGGACTGTCTTTCAAATGTGCACATGGTGTATATTTATGGTTGTATTATATAATTATGTCATGGTGTATCTTTATGAAAGTATTAGTTTTTATTTTTATTCAGATGTATTCGAAATAACTAAAACAAAGTCTCGTCTCTTGTTCTGTTCTTTCTCTGTATCATTGCTGCATTGCGATATTAGTATATCCCTGGCAGACAAAAGGGTTTTAGAGGCAAGTATGTCAGAAAACAAGATGAACCATAATCACAAAGAGTAAGTATGTCATTGCTGGCTTTCAGATGTAGATGTACATGTAACCAGGAACCCTGGAATTATATAACTATATCTGGCATTTAAAAAGATATGCAAATACGTAAGGTTCATTTATTTGTTGACAACATTTGGCAGCAGAGGGTTTCAGTAGCTTATGGTTCAATAGCCAAAGTGAGGTGATACATAAGCTGTCTGCTGTTTTTAGTTTCGCATCCCAGAGTTCATGTAATAAACCTGGTTTTTCATTTATATGTTCAAAAAGTGGATTCAAACGTTCATTACTTTTGGGGAAAATATCCGTTCAACTCAAACAGTGAAGATTTCATGTTACAAATTCTTCACTCTATGTGACAAGATACTACATTTTGTTATTGTATTAAAATACATGAAACAAACTTTATAAAAATTGCTGAAAAGTATCAGTACCTCACAAATTAAATGAAACACGTACCCAGAATTTAGGCCTACGGCATATGATCAGTCCAGGTGCACCGTCATTATTTGAATTTATTAATAATGTACAGTATTTATACTATTGGTATGAACACTGCAGATTTCAAAAACTTAAATTATAGTCGCAGCTTTGAAGTTATGAATTTTGCACTAAAGTCTTTTCTTCTTCAATAACCATTGGGGTTTGTGTGTATTTCAATTCTGTTTCCCTTTAATCCTTTCATGTCTATTTTCCTTAAAAAAAAAAAAAAATAAAAAATTAAATGAAGGTGGTCACACAAGTGTTTTAGGAGGATCTTTTTCAGAAAGTAAGAAGAATGGTAGTATCCACAAAGTGTGAGTTGTAGTCTTCAGAACCATTCACTTTGGTTACACACTTCTTGTTAGACATTCAAGTTAGTTGTAGCAGTTTGATACAAAAAAATAACAATAATAAATAACATAACATTTATTGATAATTATTTTTAGTAGTTACTGTACTATCTTATGATTGACAGCCTGTATGTAAGCCATCTGTTAATGTTTAAAACTGCTTGTATCCCAAGTTTATGCCCCATGAGTGTTTAGGCTTTGAGATTCTATATTTTGGATTTTCTTTGTCTTTAACATATGTTTACCACTGTCTCTCAGCCACCCATCTCCCCTGCGTGTCTGTCTTTCTCAAATATCTTTCTTCTCTTTGCTTGCTCTGGGATCAGGACCACTGTTAAAAGCAATGACACAGATGAAGAGACTGAGGATCCCTTTGCAGAGAATGGTAACGGACACAACCCTGAAGAGAGGTGATACTATAGCTACCTGATAGTCTCTCATTCAAAAGCTTTAAAAAAAATAAAAATAAATCACTTCCCCAACAGTCTTATGGCCTGGCCGATTACCTTCTCCGTTACTTTTCTTATGATTGACAGTTGTTTGTCATATTTTTAAGTGTTCTTTTCTGCTAACTGCCAGAGCTGTCGATTTTATTTGAAAGAAATCATAAACAATCTGGGAATCCTTATGCTCTTGTTTTAATATGTGTTTGCACTTTTACTGACTTCCTAGCATTTTTTTTTTTTCTAGGACAGATTCAAGTAGGCCGATGGGAAGCCTTGCACCTCTTTCTGATGCACCTCCTTTGAAAACTGGTTTAGTGTCCCTGGCTGGAGTGCCCCCACTTAAAGGACCTTATGACAGTAAGAAGATAAACTACTAATCACATTTAGACAGGGCAAAAATGTGTGAAACTACAAGGCCTAAAAAAACTGCACCAGTCTTTTAGATATTGCTCTTTCTGTACTGCTGATGCTCATGAGTCCGCTGCAGCCTTATAATACGATGCAAAAATTGAGCAGCAGCCAATCGTACTTTTATTTATTTTAGCACCAAACCAACTCTTTACAGCTTGCTGGCAAGCCCCTTCCCTGCTTCTCCTCAGTCCTTTGTGGACATCAGGTTTCACTGGCTGGAAACTTTATATCCATTTGTTCCTGTAGTTGGGGTCAACTGCCCTCCTTTATGAAAAAGATTACTCATAAATCACTGCAGAACTTTTTAACTATGGCTGCACTGTTTATTTTTCTGTATAGGGCATTCACTATTATAAACGGAAGCATAAAAAAGTTAAGAAATATACGTCTTTTGTATCTGTAATCAGTGTTAAATAGTTTTTGACAAATGGATATAAATCTTAATACAGTTATGTGTGTTTGTTTTTCTTTAATATTAGGCAATGGCAAAGTTATTGAATTGAAAGACCTGAAGACAATGAATGAGAAAATAGGCTCTTTCGGATTAGGCAAGTTTTTTGATGCCATCCAATCGTGTTTGAGCAAGATTTAACAGGCTTTTGCTCCATGCCCCTCTACCCCCTCTAAGTACTTTCAGAAATTGAAAATGTGTGTAGCCCATTGTGGCAAAGTGCCCGCCCCTGTGTGTATTTTGTGTTGTGTGTTAATGTTGGTGTATAGTCATTTGTACACAGGATATAAACGGGTCTGTGTAACACGAGTGTTTAAAATGTATATTTGTATTTAGGCATGAGGATTGCACAGCACTTCACGTGCAAGTAAAACGTAATAATATGTGAGCACGAGGAATTGCACTTTATTAATTCACGTGCCATTGTACCTTGACTCCAATTGAATGATTGATTTGCAATCGCATGTTTCCACCCACTCGCTCAGCTCCACCAAACTCCACCTCTCTCTGTCGTTTATTTCCTGGTTCCTGTTTCTGGTCTGACGTCCCCCACTTCGGCCGTCTTTGTGACACCCATGAATTAACTTCAGAGTTTTGTTTTCCATAAATACATTTCAAAATCTTTTACATTTTCCTACCTTTTTGTGTCACAACATTTGTGTATGTTTTAAAATGCACATGAATAACTGAACTCATTTCCCTGGTTTAACATGTTTTTGTTTTAACAAAATTGAATAAGGTATTATTAGCATAGCACATATATATTTTTTTCTTGCAGGAGATAAAGATGATGATTATGATGATTTTAACAGGTAATGTTTTATTTGCTTTTTATTCAAATTATTTATTCACCAATTTCTCATTACATCATTGTTAAATGAAAAAAATGAAATCTGTAATTGTTGTTTTGTGTTTTTTTTTTTTTTATCAGTATCAGCCGTCGATCAGATAAAACTAAAAGTGAAGTTAGCATTGGAGAGGAGATTGAAGAAGAGCTTTCTATTGAAGGGGTGGATTTCAATGCCAGTGATGAGGTAGGCTCAGTTTAAATCATGATCACTTTTTCTAACCATAATATGAATAATAGACACTTTATCAAATGGATTAAGACATGTACAATGCTACCCTGTTATAATGATATCTGTTATAGTGCGGAATCGGTTATAATCAGTAAGGTTGTGGCTACCATTTCCCCCATAATGCAATTTGACTCGCAAACTCGATGCAGTGGGCAGAGTAAGAAAAGGGGAAACTGAAGCAGCAGTTTCAAGATGCATGATCAATGATTTTCACAGGGCCTTAGTTAGTTATAAGTTGAAACATAAATAACGCAGTCTCGACAACCGGATTATAATGGGGTAGCACTGTGAATACTGTAGCTCACTGGCTGTTAATGTGATTTCAAATTAATTGTTATTCCTATATTTTAAAAGATTTGCTTTATTTCAAAGGGTTTTTTTCTGTACTGTTGTATTACTGGGCCTCTGCAGTGTTTAAGGAAGTAGCTGAAGAGGAAGGCAGTGTACTTCAAATAGACTGAATAGGTGGACTGTCATGTAAAAACAGCAATAGATTAGAACAATCTCAAAGAAAGCATTGTGAGGACCCTGCAAACCAGGTTACCAGTAGTGATAAGAGAAGCAGATGTGTAAGCAGGATAAAGGTAGATATAAGAATTCCCACGAGTAAGACAGGTTTTAAAATAAGAAGGATCATACTTATATACTTAGCATGTTCTTTATCTCGTTTATAAAGGTCTTTTTTTATTTCTTACATTTGAACTTCCTTGTATTTTTGTCATTTTTGCCAAGTAATTTTTACCCAACAGTCAAAATCAAGATAAGTTTGAATTGATGTCCGTGACAAAGGCACTTATCTACAAATGTCCCGTATGCGTGATTGTATTGCTATACATAACACACTAGTAGCTGTGTAAAAAGTGCATTATGATCTTTTTTTCTAGGACCTTATGTGCTTTTTGCACTACTGTTAAGGGCTTTTTTTTTTTATATAGTGATTTGTTTATTAAATGCTCACTTCAGTTTTCTATGATCTCTTCTAGCTTGATGACTTAACACTGGATCGCAGCATTTCACAGTTCAGCGAAGCTATTGACTACATGGAGGAAGTTGCATAGACATGCTGTAATCAGACAATCTTGCTTTACTCAAAAAGCTGGAACTTTAAAACCTTGCCGTGCCTTTTGTTACAGATATATACTAAACTGAAACTTGACTGCATTTTCTTAACTGTACAGAGCAGGCGGTTACAACTGTTATGGTTATTCAGTCAGGACTGCAGTTTAAAGTGTTTGTTTTGTGTTACGCTTCAGTCAAAATGGTTGTGTTAATATTGTGAAAAAACAACTCCAACATATTGATCACACACACAACCCTTCTGTAGCTAGACAGTGAAATACCCTAAAGTAAAATATGGACAGCTTACAAAAGCTTTCATACAGCTGCTTCACAGAGAATGCTTAGCTTGATCTTGTACTACCTTAAATGATGTAGCTCAAGAATGGTGCTAGCAGGGTCTGTGAAACAGTACAGTAGTTTGGATGTGATTATTGCTTTTGTGTTCCTACTCTAGTTACAGAACACTGTTATGTTGAGTTCTGGCCAGCTGATAATCATATTTAGCCCTTTTTATATTGTGAAGGGGTATTTCACTGTATATTGATCTGGTTGCCTTTTTAAGTATTTATGGCTGTCTTTTTTAAGGTTTCGGCTTTTTAAAAATCCATATTGAATTTGTTGTTTAAAAAAAAGACGACGCAATACAGAGTTAAGAATCCGGAAGTACAGTCTGTATCTAATTGGATTGTCAAAACAAAAATACTAACTGATTACAATTAAAAAAAGAGAGCGTGGATCTTGCTGGCTACAAGGGTTCATAACTGGCTGAGCTATGCAGGCAAAGCTTTATTATTACTTTTTGTTCTCTCAATACAGCCTAGTTACTCAGGGTAAATTATCCTGAAAATCAACTAACTAGAGTGCTTAGTCCAGTTATTTGATGTTGCACTGTACATGGTAAATGCCTTTTTCTTGCTGAAGTATGTATATATTTGCAAAAATGCAATTGGAATGTTAAATGATTAAAAGTGACCTCTAAATCACATTTGTTTATTGATTGTTATACTCTTTGTTTTATAAATAATTTCCATTTTGTCCTTTTTAAACAAAACATCAGATGAAAGTGTAATGCTAAGTGGGAGCTCTTTGTCTGCTGTTAGTTGACTGACCCAACCACAAATACTACCATGCCCAACCCACAACATCTGAAGCATGTTTTTTTTACCAAACTGAAAGAAATAGGGTTTATGTCATGAAACTCATGAAGATTTTGAAATATATTCTTACTCAGCTGCCAGTAGAGCTCTTCTGCCTATGGCTTAAACTAAAGCACTGGGTCTTTAAGGATAAGTGCACCTCATGCCTAGTCTATTCTGGCCTTTCAAAAAATGTCTATACTGTTTTCAGCTTTTGCAAATGTATTTTTAAAAAAAAAAGAAAAAAAACTTACTCAGTATAATGGCTGCAAGACTAAAAAAAAGAATTATAAGAAAAACTTATTTCTAATTTTGGTTTCCGGTAAACTGCATAGCCGTCCAGTTATAGTTAAAACTGACAAAAGACTAATTAGAGCTCTTGGAAGGAGTTAGACTTTTAGTTTGTTTTGTTTGTAAATTAGTTAATACACAGGCACCGTTTTATACACAAGAAAACGGTGGAAAAGGTCCCAAGAGTTGCAAGACAAATCCTGGCTTGCTATATATGGTGGAGAATGCAGGCAACACACTTTTTAATGTCTTTGTGTAAAAGAAGAAAAAAAATGGAGGAACTCGAGCCACAGCCGATTCCTCCGAGATGAGAATGCTACTAAACTTTGTTAGCTTACTCCACCCTGAGCAAGTTGAGCTGAGGCAGCTGTGCCATTGTGGCCTGATGGCAGTTTTGGAGAACTTGCCACAGGGAACTCCTTCCAGAAACAGAGGGGGTTGTTTCTACTGGAACTAGAGTTGCCTGCACCGAACCCAGAGTTGCATGCGCCAGAAGCAGAGTTGCTGCCACAGCAAGAGTTGCTTCTGCCAGAGCACTGAAGCACCTGTCCACAGATCTCCCTGGTATGAGTATTGCTGGAGAATGCCCTAATGTCCCACCATACTGGTGCCAACTCTGTGAAGTGTTTGGACATGGATGGCAAGATTGCCCATACACCGAACTGGAGGGAGAAGCGCCACCGTCTCCAGAGCCAGAAGGAGATGCACCACTGTCTCCAGAGCCAGAAGATGATGCACCACTGTCTCCACAGCTGGAAGGAGAACTGCTGTCATCTCCAGAACAAATAAAAAGGAGCCCCAGCTACAGAGAATGGGGAGGAGGTGAAGAAACCACCTACACCACAGCACCGACCACCACCCTGTGCCACAGTCAAGCACCTGGGATGTGGATCCCTCGACCTGGGCTCCCAGATACCCGGCCTTTGTGTCTGGTCCTCTGGCTGCACCACCAGGCAGAGTCGTTCACCTGGTCTCCAATTCCATTCCCCCTGGTGAACCTGACGTCCCTGTACACTTACCAGGGTTCTCATCTTGGCCTGTGGCTGCAGCTGCCCGCTCAATGACCCGCGCTTCTGACACCTCATCCACGTTGCCTTGGTGCCCTGTCGCCGGTTCTCGGTTCATTCCCAGAGGTGTCAGAATGTAGACTGACCCACCCACAAGAAGTAAAAAAAAAAAAAGAACAATTTGGAACATATTGGGGTGGGGGGGATGTGTGACAGAGTATAGACTGCACACTGGGGAAGGTGTGTTTTTTGGCTGCTTTGCACAGCCACAATGTAATTTTTTAATTAATTTAATTAGGCACATCTGCTAATAATTGAGGCAGGTATATTTAAAAAAAAAACAAAAAAACAGGTCTGTAAGATGTTTGCGTGGCATAGCTGTCCAGTTATAGTTAAAGTTTAGTTATAACTCCTGGAAGGAGTTAGGATTTTATTTTGTTTGTAAATTAATAAATACACAGGCAGCGTCCTGTTTTCATTTCTTTGAGAGTGGCAAGAAAAACTAAAATAAACAAATAGTATTTGTGACATATTTACTGAACACGTGGAACAAAACCACAAATATTTCTTGGCCTGGAGGAGGTTTCTAGTATTATTGTACTCCAGTATGGTTTTTAAATTAAAGTATACGTTTCATATTGGTTGTGCACTAGTCAACACAGTATCTGTAGACCTTCCCCATTATGGCTTCCCTTGAACTTTATCTGAACTTTAAAGCCTATTTTTTTCCTATCACAATGATTTAAGTCCACTTCCTGTGCAATACATTTTGCCAATAGGAAACTATTAGTTCAAGAAGTGACATCAAGAGGAAACCAGATATGCATACTGCAGTGCTGTGCCAGGCTTCATCTGAGTCAAAGGAACAATAAAATCTGCTAAACACAGCTGGTTTCACATTCCACCTGGGGATAGATTCAGTATAAAACTAAGCCGGAGAAGCTGTAAGAATTGTGTAGCTTTCCAGTTTGCCGTTTCAGTCATGTAGCATCAAATCAAACAATTTCTGAAATTGAAGTTGCCGCAAAATGTGAGGAAAGATAAAAGGCAGGAATGTTTTACTTTTATTATCAATTAGTCATTCAGCAGATGCTTTTATCCAAAGTGATTAGGGGGTGAACTATGCATCACAACTGATCTTGCAGAGTCACTACAATAGGACCTTGCCTTCATGTCTCATGTGGGAGAGACAGAGCACAAGGAGATTAAGTGACATGCTCAGGGGCACACAAAGTCAGTGTCTGAGCTGGGATTGAACCAGGAAGCTCCTAATAACAAGCCTCCTCCTTTTTAGAGGGACATTTTTGTGGCCATAGGTAGGCCATAGATAGGGCTCTGTTTTGGTGGTTATTTTTGGTCACATGTCCCTTTAAAGTTACATTGATCCGACTTTGTTTTTTAATTAAACTTGGGAAAACGTTGAGTGTGAAACAAGATCACTTTTGTTTTTTCTCCCCTAACTTGATTGAGATGATGATTCTGTTTCATTGATAATATAAAAAAAAAAAAAAAAAAAAAGGCAGCTCCTTATTTTTTAATTCAAGCCAAACACAAAAAGCGAGTTCAGTTAAATTGCTTTTCCAGGATTTAAAATCTTAATGACTCATTGCAAAAATGTTATAACCTGTTTAGGCAAATAATAATTTCTTCTTAATTACGATTTCATTAAATAATTTTAACTTCACATGCTGTTTGCGTTCGCTTTGAATTAAAAACAAGGTGCTGCCTTTTTTTGTACATTATCAATGAAACAGAATCACAAGAGTTTCCAATAGTTTAATTGAACTGAGTTGGCTCAAAAAAAAGGGGCATCACGTGATCAAAAACCGAAAACGAAGAGCCATTTTTCATTTTAGAATAATAATAGGTAGTCTCAAGCATATAAGAAAGATGAAAAACAAATGTGGTAGATCTTTAGATTTTTTTGTGCCGGGGAGAATGTTATACATGATTGTAATAAAAATAGGCAAAGAACTGACCTTATAGGCCGCTAACGTTTTATTTGCTTGTGTTTTGCACATCAGGTCTACTGTAAAACAAAGCCTACAATTGGAACATTCCAATAGTGAAATACAATATATAAATAAAACAAATAAATATGTCTATAACCCTAACAACTACTTAAAACAAGGTACTACACAATAGTCAAAGATTAGTACTAATCAGAGTGTCTGTGAAACAACCCAAAAAAGATAATCTGCAAAACCCAGTGAAACTGGTAAGTGTAACATGCAGTACTTCTAACACTCACACTATTTTAATATGCTTTTAATAATCATTTCATTGACTAACTTTTTTTCTTGCTGAGAACTGAACTATTTCGATACATGTAATGTCTGAGAACTGTCTGGCGAGGTGACGTATGTTCTTTGTGTTGTGAGGAGTTGCTGGGAAAGTATGGGCTGTAGGTGGGGGTTTATGTATTGTTACAATGTTAGTGTTAAAAGGCATGAGACGGCTGACCACCTGAATGTTACTAATAAAACCAGATACCTGTCATTTGAAATTGTTTGTCGTGTCTGGTCATTTTTACTCTCAGGTCTCAATCTCTAGACCTTGTTTTGTTATGTAAGGTTTGGTGTTTTTGGTTATTGTACCTGTTAAGCTGTCATCTAGCACACAGTGGAAAGGAAAGAAACTGACCTAATTAAGCTGTCATGCATGTCTTGCTGACTAATACAGATTGAAAATACAAAATAAATAGACGATATACAAAATACAATATATATATATATATATATATATATATATATATATATATATATATATATATATATATATATATATATAGTCCAAAGCTCTTCAATTTTTAGTAATGAACATCCTTTTCAACAGATCGATTAGAAATCCACAGTAACTTTTACAAGAGGAAAATCATGTCACTTAAAAACTTCCTAATGAACTCCTTGGTTGCTTAAATGTGGAGAGTGAATAAAAAAAAAGCACTATTTCAATAGATTTATTTTAATTGTATCATTATCAAACCTATTAATCAACTTTTAAAACTAGGCTGTTTATGGAGAGGATATATTCTTTTAGAGTGTGGTCTCACTGTCACAACACAATGAGATGTTGAATCAATTAGCTATCCATTTGTGTACATTTTTGTTCTGAATGGATGTATGATTGCTAATGCATTCAACAATAATAAGCCTTTAAACTATCCTTATTTGTATCTATTGTTTTGCAAAAGCTAAAATATGGGGCAAAGCTTTGAAATCAAGTCCTATTTTATATTCTTTGAAAAACACAACACCTGCATGTATTAAGTGTGTGCCAAGTGAAAAAAAAAAAAAAAAGCGAGAATTACCAGGAACTGAAAACTGAGAACATGAGGTCAAACCCACTGCTATGACTCAAGAAAACTGGGTCAGATTCAAACAAATATGTTCTCACTAATTGGTAACAACTGAAACTAGTTAAATTCATAGCAACTGTGTCACATTATTTAACAATTAAGAAAAATGTCATTAAACAAAAACCTTGTTATGTGATGCTGAGGTTGTTTCCATTCATCAACACACCAAAAACCAAAGTCCCTCAAGGTTTAACTCAACAATACAAAACTGTTTATTGTTTAATTCCAATGCATCTCAATCGAGCATTTTGTACTTCAGGGGTGTCCAATCCCGGTCCAGGAGGGCTGTTCCACTCCAGGTTTAACAGGTAAAATGAGATAATTAACTGGATGGAGGTTTAATTGTTTCAATTAAACCATTTACAACAGGACTGGAACAAAGACCAACTTTGGACACCCTTGATGTACTTCCTATCAACAAAAAACATCATAAAAAACCAAGGAGCTTAAAAAATGTTTTCTGTTCATGCTACACTTTTATTCTAGTTAATATTAGGTAATAGTGCAGTTTCCCAACATTATTAGTCTCTCTATAACTCCTTTCCAAACTATCAGATCTCAATTGTGTCCAGTATTTCCAGATTTCATTGTAAACATTATCACTTGAAAACATAGTTATAAAAAAGGTTTTACCAATAAGTTCTACTATTGGGCGACATTTTCTTTTCTTAGAAAACTGATACTTCATACATGCTTCAATTTCATCTCAAACTTTTTTTTTTTAAATAACAAACAAAAGATATGTCAAGTAATAACTGGCCAATATATTTTCTGTCCCATTGAGTGTGAAAACATATTTTTTTAAGTAAGACAGACCATTTTAAAGCATAATTTAATACACAACAAATGCTCTTGATATAACTTGTATAAGCAGAGTTTCATTTACTATTAAATACATTATCAGGAAAACAAATGGCTACAAATATTTAAAAATATGCCAACCTTAAATAGTCGTTTATAAAAAAATTATATTGGCCATATTCATAAAGCTGACTGTTTTAAAGTTTGTAAGAGTTAAACTTTTAAATTAAAACTAACAAGTCATCAATTTAAAAAATAATACTAATAGAAAGAGATTAAATAGTGTTGTGCTGGAAAAAAAAAACCTGGCTGATTAAAATAAAGGGACAAAATTGGTAAAGTCTTTCAATATACTTTGTATTTCTGTACAATAAAAATCATTTTTGTTCTTATCCTGCCTTGTAAGAGTAAGTGATTGCAAATTTCACAATGTGAATATATAGCTTTGTGCTTAGGATGTTAATCAAATTTTAAGAGAATGCCATTAAAAGGAATTTAAGGAACTGCATTGATGATTTTAAATTTACATTTTTAGCTGGGTATCTGTAGAACAATATTGCTTGAAAATGCTCTGTACGGAAATATAAAAGATAACATTTGTTTTTGTTTTTTGTTGTGTGCACAGAATTCTTCTAATAAGTTTGCTAATATAGTGCAGATGCACCAGAATGGAATGGAGTGAGGTACAGTAGAGTAAAGTCAGTAGTGGTTAAAGTGGTGAAGTGGGGCTGATTCAGAAAGTAAAAAATGGGTCAGGCCTCAGACTTTGCTCTTTCTTTTCTTCTCAAATAGGAATAACACTAGCAAAAAAACATGTGAGGTGCATCTAGTCCAATCAGACCCCTGGGTGCAAGGCAGCAACAAACACAATGATAATTTGCTTTATTTTCCATCTATATGGTGAATTCTTCTCCCACCCCGTTGTGCGATGCTGATGTGAATTTTGCTGTTTCGGCCCAGGCTGTGACCAAGATGCTTTACCAAAATAAACAGCAAGCCTAAAGAGCTCCAAACTGCCCGCTAGTGAAAGGCCAAATCAAAGAAATATGTTTTAAACTGAGACTAAAAAACACAGACAGAATCAGCATTCCTGATTACATGTGGAAGTGAGCTCCAAAGTGAGGGAGTGCGAGACCTAAAAGCCCCTGCACCACAAGTTTATATTCACATCTCCAAGCTTTGTGCAGCTCGCTGTATCTCTCCTGTGCTAGTCTGCATCCTCAGCCACAATGTACTAGAGATGAGACGAGTCCAGGTGCAGCCAAGCATGGTTGATGTTCTTTGGTGATGGTAGCATGTCATACATTTATTTGCGTTAAAAGGTAAGAACACATGTTTCCATTTCCAAAAGATCTGCCCATAAGCTCTATATCAGTTTTAGCTATGTGGAAATGTAATGTAGTAATGTAATTGGTGGCTAAGCTTCACTTTACCTAGTAACCTAATTAAGCAAGGCTTGTTTTTATCTGTCAAGTTGTCGCTGTATTTTATATATATATATATATATATATATATATATATATATATATAAAATATATATATATATTAATTTGTAACACACATTTAAAATGTCTTACTGATTAGTAGATAGCATCAACACAAGATTATACAACTGAACACTGTTGCATCATCATAGGTACAGTAGCTAAATTGTCCTTTTCTATCCTTGTCCTTTTTAAATCAAGGATTTAATGAACTCTGGGCCACATCTACAAACTGAACATTTTGTAAAATTTGTCAGACTGGCTCTTAGGCTGCAATATCCAATTTGAACAGATCTCATTTTGGAATGTATTCATTCAAAGCTAATGACAGAATCTCACTGTTCCAAAATTCACATGTGTGTTGCAAATGCCTTCATATCTAACTCTGATTAGTACAAAAAGTATTGCAAAATAACTGTGTGTCTTATTATGAGGCCATTCTAAGCTATATATCTTTCCATATCAGTCCTTTATAATAAATTTGTCCATGTCTGGGAACCTACATTGTTTTCTTAATCTGAGTTTTTTAAATACAGTAGCAAATCTAACCACAAACATTTTTTGGTCTTTTTTCCACGCAAAACATTCCAATAGTTTATGCTTTGTGTTATTTTTTTCATTTGAAGCAAGACACATAGACTCACCTGTACAAGTTATTGGTTTATCTGATAAATATACAGATTAAAACATTACTGCGTATTATACTTCCATTACACTAGAATGGTGGTGAAAAATGCAGAAAACATGTTAAGATGTCTATACAGGAATATTATGGGTTGTAATGCCAGGATCGCTGCCGAAAGATTCAGGACTGACTGAAGACTTTGTATATGTAAATTACCTAATGAACAAAATGTCAGACAACAGAAAACCATGTTTCTTACAAAATGGAAAAAAAAAAACCCCACAAAACGGCAAATTGAATACAGTCATTGTTCAGTATTTCTTGAGGGTGGGCAATTATATATCAGATTTGGGGAAAAAAGTGTGCCATTGTGGTTAAGTGCCCCGCTCCTGGGCAATTTATTTGTGTTGTATGTTGTGTGTAGTGTGTTAATGTTGGTGTATAGTCATTGGTACATGGGATATAAATGGGTCTGTGTAACATGAGTGGTTTAAAATGTATATTTGTTTCTGGTCTGATGTCACCCACTGCAGCCGTTTTTGTGACAGCCATCCAACATGTTTTTGAATAATAAACACAAAGGCATGGCTGTATTACAGACTGTATTATAGTCAGTAACAGTATCCATATTTTTTTTGACATTCTACATTAGCAACACCAAATATGCTTATAGTAATGAAAAAAAAAAAAAGAAACACAATTTGGATAGTCCTACATTTGTGTTTTTTAGTCTCGTAAAAATATTGAAAACCGGATGCAGAGCACAAATTAATTAATTGCGTCAGTATGTCAACAAAGCTCTTGACATACTGCTCTTTAGTCTGTATGTAAATACATAACTTCTGTTTAAAGACCAGGTTTGTCCTTCATTCATAAATCCAATAGAGACAAATTATGAAGTGGTGGGTATCTATTCTTTGAAAACAAATTCAAACTCTTAAATAATCGCAATATAAGAAGGAAATGAGGGTAAGAGTGGTGCCACTGCGGATCAAATTTTGTTTGAAGAAAGCACACTGAGGGAACCTCTCACAGTAGGCTGAACACCTGCAGTACCACAAAGCTGTAATAAGCACTTCCCTTGGCTTTGTAAATGCAACATCAGCCGTCCTATCTCCCCATTGAGCACGCAGCGCAGGTTATCACAATTATCCTCTATGTACATGATTACCCTACCATAACAAAATTGATAAAACAGACACTGAGGCTGTAAGGCTTGGGTGTCAAGCATGTAAAACACTGGATTAAACAGTTGTGCTTTGTATTTTCTCATCAGAGAATATCACATGTTAATATCTCTGGTAAGTACTGCATTTGTTTTCTTCTTTTGTCTAATAGAACAAACAGTAAGTAAGTAAATAGACGTTTATGTCTACAATTCTTTTTTGAAATGCTAATAAACTATTATTATTAATCTATTAACATTCTTGCTGTTCAGTTTTATTGATACTGCAAGACCTGTTTGACAATATATTATATCTCATATATCTATTGTTATATATATATATATATATATATATATATATATATATATTTTTTTTTTTTTTTTTTACTGCTGTGGACTAGATGCACCTAAGTTGTTTTTAGCTAGTGTTTTACTTTCCCTGTAGTGTTGTCTTTAAAGCTACGTCTAAAATATTGTAATGTAATTAAGTATTTTGAAAAATTCTATTTTTTAAATCACTGTTTGTTTTCCTTATGCAAAAGTAATAATAATCTGACTTGATCTGACCAAAATTGGGGCATATTGACTTTAAGGACTTTTTAAAGGTTTTTTAAAAAATGATTATTATTACTGGCTGCGTTTTAATGTGTTTATAATGTGTCACATTCTCTTAGGTTAAATTGAACTCCCTTCTAGATCACTGAAATAAATAAATAAAAAAAAGGTAAGGAAGCTTCTGTTTAAACTATTTGAACTGGAGCATGAACTTGAATTGTACAATATGTGCACATTTAAAGGGTGTGGGCCTAACAATTAAATATATTTTGTACTGTTTTGATGTGCACAGTTGGGGGAATTTGAATCACTACCGTGATATAGAAACGCTGTTAGGCAGTTAATGCACTGTATATAGGGGAGACCGGGGACAGCTGTAACACTTTGAATTTCTCCAATCAGAAGCAAACTAGAGGGCAGAAGCCCTGAGATTTTATCTCCAAATATCTGTTACATAGTTTGTGGACCCAGGCTTTTAGCATTCTCATTGCTGATCTGTATACTTATAATTGACACAAGTCATTGCTCTTAGTTTTGGTGTTTCTTGCTCGAGCATGAGGTTTACTAATGGGTCCCTGGGTTAGGGCCAGTTGTAACACATGTTACAATGTGACCCCAAACAACATTAGATCAACTATATTTGGGCACATGAAGCTTATGTCACAATTTTGAGTGACGTAGAGTGACATATTCTTGCTTGAAAATGCCTATAATTTTAGGGACGTTAAAAAGTTTTAAAAAGTAGGACATAACTACGGGGACTGGTAGAGGACAGATGTAAGCTGTTTGTAACAAAGTCTGGTCAAACTAGTTCAAATCACCTGTGCATAATGGAGAGAAAGGTAAAACATGTTAGATCTGTCCACGATCTCCCCTTCTGACGTTATGAAAAGTAAAGTATTATTTACAAAGCTAAGCAAGCAAATCTGTTATTCAAACAGTCCACATAATTCATATATGAAAATTAATCTGTATTACTGTCCTCAGTGAACATGAGATGAATTGAAATAACTGGGTGCTATACCACATCAAAATACATCTAAATGAGAAGCATACCACTTCTCTTTATTATAATCATTCACCAATTATTGATAAAAGCAGAGTCCTCTGTTAGAGTCGTGTGGCAGCTGCAGTTCCTCTTTACTGTAATGTGCTACCATGCTAGGCATGGTGAAACTCCCAGACATGGCCTAATGTATTTCCTAATGAAGGCTTCCAGCCTTTCTACTGTTGACAGGGAAACCTCATACACAGTTAACGGCCACAGCAGCCTTGGAAGAAGACCAAAGTGAAAGCACCAGACTTTAAGCTTGCCTGGTAGTGCACTGCTGTCAACCCACTTCAGCTCTTGCACTGCCTACTATCTCACCTCTCCTTTAAATCCCCATCATACCACCTGCCAAGACTCTTAACAAGCTTTTTTGACACTGTTGGAGTGGCGTCTATCAATATAGAACACCTTATCCACTACTTTGCCTTTGATGATGGAGATGCTCCACGACTTAGCGGGTTTGAACTTCATACATGCTCATCTGATGGTATCTGCTAGTTTGGCAACTACCGTTGTCGTCATGGTTGTCATGTCGTCCATGTATGCTTTAAGTGGTGACAGTCGTTTGCCAGAAGCCAGACGTTCTAAATAGACTAAAATAGATGGAAATTCCCAAGGTAAAGTACATTTATTCCAAGCAAGTTGAGATGCTTGATATGAACATTTTTTTATTATACTGTAAAAAACAAAAGATCACATCAAATGCTTTGCAGTTCATAAAATCATTTAAAAAAACTAAAAAAAAAACCATCTGATTAGATGATAACAAAACTACACTAAATCATGTTACAAGAAGTACTTTTTGCCTGGAAAAAGCAACAATTGTTCTGGCATTCCTAATGTTCATAGCACTCAAATTTCTCATTATGCTGAAATGACCAGTCCTTTATGATCTCCAAGCAAAACTATTATTTCATGACCTGATTAGAAAAATAAAAACTTTTTAAAAGAGAGGACTTTAGTTCTTTAAATACATGCAAGTTAAAACCAAAACCTTTCTTCTTTTTGCATGGCTGAATATACGCAAAAAGCCTAGTCTAAAATTAGGTTCCTTTTGGAAAAGGCTTTAGAATAGGGTCCATGGAGTTTTACATATTACTGTATATCAGAAAAATGTATGTATGAATTATTATACAGTGTATGGTTTTGAATAAATACAAATAAAAACACATCTTTAATATATTCTCGTTAGTAAGACAAGAAGTGTATCAGTCCACCTTTGGAGGGTGAAGTAAATGTCTTGTTTAATTATGCCAACATTGTTAAACAGAACATCCTGTGGCTTTCTAAGTAAAGTACAACCATTCTGCAAGTGGTTTAATACACAAGAAAAAAAAAAAAGTTTATGATGTACTATGAAAGGGTATTTGTGGCCAAGGATGGTTACCGGCAGGAAGCAGACCCAGAGACAGAAAGCTGCAGCATCAGCATTTCATGCTTTCCCATTTTGTTTTCTTTACATAACCTACAGCATAGCAAGCAGAAGTACCAATTGTGTTACTCTACAATAGAATACCTACTGCTTCTGCATTTCTTGGGACAATTTTTAGTTCTGCAATACATTCCATTTCTCTTTTTTTAATCATCTGAAGAAAAAGTAGTCTAGTCTAATGTCCTTAGCTGCTACTCTAAAATGATTACAACAAAATTGTGTTGTACTGCTATTTGCTTAATGTAGCAGTAGTTACAGTATGTAACTGTGACATGTTTCAAAATGTAACTCGACTGGGATATCGGAAGCTGGCAGCAGAACAATTAGGTTAGCGTTGAAGCATCTACCCACTCTTTCAGTAAAATGAGACTTCGTGGAACGACATTTTCAAATTTGCTATAAACCAGTGCCGTGGTTTAAAAAATACTTGCATTGTGCGTATTACTGCCTGTTTTTTTTTTCATTCATGTTATTTGGGACAGAGAATTTTCAATGCATGACTTTGAGCAAACCCCCTCCCCCCAAGAATCTTTCTGAAATGATGGCCCTTGATAAAGGCTGTCTCGTGGAAATAGAAATACATTCAAGCCAATAGTTTTGTCAAATTACTTTTCCGGAGGACCAACAACAGACAAATCCTATTGTTTTTTTTTTTTTTTTTCTCAAACTACTTGAATGACAAACAAATCATCTATAGAGATAACATACATACTTAGTAGATACAATACAAATCTATATTAGACATGTATAATACTATAGAGATATATATATATATATAATTATATATATATACGATATATGTATCATATATATATATATAATATATATATATAACTTTCTTTTTTCACCCCACGGGTTGTTTGGATCTCAGACTGACCACCGGCCAGACCAAAGATCGCACAGGAATCACATAGACCAGTAAGTTAAAGTATGTCTTCTTTATTACAAGTGATAAACGCAGTCAATAAAACCATGCAAAATATAAAGGATCAATCACCACTATACAGCATCTATCAATGAATATCTTAAAACATTTATAAACCCCTAAACAGCACAGTACAACACTAAACTAAAGTGCACAGAATTGCAGAAGCAAATATTAGTTTCTACTTAACCAGACTATTGAGTCCTCCAATGTCAGAAACCACATTCTTGAAAGGCAAATGCATATATCCACAATACCGCTGTCCTGAATCCTGCGGTCCAAGTTAGCTCTTCTTGACTCGTTCTGAATGTCATCCAAAAACCCCTCAATCCTGGGGTTTAGTCGCAAATAATTCCCGGTTGGCAGCTTGATCTGTCACAATCTGCCTCCAGTGAACTCCTCTCTCCCTCCACTCCAACGATGTCATATCCTGAAAAGGACAAGCAGGGAGATACACCCTCATTAATCTGCTCCCTTCTGCAGCTCACTCTCCGAGCGGGGTTCCCTCACACGCATCGATCTCAGCCTTCCCTGCAATCGGGTCTTATACTTAACTCCTTCAGAGTAGGACCTCGCTTATCGGGGTGTCTTGGATGATCCTGGCACTCCTACAACCCGGGCCGATGTTCAAACAGGTGGGAGACAGTGGAATACCCTGGAGACCCAATTCAGCAGCCCAGTATTACTTTGACTTAAGTATATTTAATATTTTATCTACGATAAACTCCAATTTCTGCACTTTACTTTCATATCATAACTGAATAATTATAAACCTCAACTGCTGTACCAGCGTTCTTCATTGCAGGATAATTTATAAACAGACAAGCTCAAAATGAATCTTTTGTTGAATCTTTCTCTTTTACTAACCTTAATATAGTGAATACTTAGCTTTAGCACTGCATTGCAGCCTTTTCTTCTTCCCAGCTGTATTTATAGTTCTCGCCTTCTTGAATAAGTGGTCCCCTCCAGTGCTTGAAATGGAAAAAAAAAGTGGCGGAACTCACAGTACTCAATCTTCAGGCAATCTTCAGGTGTGAAAAAGTTATTGCCTCCCTAGTTAACTCAACCCAATTAAAGGGATAATTAAGGTCAACTGTTTGAATACTTTGGTTAACAATCAGGCCAGATTTGGACCAGCCCTGCCCAATATACGTTTGACTAACTTTGGCCCTTACCATCAGAGTGAAGTTGTCAGCACACAGTTTCTAGAGGCACATCATGCCACCATCAAAAGAAATTCCTGAAGACCTCTGGAAAAAAGTTGTTGATGCCTACCAGTCTGGAAAGGGTTACAAAGCCATTTCTAAGGCTCTGGGGCTCCACCAAACCACAGACAGACAGAGCCATATTGTCCAAATGGAAAAAGTTTGGGAGTGAAGTGAATTTTCCAAGGAGTGGCCATCCTGCCAAAATCTCTCCAAGAGCAAGGCGTAAAATCGTCCAGGAAGTCACAAAGAACCTCAGAACAACATCCAGGGATCTGCAGGCCTGTCTCGCCTCGGTTAAAGTCAGTGTTCATGACTCCACCATCTGAAAGACACCGGGCTAAAATGGAATTCATGGCAGAGTAGCAAGGCGGAAACCACTGCTCACTAAGAAGAACATGAATGCTCATCTCAAGTTTGCCAAAAAGCACCTGGATGATCCTCAAGAGTTCTGGACCAATGTTCTATGGACAGATGAGTCAAAAGTGGAACTTCTTGGTCAACATGGGCCCCGTTATGTCTGGCGAAAACCAAACACTGCATTCCATAGTAAGAACCTCATAATCAAGCATGGTAGTGGTAGTATGATGATTTGGGGATGCTTTGCTGCATCAGGACCTGGACGACTTGCCGTCATTGAAGGAACCATGAATTCCGCTCTGTATCAGAGAATTCTGCAGGAGAATGTCAGGCAATCTGTCGGTCAGCTGAAGCTGAAACGTAGCTAGGTCATGCAGCAAGACAGGGATCCGAAACACACAAGCAAGTCTACATCAGAATGGTTGAAGAACAAGATATTTAAAGTTTTGGAATGGCCTAGTCAAAGTCCAGGCCTAAACCCCATTGAGATGTTGTGGCAGGACCTGAAATGAGCAGTTTTTGCTCAAAAACCCACAAATGTCACTGAGTTGAAACAGTTCTACATGAAGGAGAGGGACAGAATTCTTCCACAGCACTGTGAGAGACTGATCAATAACTACAGGAAGCGTTTGGTTGCAGTTATTGCTGCTAAAGGTGGCGTAACCAATTACTGAATCTAAGGGGCGATTACTTTTTCACACGGGGACATTAGGTATTGTATAACTTTCTTAATGAATAAATATAATAAGTATCAAAATTCTGTGTTATATGTTCACTCAGGGCCCCTTTTATCTAATTCACTGAAGATCTGGTAACATTCAGTGTTGCAAAAATATGCAAAAATGCAGAAAATCAGTCAGGGGGCAAATACTTTTTCACGGCACTGTATATATTTGACAAGTGTTAACGAAAATCCACTAGCTTCCAAAAGTACAGAATGACCTTTATGGCTTATACTTTACTTTGTCTAAATGCAATCCATGGGACATTTTTGGGTAACAACAAAATACAGCCATCATTCTAGTATTTGTCATAATTCATGATATATAGGACTTTGTTCTTGACGTCTCAAGATTTTAAAACATATTTATTACTTTAAAAAAACGACTTAAGGTTAATAATTTCAATTTAAAAATGTATATGCAGTGCTCCCTCGCTAAAAGCCTCTCGGTTATAATGCACCTCGCATATAACGCTCCTACAGCTTATCCCCCAATTCTCTATACTAGTGATTCATGCAATATTTCTACAGTAAATACAGTACCGGTGTTCAAACTATAAACAACTTCTCAGTCTAACTTCTGTTTCTGTCTCTCCCTCTGAACTGAAGAAAAGCTGCGCTGGATTTTATAACACGGACATCTTATTCATCGTTTGTTTTATAACTAAATACATATTAGACCTATTATGTGGTTATCTTTCCCAATGTATCTACTTTTCAGCTTTGCTTCAGCCCAGCTCTGGCAGCCGAACCTGGGGCGAGCCCATTCCCTCTTCCCCTCGCCCGACCCGCTCTCCTTCTTGCACTTGGTTTGCTTGTCTGTCTCTTCTAACTGAACTCCCGACCGCTGTTTAGCCAGGCTATTTATGTTTAAAAACTGCTAATTAAAATGATCATTAATGATAAATAAAATGAGTGGGAATGTTACCTTATTTATTTATTTATTTGATAAAAATATAATGTTGATTACATGGTGCTTTATGCATGGTTAATTCACGGAAAGTTACATTTTTGCTTCACTACATGTGCATTACAGAGAGGGAGTTGTTTTATTTTGTATTTTAGTCAGATCTGTGTTATGTGTCCCACGGTGCCCCCCCCCCCCCCCGTATTTTTTATATTGGAAAACCCAATCCAAAAATCCGTCTCCAACCCTGGTCCTGGTGAGATATTGTGGCTGCTGGTTTTTGTTTCAACCAATCTCTGTTACTTATTTGAACCAATTATTGGCTTAATTAGTGAAGATTAAGAGGTGTTCCAGACCTGTAGCCACTGATGATGTAAAGACACCCTATAAAACCTGCTAAACCGGGGCTCTCCAGGACCAGGGTTGGAGAACCCTGCCCTAAGGGCTTTGGGACTCATGATATTTGAGATTCAGAAACAAAAACGTAATGATCAACTTTTTATATAGGTACTGTATTGTTTGCATTAATTGAATTACATTTAAACTTGACACTGAAAATATTACTTTGCCAGGTGAACTGGTTTATAGGATACTAACAGTAGAAGGCGTGGCAGTAGTGGATTTGCACAAATGCTTAATGATGTCCATTAATATTTTAAGTTGCACCCAAGTTTGAATTGCTTTTGAGGTAAATTGCCTTGATCTTACCGAGCAATCTTTGTTTTATACAAACTAAAACCCACAAGCAAAGAGCTACATAAGATCAAGTTTCACATTGAGATATAACATCTCTCTTCTCTGATTAACTTTTACTATACTGTTAAGAGTTCAACAGAACTGTTGGATTTAGGATATTAGTGCTAATTCTCTACAGCTGTGTATTTTGCATATGATGGAATGATTGTGATGTGGTTGCAACTTGCTTTGGATAATTTACTCCAATGCCAACAAGACTCCATTATAAGGGGTCAATTTACAAAAGTGTGGATGGAGTGTTTCTGGTCAAAATTAGATTTAAATTAAGTTTATCGCATAAGAAAGAGGTTGAGCCCCCCAGATTTCTTATCTACGCCTATGAACAAAAGAAAAAAAAAAAGTTACAGTACCTCGGGACCAGAAGTAACTCAAAGAATCACCCAGCACACGCAACACATGCTCAGAAGAGGTCTATATGAAATTGTCACCTCTCCTCACATCCCCCCCCCCCCTCCCCCTTCCAGATTCACAATGCTTTACCTCAATGAAAACCAGTGAGGTGTTTGATGCTAATAATGCAGTAGTGTGAGATATTGGTAGCAGCTGGCTCTGCTTTCTGACAGTGATGACCACAAATAATTCTCTAAAACTAGACACAAATCTACCCTGAATTAGATGTTAAGGGCTGCTTAACTGTTTAACTTAAAAACTGTGTTTTTGTGTAGTTCACAAATCAGATGATTATATATATATATCTTGTGATAAGTAATCTAGATTTAAATGTTAAATAACAGCTGTCCAAAAATCCAGAGAAACTAATCAGGCAATAATTGTGGCGTGGTCCAAAAGCTATACAGATAAAGTCAATCTAGCACAAGAATGTATACATTGGAACTAGAAACAGCCTTTGTGATGAATGTGTAAGCTACACATTAAGCTGCTCATGTGCAATGTATACAGTAATTTATTAAAAACCTAGACTGTTACAGATGTCTTCTATTAATTTCCAGAAAGACAGCATGAGAAAAAATCTTAACAGCCTGGCACATAGATTTTCATGCCATGACTGTCTCACGGGTTTTTAAAATGTTTTTACGGAAACATAAAATGTAGCTTAATTAAGTCTTGTGGGAAATTATTTTCAGTTGTTGTTCATGATTCATGCTTTTTATGCTTCGTGCTGAAACTGCAAAAAAAAAAGGACTAAACTACAAATGCATCTTGAATTACGAAAGCAATTAAATGAATGGAAATTTCTATATTATGTTACCTGTCAAGAACTGAATGTCAAAATATCAAAGATACTCATGCAGCTTGAACTGTACAAAATATAAACTGTATTGTAAATAGGGGCAAATGCATATTTCAAGTCACTGATTTTTCTCATCTGCAGACATCTTTGAGAACAAATGCGCAAAATCAGAATATACAACATATTGAGAACTGTAGTGTTGACCAAACAAAACAGAACAAACAACAAGTACTGTGCCGGTGCTTCCAGCACGAGTAGCAAGTGTTATCTTCTAGCATATCTCCTCCTCCTCTCTCCTGTACCTCCTTGCTGTACAGCCAACCCCGAGAGAGATTTGTGCAACTATATAAATACAGCTGTGTTGGGTTTGAATTACTGATTAATCATTCACTTGAATCCCAGCACGTAAACTAACTGTGATCTTCCTGTGCCCACATACAAATACCCATTTTAATCTGCATGTGAAGTGGTTGTGCATTTCCCCATACCTAAATACAAATATACATTTTACATCACCTGTGCCACACAACCCATGCTCCGTGCACCACTACAATAATACAGATATATTTTTTATTGCCGTTTGTTTCAAGTACTGTAGTTTCATAAATCTAATACAGACAGGATGAAAAGCACTAAATTACACATTTGACCAAGATTAGGTAACTGAATTATGTAATGAAGTGATAATACATTTTGTTACACCCAATTTATCAAACTTCAAATGTCTAGGTTTAAGATCATTTTGTTAAATGAACATAGTCCTTTTGGACCTATCTGATCAAAAATGCAGTTTCCTTTACTTGTGTCAATTTGAGAGGCACGCTTAAGTTGTATTTGACACTAGCTATACACAACTTCATGTCACTGAAACAGTGCCAATCAGCCTCACTATAAATATGGCTGGTGCTTTCAGACATATTCTGTTATGTTAAATATTAGTTTTTTGAGCATGGCATCAAGCTATGAAAAAGAGACTCCTACCTCATAAGCTAGTCAAGTGCAATACAAACAAATCGGGACATGTATGATCAAATTTGTTGTCACTTAGATATGAACTGTACAAGAGGTATCAATGATCAGACACGTGAATAAACAGTGCTTACATTTACATGAGGTTTCTTTTACTTTGTAGGTGATTTCAACAGAAGAGCTACACTAAGATGGAAGACTACAACTTTGACTATGATTATAACAGCAGCTGTGATGATCCTGGTGACTGCATATTTCCATGTGACAACAACGATATCCGAGCACTGCGTTCCAATATGGTTTATGTGTATTCCATCATCTGTGTGATGGGCATGTTGGGCAATGCACTGGTTATTGTTACATTTATATTTAATAAGAAGCTAAAATCCATGACGGACATCTATCTTCTAAATGTGGCCATAGCAGACATACTGTTTATTCTTTCAATTCCTCTTTTGGTAGTAAACGAACAGTATGGATGGATTCTGGGAGATTTATCATGCAAGTTACTGAAAGGCATCTACAGTGTGAATTTGTACAGCGGTATGCTGCTGCTTGCTTGCATCAGCACAGACCGCTACATTGCTATTGTTCAGGCAAGAAGGTCTTTCAAACTTCGAGCGACAGCTCTGGTCTATAGCCACGTAATCTGCCTGATTGTCTGGCTTGTTGCAATTGGCGTGTCCCTTCCCACATTCATATTCTATAAAACATTTGAACACCAAAACATTACTGTCTGTGAAACTAGTTTCCTCAATCCTCAGAGTGCTGCTCTGTTAAAAACATTGATGCCAAGCGCACAGCTCGGCATTGGATTCTTCCTTCCTTTGCTGATTATGCTCTTCACTTACTCCAGCATCACTTGTACCCTCCTGCGAGCTAAAAACTTCCAGAGACACAAGGCTGTGCGTGTTGTCATGGCAGTGGTAGTGGTTTTCATTGTGTGTCATCTGCCTTATAACATCATTCTCTTGATGGTCACTGTAAATAAGTTTAGGACAGACCTAGATTGCAATGTGGAGCAAAACAAAACCAGGGCTCTTATCTATACAGAATGCTTGGCGTATTTACACTGCTGTCTAAACCCTATTCTGTATGCCTTCATTGGGGTGACATTTAGAAATAATTTCCTTAAGATCTTCCAGGATTTGGGGTGCCTCAGTAAGAAATACATATCTGGTAGACACACTCCCAAATTCATAACTGAGGGCTTTACCTCAAGGAAAACCAGTGAGGTGTTTGAGGCTGATAATGCAGTAGTGTGAGATATTGTTAGCAGTTGGCTCTGCTTTCTGACAGTGATGACCACAAATAATTCTCCAAAACTAGACACAAATCTACCCTGGATTAGATGTTAAGGGCTGCTTTGAACTGTGTTTTTGTGCAGTTCATAAATAGGATGATAAAAATATATATAGCTCTTGTGATAGGTAATCTAGTTTTAAATGTAAAATATCAGCTGTCAAAAAATCCAGAGAAACTAATCAGGCAATAATTGTGGCGTGGTCCAAAAGCTATACAGATAAAGTTAATCTAGCACAAGAATGTATACATTGGATCTAGAAACAGCCTTTGTGATGAATGTGTAAGCTACACATTAAGCTGCTCATGTGCATACAGTGTATATGTATACAGTAATTTATTAAAAACCTAGACTGTTACAGATGTCTTGTATTAATTTCCAGAAAGACAGCATGAGAAAAAATCTTAACAGCCTGGCATATAGATTTTCATGCCATGACCGTCTCACAGATTTTTTTAAATGTTTTTTACAGAAACATAAAATATAGCTTAATTATTTTCAGTTGTTGTTCATGCTTCATGCTTTTTATGCTTCTGCCGAAACTGCAAAAAATAAATAAATAAAAAAAGACAAACTACAAAGGCTTCTTGAATTCCGAAAGCAGTAAAATGAATGGAATTTTCTACATTCTAGTACCTGTTAAGAACTGAATGTCAAAATATCAAAGATATTCATGCAGCTTGAACTGTACAAAAAGTGAAATGTATTGTAAATAGGGGCAAATGCATATTTCATGTCACTGATTTTTCTCATTTGCAGACGTCTTTGAGAACAAATGCGCTAAATCAGAATATATAACATATTGAGAACTGTAGTGTTTACTAAGAATTCATATCGTTACCTAGGTTGTGCATATCACAGTGATGTATATTTAAACAGATTCGTAATTGTTTTGATATTTTTCTTGCACATCGTGGACCATACATTGGTAAATAAATGGCAGAGTGTATTCAGATCATGCTCTGTCCTGCAACAATTCTGTTTAATTGAAATACATGGATTTTTGGAAATAACAATGTTGTTTCATGAGGGGATATGATGATAATGTCCACAGGCCCAACCTACCCACATCTGAATGCTCCCAAGTGAAGTACAAATATCAAAACAACTGAGGTATGCTACTGTAATTGGCATTTAGCACCTGTGCAGGCTGTGTCACAAGGAGAAACCAGGGATATGAACAGAAGACTCACTGCAGGGTTGAATGCTGAAAGTTTTGAATGTTTTTTTCCTTTCTTTCTTTTCCTAAGAGTTTAATACTTTTTTATAAAGTAATTTATGTGAATTGACTATTGACTAAAGTACATCAAGAGCTAAATGGATTTCCCTGTTTTTTCTCCTACTGTGTATCTTACGTGTAGTGCCACAATAAAATGGTAAGAGCTAAAACATAGTATTATTATTATTATTATTATTATTATTATTATTATTATTATTATTTATTGTTGTTGTTGCTTCTTACCTCATGATTTGCTACTTGTGTTGCCTGTATCGCCTTACCGCGACTGTTTAAAGGCTACGATTTTGTCACAGATGTTACGGAAATCGTGAAAATCGTAAATTAAAAAAAAAGGCTGTGAAATCTTGGAAATCAATTTGCGCTTCCTTTAATTCCTTTTAAAAGTTCCGCGTCATGCACTGAAAATTCAAATCTGTCAGTATATAAATTGTTTGGTTGCGTATATGGGCGCAGCATTTACGTGTAACTAGTCAGCGAAACCACCTGGAAGTTAGTTACTTATTCCCGGTTCCTTATTCGTGGTGTAGTTGACAAAGCAGCGTGCCCTTTTTCTGTGTGTGTTAACTCGTTTGCACATCTTGCTCAATTAATATATTGCTACTATTTAAAAATGAATCACTCCTTCTTTAAAAAAATAAAAATAAATAAATAAATATTAATAACAAACCTGTATCAGCAGCATAGCGGTGCCCTAGATTACCAGCTTGTTTTGCCCCATTTATGCCCTTGGACACCTTGCTTACTAAATATCGAGGTATCCCTGGATAGGTTATCCTCTCTTTGCAAAAACACTAAAGAGTTTAGTGAGCAAGCCGTACCCCGCGAACAGCAGAACCCTAAAATGTAGCCTTCTATAACCAATACAGAACGCATGGGGGCACGTCTTTTGATGCCCAATTTACCCCCCTTAGACACTTTGCTCACTAAATATTGAGGTATCCCTGGATAGGCTGTCACCCTCTCTTTTCAAAAACACTAAAGATTTTAGTGAGCAAGCCATACCCCTCGAGCAGCAATACCGCAAATTGTAACCCATTATAACCAATACAGAACGCCTGCGTCTCGGCAGGTAGAGAATGAGACGCTAGTGTCCACTGTACTTGCCAGGCTGTCCGACTGGGTGAATGGTTTATCACACTGGACTGAAAGAACGCGGATTCCACATTCATATTCGTCCAGGCCACAGGAAGTATCTCTGCTTTGCCTTACAAAGGAGCGTCATGAGTTTTCTGTGCTTAATTCGGCCTCTCCTTAGCACCCTGCACGTTTTCAAAGTCCATCCTGGCTCCCTTGCGGCTGCGTGATGAATTACCTGGACGACTGGTTGATCTGCCCCAGTTGCAGGAAGGAGCAGTGGCCTACACAGCGATTGTGATAAAGCATCTGTTGAGAATGGGTCTCACCCTCAATGATGCCAGAGCCAATTAATACCGGTGCAAAGTACGGTCTACTTGAGACTCCGCTGGATTCCCTTACGATGCAAGCCTATCTGTCGAACGACAGAGTAGCTGCCATTCGCAACTGTCTGGCCCTGTTCCACAAAGGTTCACAGTACAATTGGTGTTGTGTTAAAAACTATTGGGTCTGATGGCCGCGGCTTCATCACCCACCCAACTAGGGTTACTCCACATGCACCTGATCCAAGTGTGGCTCAGTGCCTTTGGCTGTACCCCAAGCATGATATACACCGTCAGCTGTCTCGGCTATGCTGGGAAGCTCTACGCTGGTGGAGGCAAGCCTCTCACCTGAGCGAAGGTGCAAGGATATGAGTGATACACAACCATCAATTGGTAATGACAGATGCACCCAACTCTGGTTGGGGGGTCTGTCTGGGCAGGTAGAGGAGTTCGTGGACCCTGGTCGGATCGCTGGACATCCCTGCACATAAATGTGTGGGAGCTGAGAGCAGCCCACGAGTGGCCCAAAACATTTTTTGTACACTTTCCTGCTATACCGCTGCTCCTGGCTTTTCTTTAAAAAAGTCCAGTTAGAGAAAGTGTCAGTTATCCTCGTGGCTCTCAAGTGGCCCAGCAGAGTATGATTTTTGACCCTGTGCCAGCTGTTGCATGACCAGTCCTGGGAGATTCCACTTTGCTTGGCTCTCCTCAGTCAAGATGAAAGGCTCTTTTTGGCTATGGGTCTGGCCCCTGAAAGAGACCCCTGGCTAGCCCTAGGGCTATCGGATGTGGTTGTGGCAGACTCCACTAGGTGTTTGTATACCTGTAAGTGGAAGTATTTTCAGGCTTGGTGTCTGGCTAAAAACCATGACCGATATATCTTGCCCTATGCCAGTCATCTTACAGTTTCTGCAAGAACTGCTTGATGCTGGAAGATCACCTTCCACCTTGAAGGTGTATTTAGCATCTATCTCTGTTTGCCATGCCCCTGTAGATTCAATGTCTCCGGTTGCGCATTTTTTGGCTACCCGTTTTCTTAGACGCTTGGCGATTACGCCCTCCTAGGATGACTGTTATCCCCGAATGGAGCCTTAATACTGTACTGGAGACTCTCACGAAGGCCCTGTTTGAGACCATACACTCCATAGAGCTGAAGTACTTGTCTATGAAGACAGCCTTCCTCTTGGCTATCACCTCTGCTAAGCCGATCAGTGAGCTGCAAGCGCTGTCTGTACACAGCTCCTGCATGCGTATTTGGCAGCAGGGTGTTTCTGCGCACCAGCCCTGCTTTCCTCCCCAAGGTAATCACAGCCTTCCACATTAATCACAATGCTAAATTGGAGTCCTTCCATCCACCTCCGTTTTTCTTCAACAGAGGATGAGAAATTGAATTTCCTCTGCCCAGTGCGGGCATTGAGATGCTACATGCATAAGACAAGAGCTCTGGGTAAATCTAACCAGCCCTTCATCTGTCATGGGACATGGACCCTAGGACAGCCTTTCTCTAAACAATGTCTGTCGCACTGGATTGTGAATACAGTCACGACTGCATATAATAGTGCTGTTTAGCCCTCACCTGGTAGGGTAGCCACACACTCCACTAGAGGGTTGGCTACATCTTGGGCCCTCTTCAGAGGTGCCTCGGTGTCTGATATTTGTACTGCGGCTAGCTGGGCTACGCCACACACCTTCTCCAGGTTCTACCGTCTTAATGTGTTAGACCCTGCCTTGTCTTCTGTAGGCACAAGGGTCCTTGAGGGTGTAAGTTCACACCATTAACCTCTGAGTTAGATAGTGTTGTGCGTCCATCATGTGCTGACGTTCTTTCTCCCTCATGATGGCTTTAGTATACATTATCCCATACCTAATGTAGTGGTGGTCGACTTCGAATTGAAATGGAACGTTAGGTTATTTACTGTAACCCTGGTTCCCTGAAAGAGAAGATGACCACCACTTGCTTCAGTCACTTCGGTCGCCCTCATGGGTTTGATGGAAAAAGAGGAGCTTTCTTTGGGTGATGGTTTTATTCCCTCAGTGGGCAGGATTGAGTGCTTCATCCCACGGAGGGACCTGGCGGCAGCTTTGATATAGAGAGCTCAGCAATACCTACCTGAAGGACAGGAATATCCCATACCTAATGTAGTGGTGGTCGTCTTCTCTTTCAGGGAACCAGAGATACGGTAAGTAACTTAACGTCAGTGAAAATGACAGATATTTTAGGTGAAAGGTTTTACAATCTTTTAAGGCTGTACATTTCCAAAAAAGACCCAAGTCACAATATTGTAGATTTACGCAGTTACGACTTTTTGTACAGGGTCGGTCACCAACCAGAAAAGTCGGTCTGAAGTATGTACTGTAAGTTTTGCACTCAATTAAAGTGACATTTAAGTGATCAGTAGTCAAAAACAAGTCTTTCTATTATTGAATGTTGTTGTACTGTTTTCTATGTTTTTTGAACATTTTTGTCCAAATTTTGTCCTGCCTGTCTGCTGTTTAGTTTTTATTTCTTTTAAGAAGCCCTTGTGATGGGAGCTTATTGTATGTTTCAAATCTGAGGTAAGTGACAACACTGGACCGTTATTTCGGGAAACATGCTCTCTTAACACCAGCAACCCTGGCAGGAAAAAAATGCTCACCAGAGATTCTAAAAAATAATGCATAGGCTAGTGAGTGATAAATGAGCATTTAATGCAAAACCTTGGGTGAGCTGGTTGGATAAACCCCTCTGGCTTTCCCCTTCAGTTTTTATGTAGCATCCCACCCCTCGGATGGACATTCAATTCTCATTTATGACACACTACCCCATGCACTATTTTATATTGTTTGACAGCCTGGATGGGGTTAAAATGCCCCATCCAGATAAAATCACGAGAATGCGTGGTAATTGACAAACTGGCTGTTGACAACGCATATGAGAAACCCTGAGCCGAATGTGGTCGGAGGATAAACTAGGTAATTGACAGCCAGTTAATCCCTTGACCACAATATAAAAACAAGCAGCTTTGGCTGAACGAAGGGTGTGTGTTCAGAGGCGGAACAAGGCGTGAGTCTTAAGAAAGAAAATGTTAGCACAGCTGTGGTTACCGTTATAATTCTGCCATCTAGTGGAGGTTGTGAGAATTGCAAAGAGACTTTTCTAACATTGGCTCGGTTGATATGCAAAAATAAAATAAAAAATGTTACCCTTTTGCCACGCTAGTTTGATAGTAGCTTTGTGCAATTTGGGTTTACATGTAGTTTTCTTTTAGGGAGCCCAATTCTTCAAAATTCAAATTAATTTATATTAAATTAAATTAATATTAAATTATGGGAGGGTATATTTAAATGTGTCTGTCAGCCTCGTAGTTTGGCCTTGTGTGACTCTCAAACTGGGTTTACAAAAATATTTCAGGATTGTGTTGGACATGCGCGAGAAGAAAACGAGAAAGAAAAACCCTGATGTCGATGTATAGATATGAAATATGGGTGTGACAGGGCAGAAGCACTGCTGCTGTAAATAGTGTGGGTGCAGGAATGTAAGATTGGCAGGGATGGGGTTAAATCTGTCCCTGCCAGCGATCACAGGTGTGGCTGTTTGCCATTTAGGTAATTCACTGTGTGTGCGCTGCAGTTTGTGCTGGTCAGTGAAAGCGAATGCACAGCCTGACATTAGTGTTTGACATCTGTATTGTTTTGTTTAAACCTAGTATTTTGACCCTTGTTCTTTGTTTATTAAACGTGTGTAACAGCGCTTAAACTGCAACTTTTCTTGTCTCTGAGTCGCATTTCTGACGCTATCCTGCTATAATGGGGTTTTATTGTTTTTACACAATATTCGTAGGTGAGTACATTCATTGACAAAATGTATATATTGCAATTTTTTGTGATGTTTTTATTATGCGCAAAGGGCTATGTTTATTTAGTTTAATTTTGCAACATATTTCATTATAGTAGCTGCAGGAGTTGATTTGTTTTACATTGTTTAAAAATAACTAAATTATAAAGTTGAGGAGTCACCTACAAATGGTCATTGTATACATTTTATCACATGAATTAAAAAAAAAAAAACATTCTACATTTTATGAACAGGCTTGCTCTATCTATAGCACTAAGTCATATTCTCATGACACCAGGCAGAATTTTGAGTTTCTAAACTGCATGTAAACCATGACATGTTAATTCTATACATGTAATAAATGTATTTCTAACTTTATCCTTAACATGTTGAGCAGATACTGCATAGTTCAGCATATGATAAACAAATGGCCAAATATCACAACGTTTTGGCCAAAAATGTACCTGTGAAGACAGCTCATTTGAAAAATGATTTCCTGCAGTACTTACTTTAAAACTTTCCCCCAAATTTAGTTCATGAAAAATAGTTTTTCATTGTTTCTTACTGGGAGCAGTGTGTGATTGACTGAAAAGAATGCAATCAAAGTGTTTTAAATGTGTGTTACAGGATAATCTCGAAGTGTTGTCGAGAATCTCAGCACCTCACCAATAAAAAGGTTTATCATAGATCTTGAGTAAGGTTTTTTTTTTTTTCTTAATTTTATTTTTGACTAAAAGGTATCCTGATACCCTAAAGAGAATTTAAGGAATACCAAATATCATTTTGAATTACAATATATATTGCAATTAGGATTGGTCAATTAAACCGTGTTGTTTCACTTAAAACATTTATTTTGCTTCAGTTTCTGACTTTCTCACTACTCTTTCAGAGGAAGTGTTTATTGTCTGAATGCAGAGGTTTTAAGTCTACCCTGGATATAATATGGGTATTTTTTTTATTATTTAATTTAGTTTTGTGATTATTTTTGCAAATGACACTGAAGCTATTGATTCAGATTATCAAGGTATTTTCTATACTTCTCACTTTCCGTAAGAAATAAAACTGATAGGCATGAGTCTAAAAAAAAAAGAAGTCAGGTTTGTTAAGGTTTGTTAATTATTTTTCAGTTTTATCCAGGTGTTCATTTCTCAGATAAATCATGCAATACTGTTAGGCATTCCTCTTGAAATGGCAACTAATATTATGCTGGTACTTGGAATGAGCAATTTTATAATTAGAATCATCTTTGGCAGAATCTGTAATTCCAGCAGAATTAACCGTTTGTATATCAATCAAGGATCTATGTTTACAGTTGGTAAGTAAATACATTTGTAGTATTTTTATTAAGTGAATTGAATGATTACTTTTTAAACTGCCAGTAATTAAAATGATACATTAAATAATTAAAATACATATACAATACAAAAGGAGAGTGTATTGGACACACATTTTTACCTTGGTCCCATTTCAACAGAATATATTTCACTGGTAAATTCTAAACGGATGGTTGAATTAGACAACTGCCAATAATAAAAATGAGACTGAGAACATCTTATTGAATCATATCTTTTCAGGATTGTTCTGCATGTTAATTCCTGTCTTTAAAAGCTTTAGTTCCCTCATTGTCTTTGGCTTGTTCCTGAAAATAGTTCTATACTGCTGTTACACTCATTTTTTTAAATTGTGATAAATAAGCTCAATATAAAAAATTTTGTATCAATCATAACGTGGTATTATTCAACTGGACACGATGCAGAAAGAATAAATACTGAATTAAAAGACGTTTTTAATTTATTATTTTCCTGGTACCCCCATTGTTGCAGCGGTCAGTTGTAAGTGCAAATCACATCTGAGTAGAACTGCAACGCATGGTTTTGGAATCTTTTTGATTTGGTAAAATCCTAACCATTGCATCCCTATATACATTATGATGTTGGAAAGATCACAGTGTGTCACACTGCAGGCAACTGTTTATTTTAAGACTTTGCAGTGACATCACATAGGAGTTCCCAAACATTCTCAGATTTTAGCAGGCAGCTAAGGAATTATGAATACTGTGAAATGCAAAAAAGGTTCTTGAATCTTGTGACAGGTAGTACTGTCATCTCTGGTAAAACTGAACAACATAAGAAAATGTCTTCATTTTTTTTTTTTTTTTTTTTAACTAAATTACTTTGAACAACTGCCAGGGTAATTCTCCATGCTTGATCATAATACCACAACAAGAACACATTTTACATAATATTTTACATTTTACATTTCAGGAGATCAAGGCAAACACTCCAATATTTAGTAGAACATGATTTTACTGAATGGATTTGTCAATATAATTGACAACAGAAGACATAGAAATGACATTGTTGTACTGATACAATATTTGGCCTCTTATAAGGCTAGGGGCTGCTGTAGAGGCAGAGAAGGGGGAGGTGGAGGGATATTGATGTTAGCACAAGCAATATTGGCTAACTGGAATACTGGGAATTTATATCATAAGGGAAGTTACGTAGCACTGGGGCTGTCATTTTATATTTGTTATGTGTGTTCACTATGTTTATCTATAACAGCTTATGCTTTCAGCTTTATGCTCGTGTCTCTGATTTGCTTATTTGTTTGCAACAACACTGACTAAAGTTTTAGTGTTGAAGCTGACAAATGCCATTTGATATTTTATTAAAGATTAAGTAGCTTCAAATTTCATTTTCTTTTTACCACATGGGTTTATTTCAAACATCAGAAAAAGGTTAGGGCACAGTAAAAAAAAAAAAAAAAGTAATTATAAGTTATTTACTTTTTAATCTAAACGTATTCTTTAATCCCCAAGTTAAATCACGCATTTGTTGATTTGGTAAATTTAACAGTGTAGGAATTTGGTTTGTAACTCAAGAAAATATGCGGTAGTCATACAGTACATCATGTTGTAATTCAGGTGGATCACAAACTTATGGATAGAACGTTGTAAATCAGTTTTGTTACTAAAGCAACAATAGTGTAGAGGTTGAAAAAAATTATTTAAAAATTTTACAAATAAAATATGACTCGTTCAAACCTCAACCTCAAATTGATTCCTTCGCTACAGAGCAGAATGAGGCAATCCTTCTCTGAATGTTTCCACCTTTTAACAATGCTTTTGTTTTCAGCTACACCAGTGCTGCATGCCAGTGTGTACTTTACGCGTTTAAAAAAAGGACACAAACAGTAAGTAATGTTGCAGTTCAGAATGTTTTAGTTTTAAAAAATGTAAGCATTTATTTTGTTCCGATTTATGCATTTGCAAATTGTATCAAATTGGACATTTTGGCGATTCAGAACTTATATTTTTATTGAAAATGCAGAATAAAATGTATGTATTTTATCTGTAAGTATGAATGTGTGTTATCTATTTCTGTGTACAAAATATCCTGAACCTTAGTAGAAAATCAGATACAACCAAAGTCCTGAATCCTATTTTAAACAGTTAGATCACAAGTTTCCAAGTTGATCAAATCTGTTTCCACTACAGCAGTACATTTTGATTAAGCAATCTGAGACTTGGTAGAAAGCCAGACACAACCAAGGCCCTGGACACTATTTAAATGCAGTTGGATCACAATTTTCCATCTGTCAAAAAACACACGCAGATGCAGAATCAGAATATTTCTTAATTACTTCTTGTGAAGTCAAATGATTAATAATGTTGTTGTTAATGACACATTAATTGAAAATAAATACATGATAAAAAGACAAGCTCATTACCAGATACCTCTGCTTTTGCCACTGCTGTTAAAAACAAACAAACAAACAAACAACAAAACACAACATAAGAGGTCAACAGTAAAGAGATCCATGACTTGTCATTATTATAATATTATTGGCCACTAGATGTCACTTTTTTTTTTTTTTGCCTATACATGAAAAATTATGACCCATTAAGAATCTCAAGGTCAAGACTAAAAATGCAAGTGCCATCTGGTGAGAATAAAAAACACTAGAAACAGTCAGATAGAGAAGGGCATAAATACAGTATAGTATTTGTACAATTTGCTGTCATGGCATAACTGTGAATTTGTTACATTCATGAATTATTGAAATAGGATCTAGTAACACAAGTAACATAATTATCCACGACTGAAAATCAATGATCCACAGCATGTATAATGCCATCTTCTAATAATGCACGTGTATTTTTATAAAAAGAAACATTAGCATGCACGTTAATTATTGGCCACTAGATGTCAGGTTTTTCAAAAGCAATAAGGAAAACCAAATGTCCTGTTTTTTTCTCTATATTTAAGGAAGAAAAGAGTGTCACATTTAAATGGACATGGTTTGTTTTTTACCTGTTCACAAAGTGCTCAGCATGGCTGTCATGCCTTGTGACCTCACTGGCTTTGACTTGCTTAGTAATGCTTGCCCTTCATATATTATTATTATTATTATTATTATTATTATTATTATTATTATTGAGTAGTTTTACATATAGCGGCCTGTCTGTCATTGAACCTGTATTCAAAAACTGAAATATATTTTTTTATTCGAAATTGCCAACTCTAGAACTGGTCTGACAAAAATTCTAGGAAATCCTTACCAAACCATATTAAATTCATATTTATAGCACAATCATGTGCTCTTTGTGTTCACTAAAACACCTATAGACACCAGAAAAAGGTTGAAATTCACCTTTAATCATGTTAGGTATAAAGTAAGCAATAGCTTAACTTTTCTGTTCTGTGCTTTAAATCTCACCTACTGAATACTAAAGGGATTCATGTCACAGGGAAATGTTTTGTCAAAGAAAAATAACAGATGTAATGTACAAATATCATTTGCACTTTATCATGGCAAGAACAGTAAAACATGCCACAGTGCCCCATTAAATAGATCTATTCATTATCTTAAATAAGTAACTTCAGATAACCATTGCTGTCTTAATTCTTGTTAAATAAGGTTCAATATTTCAGCAATTCATAAGCATGAATATGCCTTTAAGGAGTTTCATAACAATTTTATTGCAGCACTTTCTTTAACATTATCAAACAGTTTGAAAGCCATTGTTGTTAACTGTTAACAAATACAGTAGACAATTAAAAGCATTTGCCTGTGCAAAGTCAGTAAAGCTGTTTTTAAAACATTTTTTTTTACAACACATTCAGTCCAAAACTCAAAATGCAGTTATTTACAATGCAATATAAGTCTGATAACATTTTACCTGTCAAAATAAAAAACATACATTTTCAACACAGCTGCAACACAGTCTTTTAAAAGTTAAATCACTACATACTGAAAAAAAGATTCTTGCTATACGTTTTTAAATCCATTTCTGGTTGAACCTGGTAAGATAAAGATTTGTACTGTAGCTGCAAAGACTTGGACCATTAATCTATACTGACATCGATATATTATATATATATATCTATATATATTTTATTTCTCATACTATATCTATATATATATAATTTTGTTTTTGGTTGGTTTTCAGTCAAATTGTTGAGCTTATTTCATTCTATTTGTGCTGCCCTAGCTTTTGAAGTGGTAAGCACATACAAGCTATTTATTGAA
The DNA here is from genome assembly GCF_017654505.1 of Polyodon spathula. NCBI lineage: Eukaryota > Metazoa > Chordata > Actinopteri > Acipenseriformes > Polyodontidae > Polyodon > Polyodon spathula. The sequence goes on from NC_054539.1 coordinate 23,078,820, forward strand.
ATACCTGTTTGAAACTGCAAAAGTGCTCCATTAGTCACAAAAACACATCACCATTTTGCAAGAAATACCACTTCTCTAAATAGACAGGAAAATGGCAACAGACAAAATATTAACATAAATGAAATGGTCACATTCACAAAACATTTACCACCATGCTACCATGTTTTTGTAAAAGAACAAAGACAAATGTTAATGCTAATGTCACAGAACTAGCCAGAAATAACAAAAAAAGCACTTTATTGAAACCCCTGGGTTATTTATTTGAAGCTTCTTAGCCTTCTTATTTGTTTTTAGAAAAAAAACAAAAAAAAAAAAAAAAAAACAAGAGCTTATACCACTGGGAAACGCTTTTTTGAATGACGTTTTAGCAATATTGCTGTAAATGCCTGCAATGCAGTCTTCAACCCTGCTTTTAGGATTACAAAATCTATTTTTGTCACGTTGCCTATTATCCCAAATACAAGGTGACTATAAAGTCTTTTGGCCAATTCACTGTGGTCCTTTGCTGAAAACATGCAATGCAAAGAAAACTGGCAGGTCTGTACTAACTGTTTTAATATAACCGCCATTTGCTTTGAGAAACACTGCCAGCATCCTACTGCCTGTTGCCTGGTGACTGCCTGACAGGTTTTTTTACTCTGTGATAAAGTTTTTCTTCTTTCAGCAGCAGCATAATGATGTGGCCAAGTGACTTACAGCTTCAGCTTTTACTAGCATCACATTTAATAACCTTTTGCTCACAAGTTATAGCTGCATAATCCATTTCTGAAAATGGAAACAATTAAGATGCGTCTTAAAACATGAAAGATTTTCAAACTCTGCACTGGAAGGTGTCAGGATTTTACCCCCTATGCTGTGAAAGTATAACAACGTTTTGTAACTGTCATATCTTAGCTGTGTTTCGAAATATTTTAAAGAAAACTGTTTGGTTATCTTTCTATATTCGGAGTACTATCACAATATATCGTGTCTTCAGTATCGGCAGTGAATATTGGTTATATCTGAAAGTCAATGTTAAAAAAGCAAAACTTATAACTGCAAAGCAGGATCCGTGCTGTTTTAAAACTAATACCATCCAAGTAAAAAACGAACAACAAAAAACAATTAAGTAAAATACGATTACATAACAAAAAAGTGTACATATTCTGTAAATAGTAATGTCAATTAATGGTTCACAGTGCATTCGGTTAAACCATGGAACTGTTATTAAATGTATTCCAGAAATCTATCGCCTGCATGTCAAAGACGATTCTTCAGTCGGCATGCATGAGAAGCATTCAACATTTAAACTGATGATACAAACATTACACCACACCCAAAATACACAAAGTTAAAGTACATAATGCAACACATTGGCTCACATTTCTGTATAAAACTGTCTTAGTATCACACCGCAGCACCATTATATGGTTTTATCGGACTTCTCAGGAAGGCTGAGCATAAAGGGAAAGAGAACTCCCTTAGCCTCAAAAGGAGCTTTAAGCTCCTCTGGTAGAAACTGTGAGGTGTCTTCCTGCACAATAAACTGCAGAGTGTGGGATTTGTTTACACAGTAAATGCAGTTGCCTATGACTGCGCATCTGAAAGGCAGTGGGTTGCTCTGTCGCAAAGAGGCGCTGTCGTTCCACAATTTCACAATGGTGTTGTACTTGAATACATTGACACCCTGGTCACGATTAACGTCAAACCTATAGATGAAATTTTTAAAAGCAACCATGTCTGTCGATTTTTTTCTGCTGTTGTTGTACGGGCATTCCTGCCACTCGTCTCTTTTCGGGTCGTATTTGAGAAGGCGATAAAAGAGGGAACCTCCCGAGACGTAGATCTCTCCGTTGCAAGTAGTTGCTTCATGCGCCACTGCAAATGCTCCTTTGGGCAGGGGAGCGACAGGGGTCCATCTGTCCATCCTAGGATCGTACCTCTCCACTGTGAACAGGCATTCACCCCCTATTGCATACAGATAACCATCCGCCGAGACCAGTTTCAGTTGAGATCTAGGTTGATTTAGTGGTCTAATTTCGCTCCAGTTATCAGTAATAGGGTTGTAGCAAAACACTTTATCCGAAAGCTTCCCTTTGTCGCCGTGTCCCTTTATTCCACCTGCTATAAAAAGATAGTTGTACATGGTGCAAATTCCACACCCCTTCGTGTTTACCTCCTCCGGCATCTCAGTCAATTGTCTCCAGTCTTTAAGTGCACTATTATAGTAATAAATCAAATGATTTTCCTCAAAAGAAGCTACAGACAATGGACTCTGTGGGCGGCTGTTACTCCTGCTTTGAGGTCTGCTGCCGACACGGTCGTAAACATCGTTTATTTCAGCCACCATTAGGCATTTCTTCCCTTCCATTCTTGCTTTCAGAATCAAATCCCTCTCAGATCCTGTTAAACGTCCATATACAGCAGAATCCCTTAAAATCTGCAAAAAGTTATCACTCATAAATTTGTACGCTGTATCTTTCAACTCATTTAATCTTTGCTTTTTGGCTATGGTTAAAATTTCATAGCAGTTCTCCATCGTTATCTGGCCAGTCATCGTGTCCATTGCAGACTCTACTGCGCTGGGGATTTGCAGAATTTTAGCTCCGGTAATGACCTCTACTACATTCTCTTTGTTAACATCCATTCTGGATGAATATATATAATCTATCAGAACCGTTAACGTTGTATAACTTACCCCTTTCACTTTCAGAATGTCTCTCGACAGACGTGCTTTGAAATAGTCACTTTTCTCTGCTAGAATGGATTTATGCGCCCGGATTTTCTTTCCAGCCACTTCAATCACTAAATCCGGCTGTTTGAAACTACAGAGATTTCTGACTCCAGTTCCACTTTCCCAACGTCCTTGAGTTGTTTCCAGGTTTGTATTTCCTTGTATTGTTTCGAATTCGTTCCGATCACTTCTGTACCCCGGACTGACCAAATGACCCAACTCATTTCTGGGCTCTGTTCCTATTTGGACACAATATGTAACAGGCGCTGAGGTCCCCTCCTCCTCCAGTTTAGCCTTGGCATTATTAATTTGACATTGACTTTGAACAATTCGGGTTTCTTTACTTAATGAAGCGCTCCTTTCAGTTTCGTCTTTGCTTACGGCAGAAAAACATGAGGAAGGGCTCAGACTACAGGGCACTTCAGTCTGTGAGCCGCCGTTGGTTTCCCCTCGCATTCCATTCCTACTAATCGAATTATCCCAGCCTTGAGCTGGATCAAGTGACGCCAGGCGAGAAGTTCTGGAAGGTTGCACATGTTCACCTACACCTGTCGTACTATCGTGTGATGTAATTTGCAAAGTTTGAAAATCGGAATTCTCCTGAAAAATCGCCCATGCTTTTTGGTTTATATTTTGTTCTCCGCCAGTGTTTCTCCTATGACATTTTTCTGTGTCCAAGTCCTGCTGTCTCTTCACAGCCGAGTCAACTGCATGACCTAACATTTTGCTGGCCACTCTGGATCTCTGTCGACAGCTTGCCTGTTTTTCTTGCGTTTCCGTTTCTTGCACATTTTCAACAGACTCCTGTTTCAACACCGCACTCTTGCTAAACTGCTCAACCCCTTGACTGACAGTGGGTGTGTCAGCATTTACATTTTGAAAACCGAACCCTTTCTCTGCTACAACCTCAGCGCCAGGGTGGTTTGTAGTCGCACGCTGAGCTCCTTCGTTCATAGTTCCTTCATTCAATTTAACCTTTTCAAATAATACTCATTTACAGCCGCTTTTCTGAAGGTGGGGATTTTGCATATTATTTTGCCAGCCGACACTTGCACTTTGTAAAAATGCAAAGGTTTATTCTGCAAATTGTTGTGTTCTTTTGTTTATTAGAAGGGCGTGGACCACAGTTTCCCAGTTAATGGAGGATAATGCATGAATGTACAGCGTTTCCTAGATAACAGACAGTAATGATTAAAGGCAGGTTATTATCAGCCTGCAGCGGCATGTCTAGGTGACTGTTTGTGTTTCTAAAGTGCTTTGTGATGGATCAGTCTGCACATGAATAATCCAGTCTCAGTGTTCAATCTGTGAATCCAGCCACTCTCCAATCAGCTATCTGTGGAACAGATTAAGGTAGAACAGGCAATAAATAATAGCAACTTGGATTTTTAATCAATCCTTTAAATACTGTGAAATATTACACATCATATGTAAATTAATGACATATTTTCCGATTCTCCTAGTCAACCACTACTTGAAACCGAGTTTTCCTTTCCACGTGACTTATGATAAACATATAATTCCAGGAATATCCTTGTAATACTGAATAATATAATATATATATATATAATATATATATATATATATATATATATATATATATATATATATATATATATATATACATATGTATTCTTCTAGAAGAAAACACATATTTTTAAAACTATTTACTCTGTAAAAGTATACAGTATCTGCCGTATAATATTTGATTTTGTTTATTTTTCTCTGGGTTTCATCTGCCTTTGGAAGTAGCAGTGGTTATTTTGTGCCTGTATAGAATGGAAAATTCCCTCAGTCATTTTGTCCTGTGGTTTATGCCACCTAACAGTCATGCCACTACTGGTTTCAATGTAAAGTATTTTGCTTTGTCCTAGTGCTGTTTGGCCTAGAGATTAGTGCACATAAAGCATGCAGTTTTGCTAGCAGGGGCAGACAGTCAGTCATGTAGACTAATTCGTTTTGATGATGAAGCAGCATCACCTCTACAGATCTGTTCAATTCACTGTCGCTTTCTGTAATTGCTAAGGAGATGTGCTGCATCGGTGTTTCCATTCTTTGCTTAAAAAAAACAAAAAAAAAACAGCCAATAACATAATATTGAAAGATAAGTATGCGTTTCACAGTTAAGATGATAAACGTCTATAGAAGCGCAACACTCATTAAACATGACACCTAGGAAATATGCCAAGAATGGGTTGGAAAAAAGTACTGTGATTGACTATAAAATTATGACTCAAGACACAGTTAATAATAATAATAATAATAATAATAATAATAATAATAATAATAATAATAATAATAATAATAATAAAAAAAAACAACATCAGCCACAGAGCACTAATAATACCCATGACTATATATACTGCCGTTGGGTGAACACTAAATAATAAATATTGTGTACTTACGTGCCATTGTGTATGCTACTATCTCATAGCAGCAAGCCCACGAGTTCATCCAAAAGCATTTCGTTCTACAAGCGCGTAGAACTATAGAATAGCTGACCACAAAGTACAAGCTGGCATGTATGAAGTGTGTACATATAGTTATTCCTTGTAAAGGAAACCCCTTTGGATGCAGCTTCAAATCCACTCTGCAGCTGATTTGCGAGCCAGGGAAAGCATTAATTGTGATTATTACAACAGCCTAAGCCTGACCTGCAACTGATTTAAATCCCTGCCTGCAGAGCCATTCGCTTCAAGTCCAGGACAAAAAAAGCAGGGTTTGTCTGTTTGTGTTAGCTGTTTTCAGGCCAAATCCTGGGAAATGAATGCATCCATTCAGTGTACTGCTTCTTGCTACTGTAAAGCAAGGCATCTTTCCATCGTACTGCAACCTGATGTGCGGCAGAAACACCAACCTTCTGCCTAACAAAAGAAATTCAGCATCTGTCAGTTTTATGGTGTTTAATTCTGACTCCTGCTTAGTTAGGAAAAAACGAAATCTACTCTATTGTTTGCTGCACTTTGTAGCTACTGTTTTGATGTCAGATTAGGGGGTAGGCGATTATTTTGCTAAATCCCACCTTTTATTAACCCTGCACGCAACACATAGTTGTAAGTACAGTATAAAGAAACGGGGCGTGTCTTCCTTTAAAGCGACATTCCTGTAAACAATAGTGCTGCTTCAACAAGGGCGGGGCGGGGGGTGTATTCGTGTACATTACATAATATCCCTTAGAAAATTGTTGCTGTATGTGTAGCATACTTTATTTCAATTGAACTGCTATTTGTGTTTGTTTCAATGCTTTCAGAATCCCCGATTTACCGTATAGCCTACCTCGGTCCCAGAACCTCAGACGGGGTTTCAGAATTTCACAATAATAATAATAATAATAATAATAATAATAATGCTATATTGTCTTTTTACTAATTAGTGGTGGTATTTTCATCTTCTCGTCCGTGTTACTAACATTTCTATGTAAATATAATATTGGTTATCATTTGGTCACGAATACCGGTTGTCTTCACTTCATTGCATTTCATTTTTTTCTTGTGGAAACTACACAGGCATTCTAAGTCGCCTGCCTCGCCATGTGTGATACGCCTGCCTGTGTGATTCTACAAATGCGGTGGCAAATGCTGTTACTCACTTTTATAGTAATTAAATTCAGATAAAAACGGCAAATAATCACATAATACCAAAATACTTAGTTTAATTAAGGTCTTTATGAGTATTTACATTATTTTCTACTCTTTTAGCTGCAAAAGTTTAATTTATTTTACTTTTCAAAGTCAGTGAGCATGAAAATTGGCCCGTCACTCATGAGCAGATGTGTTATGACATTGTTCTAGTGTAAAAAATATATATTTTGATAGTTTTTAAAGCTTGGTTGTAAACAAGTGTATTTAAATATGTGTTTAGATATGTGGAGAAGTAGTCTTAAATAATTATTTAAATATGTTTAATTAAAATTTGTCACTCAATTTAATGTCAGTGTCGTTACCACAATGAAGATTCTCCATTACAATGAAATAAATAGGCCTCAAGAAGTCCTTATTTTTGCAAAAGGTCATTGGAGGCGGGGCTTTAGCGATGAGCACATGGTGCGTGAGAACCTCCTTGCACTTTTCCATAAATTTGATTAAATATATGGTTATTTTGCGTGTCACACTTGAAAACATCAGTGGTGTTACATCCTTTTATTGGTGTGGGGAAAATGTAATTTCAGCAAAAATATCAAATACACTTAATACTTAACTGGTACATAAAGGGTTGATGAACTTTTTTTCTGGGAGGCCGTGGTCTCCATCTTGGAAAATCACTTATTCCCCGAATTTGTCAGTGGTGTTACTAGTTTTGCTGGTAACACCACTGAGAATGACTATTTGTGTCTTTTTTAGCTATTATCCAGCTCCTAAACAAATGTTCAACATAAAAAAGTATTTATTTATTTTATTTAGCAATTATTATAGCGCCTTTAGCCAGGGAGCTTTACAAGTTTTTAGAATTTGTAGACTCTGAAAAAATGGGTGAAGAAAGAGAGTAAGATTATTGGGTAAGATTATTATGATGAGTGGGAGTTTATTCCAATGAAGGGGAGCAAGAAGAGAGAAGGATCGGAAACAGGATTGGGCACAGGGTGAGGGTGGGACAGAGAGGGACAGTATTGATTGGGAGCGTAAGCGACGGGGAGGAATATAATAGGAGATTAGTGCAGCCAGATAAGGTGGGGCAAGCCATAGAGAAATGTATATACTAATGTAAGAAATTTGAACAGGCAATGATGGTAAAGAGGGAGCCAGTGTAGCTGGAGGAAGAGATGGGGAAGTGTGGAAGGAGTGGTGGAGGGTAAATATAATATGAGCAGCAGCATTTTGAATTTGTTGAAGTGGTGTAAAGACATAGGAGGGGAGACCAAGGAGGAAGGAGTTACAAAAATCAAGCTGGGTGAAAATGAGAGAGTGGACCAGGAGTTTGGTAGCTGAGAAGGAGATGGAGGGGCGTACTTTGTGGATTTTGAATAGGTGTGTGTCTATATATATATATATACACACACACACACACACACACACACATATATATAAAATCTGTAAATAACTCACTAATTTCCGAATAGGCCTGGAATAAGGGCAGAATGTGGTACAGGATGCAAGTTACAACGCCTTACTTCAGTTTTTATGTACATAGTCTACACCCACTAACATTGTTTGTTTGGATCTCTAAAACGTGGTGATGATTTGTTTGTTTTTATGGCATTTTTGGAACCCAGTCAGTCCTTTCAAATTTTATGGTATAAATGTGATAACCCAGCAAATGTAAAATATACTTTTGTGTTAAGCACATGCAATATAAATGTGTTATTCAAATGGCACCCCTGACATGCATTCTGTAACATGTAGGACAAAAAGCTGTGCCTTCCTGATGAAGATGAAGGTAAAATGGTGGACTTATGGAGCAAATATTTAGCTGGTAAATCCTAACGACAGTGGTGGGTTGTGTTTCTACTCAGGTAGATGGGATACAATAGAGTAACATAACATAACACAACACAACACAATACAATGTTTCAATATTCTAGGAAAACAAATGCGGAGCTGAGAATGAAAATACTGTGTAATCACAGATGAGTTACTTTTATTACTATGCTCAATATGCAACCACTATGTGTAATCAATAACATCATGTGCATTCTTTTTTCTTTTTAGTAAAAGTAATTTTACTAAAAATGAAGGTATCCAAGTTAAAAATGTTAAGGTTATTAATTATCTAGGGACTTGCAATTCATAAGCTTTAGAGTTTTGAACCGAAGGAACCTAAATGTACATTATAATACATTTTTTAATAAACTATGATTGAATTTTTTTTTTCCTGCTACAATTGTCACACATTATTTCATGTACAGCTCATATCTGTCTTATTTCTCCAAAATGTAATACCCGCTGTCAACAACTAAGCCAGGTTTGAGGTAACAATGTTAAATAAAGCGTTAACAATTCATTGAAAAATAAAAAATAAATTAAAAGACCCTGTTTACAAGAGGCAAGTGCTTGTAGTTTGAATGGATAATGGAATTTTACATATCCTCGCATGCAGATCCTTTCCCAGTATGACGTATTTCAGGAAATAATCATTTTCCTTCCTTTTTTTTTTGGAAGGAAGCAGATGGTTGCATTAAAATGATTACCTTTTTTGGTACATAAGAATGTTCTTGTTATTGAGTATGAATATCGCTTTGCTTGTGTTCTTGTATAGGTACAGTATGCTCAATATGTAGCTAGCATGTATTGTGTTTGTGAGCAGTTCAGGGAAAAGGGTGCTCTAGCATGTGTCTGCACTAAGCAGCACTGTACTTCTTTTTATTTGTATATACATTACCACCTGTGCGTGTAACTTCTGCCCTCTCCAAAAACACTGGAAACAAACATTTTCAGCGTGGGATGAACCTGAACGTAGACTACGGCTGCCGCACATTCAGATTTGTTTCAGCTCTCTACCTTGGTTTCACAGAGATAGAGATTTATTTTTCAGTCCTCTATATTTTGTTTCTGATTTAGTGTGATATAGGGGAAGGTGTGGTTTCCAATTGTCAAAGTTACACCATCAGCATCAGGGTAGTCTCAAATTTATGTAACAGACCGTTCCACTGAACCCTGGTAGGTGCCTACTGCAAATTATGTTTTACCATGTTGAAAACAAAAACAATAGCTTTTTACAGGGGGCTCAATCAACCTGAAAAGGAATAGATCAGACTTGAATGCATTTTTTTTTTAAATGAATAAGTAACAACCTGCCAGTATTCTGAATAGTAAACCTCCTTTATGTGCAAACAGTGAAAATGTTGCAATAAACAAACACTTAAACCAGAGTTCAAAGGTTGCAAATGTAAAATGTTAAATATATACAAATAAGGCTTTACACAACCGTTAAAACACATGGTTGTAAAGAGTTAATAGAACATGTTCTCTAAACAATGGACATTGTAATGAAAAGGATAAAGGCAGAAAAACCCATATAGATTAATTAAAACACATTGTAGAATTTTGTATTTTATCCTACACATGCTTACCAATTAAGACCAGCCATGTATTGGATAGATTACAAAACACTAAAATGTCAATGGTGTGCAAGTTAAGTAAAATGCCATAGTATTTAACAATTTACACACTTGCAAAGCATGGTTTACAGAGTTAACAAACATACTGGTTATTAAAGAAGATACAAAAAAGCCACTGATTATATTGAATTCCTTTTATAAACAAAAATGCACAGGAACCACGGTTTCATTATTATCATATCACGTGGCTCTTAGGCTTTTTCCAGACTCTTTTTAGAACTGTGACACAAGGTACAGTACGAGGTAAAGATAGTGTCAGAACTTGGGTCTGTCACAGTTTAGATCATTAAAGTGGACCCCAATGTCAGTGTTTTAAAACCTGGAAACTTGACCAATAAATGAAAATGAAGGATTTACCTTGTGGGATAAGTGTGTTCCATTTACCAAACTACACATGAACCAATTACAAATTAGATCTGAGAAAAACAGATGTAATAAAAAATTAAACCACAGGGTACAAAACCATTATCTGGTATAAAATAATTAGGGCTATCTAGTAAAATAAAATGATTAATACAGAATTGCTTTCTTGCTTTTGCTTTAGGTTACTATCTAGTCAAATTACCTTATGTTTGAAATCTTCCAGTGATATTGTCAATATTACTGGAATAATACTGAGTGGAGAAGGACGTTTTAACTGGTTTATTTATCATGTGCAGAGCTGCACACTTTGTACAGTACCCTGCAAGCTCTTTTATTTTAGTTTACCAACTTTTAACCAGTCATATTTTTTTAGAAATCACATTTATCAAATTCTTCAAGTACATGAACATAAGAACACAGAATGTCTGTATTTATAATTCCTTAAACTTTAATACATGCAAAGTCCCTAGCTTTTGTACTGGCCAAATCTTCTGTATAGTTAAAAATAGTGATCAACACTACTCTCTTCAGGTAAGAAGCACTTTGGCATGGGCCTTTGCAAAACACCAACAAGAAACATTGGAAGAAAAGTTGAGATAAACCATGTCAGATATGTCTATTATTGTAATATTACTGTAAATGTATAATGACTGGATAATAGTGAAAGGGTATGTCACATTGCACATAGGGAAAGGCAGTATGTAATATGTTTAAATTAGAAAACCATGGGAGACATCATGTCATGACAAGCGTATGCTTTATAATAGTATGACCTCATGGATTAATCACTTAGGGGTATTGGGTTAAAGAGTTTGGAATAGTCCTCGTTCCCCCCCCCCCCCCCCCCCCCCCCCCCCAAAAAAAAAAAAAAAAAAAACATTTAGTTTGATTTCCCTTAAACTGCTGCCTTCCATAACTGTTGCGTGTATCATGAAATACAAACAGTGGGCCAGTAGTGTTGTATAATGTTAAACAATGCTTCCTCTTAGAGGGTATTGTCCAAACAAAGGTAATATCTTTTCTGGTATATCACATTTACTTTCTAGTTATTTTATTTATTTTTATCAAAAGCATAAAATAGTTGAAATAACTTCCACAAATCTTATCATATCATTTAATTTAGCAAAATTAAAATACAAATGTGAATCGGAGCTATGCCATCGTACACCTTGACTGTGGTATTAAATAATACAACATATATACCAGTGTCACTATTAGGCGGCCAAAGCAAACAGTCCAATCAATTAAGCAATGCACATGCTAACATTAATTGGGCTTTATTTTTTTTTGTTTTGATATTAATCTATATGAACAGATTTACATGCAAAAGTAATTATATTATATACTACATTTAATCTGAAACAACTTGCATATGTAATATAAAAGGCCAAGATGCAGGAATATAGATATAGGAATATAGTTTTTTGCCCCACAATAATACTCCATATCAAATACATATGTGTATGTATGTATGTATGTATGGACTCATACACACACACACTGTATCTCTATCTCAAGATGTCTTGAGCGTTTCAAACACTGAGGTGGTAAACTACATTCCTTTATCTTGTTTAGTTCACCGTACCCTTCAGTATATGGTACTAAAAGAAAGCCTTTAAGCCAACAGTAGCACAGCCATCATTGTTTGTATCCTAAAGTGAGTTCACTCAAAAGATAATAAGATAATAATAATAATAATAATAATAATAATAATAATAATAATAATAATAACAATAATAGGTTATAAAAAGTATATCAAAAGTTAGTTTATCTTTGTAGAAAACATTATCTGGAAAGTGAAAAAGCACAGTATTCTTTAGTTAATTCCTTATAATGACCAAATATTCAAGGCAAAGCGATCAAATCCCATTTTTTTACTAAGAATTTTAGTATTACAGTCTTGAAAATTACAGTTTCTTCCAAAACGCATATTGCACAACTATTGGTTAGTAAGTTGGGCCCTTAGCTTCCAGCTGAGAAATACAATATCATACCCATGCAGGAAGAAAATTAAGTACCATTTTAGAGAGGTACAGTAACGTTATTAGAGAATACTAAATAGGTACGCGTATTTGAGTTGGCAATGTTGTCATATAGTCACTCATAACATCGTTACACATTGTCCTGTTTTTATTTCTTATGTTATATTAAATCGTAGAGGCAGCTTTTTTAAACTGGGATTCGTGAGCCTTCTGTGTATACTGCATTTGTACATGAGTCATCAACCAAACAGGGTTTAAAAAGTATGAATAATAGTACACCCCCAGATGCCAACAAGAGTTACTGGCTAAAGACACTATGAAAAAAGCTAATGTGATGTAATGGGGTAACATGAAGGTATTCCACCTACAAGATCTTGACTGTTGGACTTGGGCGCAGTGATACTTCAACGTAAGCAAGCTCATCCCTTTCTTTCATGAAAACAGAATATGTTTTATATATTAAGCAATGGAATTTGCCAAACCATGATTGTTGACACAGTCTCATCCTGCCGCTGTTGCTTTGACTTCTTATTCACTCTTCTGTGACCTAACCCCCCAGAAACCACAAGCACAGAACTAACAGTCATCTTTTTGGATCTTTTGCCTCTGTTTGAAAAGCTTGGGTCATTCAGGAGCTCATAAATAGTAGCTTCCTCCGGCCCGTGTTCGAGCGACAAGTGAGATAGTGCCAGAGACCCTGAAGACGACGACAGATTGCTTTGTTGAGCTATGGACCTGGTTGAGTCTCCCAGCCAAACCCCTTTGTCTTTAATGATTGCTAAGGAAGAGGACAATCTCTCGGGGGAATCGTTTCTCTGCTCTCCATCTTTAGCTTCCAGCTGGAAGGAAGCACTGCTTACCGATGTGCTTCTCTGCTTCTTAATGCTCATGGCTCCAGCCACTGTGAGGAACTTCACTGGACCAGAGTGAGCATGGTACGAGACCATTCCCCTCCCTGTATAAAACAAAGTTCAATTACCAGAGTGAGCATGGTACGAGACCATTCCCCTCCCTGTATAAAACAAAGTTCAATGAAAAAGACCAGCAGCATCCAAATGTACAACAAAGACAGTCTATAAAAAAAATAAACAGCAACTCACTGTCACTGGTTTTAGTATAAATATAACAAGACAGGACGTTAACTATGTAAACTACATATGGCTGACAGTCTTAACTCGGTTTATTTTGAACTGCTACAGGTAAAGTCAGCATAATCTCTCAATGAAACGGCATAATGATTCCATCATCAATACAATTACCACACCAACAGCTGTTTTCACAAATAAAGTCCCAGGAAGTTTATTAGGCTAGAAGGATGGCAGTATTTCAATTACTCTCTTTTTAATGGCACACCAGTCCCCTAATTAACTTCTCACTCACCACAGAAGATAACTGGAATCAGTGTATCCCTTGCTATTATGAACTAGAACATATTATACAGTATATCTTTTAACTGAAAGCTACTTTAAGAAATCATATGTTTATTATCCTAAGTAACGATTTAATCATGATACAGTAAAAGAAAACAAATTAAAAAAAACAGAGAAATAATTTAAGGGCTTCTCAAGAGCAAAAATTCACTGCCTTACTGCCAAAACCTAGTTATACACATTGCCATAGGCAATCAGGGAAAATAATACATTTCAGAGATGACAACTGGTTGCATTTCTACAGCTGGTCTTTCTTGAACAGGCAACATTGTGTCTTGCTGGGTGTGTTGCTAAGATGCAGTCAAGACAACCTATATTGGTTAGAACCCACTCAGAACAAAAGTAGAGACATTTATTGTGTATGAGATGATAACCAGTATATAATGAACACTTTATAAATCCCTATATCCAAACATTGATACTGAAGGTTTAAAATGCAAGTTTTCCAGTGTTGCTAAATGCTTTCTGTTTTTTTTATATGCCAACCAATTAATGTTAGAAAAACACAACACAAAACCTCACCTGTTACTTTGGGTATGCCTTGTAACCGAGGGACAGGCAAAGCAACAATGATTCCCAAGTTAGTACCAACCATCAGCAAACCATGACACACCAGGAGACTGGTCACTGAAACCCGCTGCTGACCTAAAAAACACACACAGGACATACATGTTACAATTCATGAACACACAGGACACACATTCACATACATGTTACAATTCATAATTCATAAAAAACAGTGTATAATACTAATCAGCTGGTGATATGTAATTCACTTTTGGTGATCCATACATGGATCCATGGAAAATTAGAGCAATGCCTTTTTAAAAGATAGCACAATGAAATTGTATGCAGGCACTCAAAGTAACTAAGTATTCAGTACACCCACATTTATAGTTACAATCGCCAACCACCACATTTTACATATTTCTCATGTGTTCTGTAAACTTGGAGCGGAGTACAAATAGCAGTTTTATGTTCATAGTTTTAAGCTTTCTCAACTGCTTTATATGGTGATAGAAAAATGAAAGTTAGCACAATTACATTCTCATAGTTGATATACTGTACACAAATTAGTGCAGTCTTTGTGGCAAAAGCAGAATTTCAATGTAAGGCTAGGCTAGTTCTGTTTCAAACAAACTGGTTAGACTGAGCTATGCAAAACAACAGATTAGCTCTCACCAACTTCAGCAGTAACAGTCATCTGACAGCAGGATCAGCACACATCTTGAGGGTGAAAATACGTTCATATCTGTAGGCTTACTTTACTAGATGAGAGTTTTCAACCACACACTATCTCCCAGATGTAGGCGTATTATTATAGCTTGACTTAACAGCTACTGCTTTATTTACCTGACTTCTCCAGTAAGATACAACTGAATAAATGATTTTGGGAAAGAATTTAAAGCAGTTTAAAAGAATATATCAGCAAGCAGAAACAGAAAAGTATAGCCTGAAATTTACTGGAATCTTAAATGGTATTAAAAAAAAAAAAGATTTGTACAAAATATACAAGTGATGCAGACCTCTGGTCAGAGGTCCCAAGCTTAAAAGGGAAAAGCAATCTTTGTGTGATCAGACATTAATCTAAAATATGACACAGCAACATTACAACTTAAGATGTACACTGCGTTTTCCATAAGTATTTGCATAATAAGTACACTAGATGCATTCTAAAACAAAATGGTGGTTCTCAGGGACATATATATATATTATACATTTTCCCAAACTAAACTCTTGGCTGACTCACAGATGAGTAACAACTGGTGCCAGCTATGCAGTAAGTTATCCTAGTAGGGTAACTATGACTACAATGCTAGTGCTACACATACACCTAAAATATGGCAATTAAAAAACTGAAACTACAAACTAAACAAACTAGAACCAGTGTGCACAATTGCCATATGGTACAAAATACAGTAAAAACATGTGTAATATAGGCTACAAATACTAGGCCTCACTGTATTTAAAATTAGTATACGCAAACAGTATAGTAATAAAAGCACTGTTTCCCAAAAAATTTATTCGGTAAACGTTACCAAAGTGAACAGAACATTCCTAAATTCAAGCAATTTAAAAGCAGTCTCTCTCTATTTTGTTGTTTATTTATAATAATATATAATAATCCTTATTTTTATATAGTGCCTTTCATAGTGGACCACCATCACAAAGCACTTTACAAGATACAAGACTAGGGTGTGTGAAATATGCATCACTTGCAGAGTCACTTACAACAACGTCTCACCTGAAAGACAGAGCACAAGGAGGTTAAGTGACTTGCTTAGGGTCCACACAATGAGTCAGTGGCTAAACTGGGATTTGACCTGTGGACCTCCTGGTTACAAGCCTGTTTCTTTAACCACTAGACCACACAGCCTCCTATTAGTTAATCGGTTACACTTTAACATGCTCGATTAGTTTTTTTTTTTTTTTTTTTTTAATCCTCTGGTAAGATGTAGTTGTGAAGGAGTCAGAAACCAACATAAAAGTAAACAACAAAACATAAAAAATAGCGTGTTTAATGTAGCTCTAAATTTAGCCACTGTATCTCTAAACTTCATGTTATTACACAGAATTGACACACCAGCACTGTAGGCAATTACTGACAAACCGGTGGTTGCTTTGGAAACCAAGGATAAGTTATATAACATATCAATTCAAAAAAGACAAATGAAATGCTATAGGATCAATGCTATTTACAAATTTAAATATATATATTTATATAGATATATATATAATATATATATATATATATATATATATATATATATATATATATATATATATATATAGATATATAGAGAGAGAGAGAGAGAGAGAGAGAGAGAGAGAGAGAGAGAGAGAGAGAGAGAGAGAGAGAAAAACAATGTGAGACTTCTCACAGAAACAGGTGTGGTAGCACTCTTGTTTATAATGTAATTCTGCACATTAGTTCATACATGAGTGGAGAAGTAGGGCACTGTGGTTTACATTCCCTGAAGACAAACAATGTGAGTGTCAAAGTCTGCCAATCGTTCCTGCATTGACTCATAGATAAAATGTGTGGTTACTTCTTTTTAATAAAACATTTCCTCCGCTATGACCTGACTACTCATTCATATTTTCAGACCAGACATGTCTACTGGTTTTAGATGGAGAGGAACGGTGGAGAGTCATGATGAAAGTGGAGGGAAGCACCTGAGGAAGGCAAGCTGGTTCAGGATGCAAAAAATAATTAAAAGGAAGCAAACGAGCATCTTGAAGGGTGACCCTGTGATTATGAGAACGGCTTTAGTGTAATTAAACCAGGGTAGATTAGAGAACACTGTTGACCAGCGATGACCGTATGTAAATCCACAGGACAGACAGGGCTGTAAAAATACACAACTACAGTAGAGTATGCTGTTGTGTTCTGCACTGAAACAATGAGCAATGGTGTCATCGTCTGTGATGTCAGTATAAGAACACAAGGGTATTGCATGTTGACAGCATCTGATCCAATAGTGGACAATCTAAGGGCTATGTTTAAAACCTTCCTGCAGATACCAACAGTTTAGTTACAAGGAAAGTCAGTACAGTGCCCCCCTTTATAAAGCTGCATTCGGGAGCCATAGTTAAGAGACCGTGCTATTTGTGTTCTGCCTCATAACGAGAATACTAGTTTTAGTGTAATGACATTATGTTGCTATTTGTGTTCTGCCTCATAACGAGAATACTAGTTTAGTGTAATGGTATTATGGGGCAAATGGGAGCCATAACTGCCTTATAACCTGTTCCACAGTATAAAGGGGGAGCACTGGACTAGTTAGTTTTCTTTTTATATGTTTATTTATACCTAAAAAAGGATGAAGAATGTATTTTTTATGTTTATAGATCCTAAACCGAATTGCAGAAGTTTTGTAGAAGTCTAAACGCCTCCTCTTTTATCCTTCCTTTGGAATAACAACACAAAGGAAATTAAGCTTCCTAAAATGGCCATGTTTTTTTTTTTTTCATGGAACACTTAAACCTTTCAATATTACAAATACAAAACAGACCTTTTATACAGACTGTTACAGACTTGGCCTGCAGCTTTATTGCAAGGAGTTTTTAGCAGGAAAATATTCTTACAGTCCATGCCCCAACTCCCCTGGGGCACGTGTGTTATGTTAATGCAGGATAAAATGAATGCTTGAGTTAAGTTAACTCTAAGTAACCCCCATTATTTTTGCCTCTGCCATTGCAATAGATCGAAACACACCCGCCACCTAATTTCAGAGTACATAGTGATTAATCTTTTTAAACATGTTGTTTTGCTTTAGTTTTATTAACATTAGTTTGTCTGTTACTTTATTATTATAGTTGATTAACATACACTTGCCTATTTTTTTGCTTTTACTTATTCAGTTAATTTCATATGTTGATGCATGTGCATCATGACAAATAAATACATTTGTATGTATTTATTTATTTATTGATTTATATTGGTTTCTGGTGGCTAACTCCGTCTTGGAGAACACTTCAGTTATAAGAACACATTGCTTGCTTCCCGAGGGGTGTTCTCTTAGCCAGACACTACTGTACTCCCAAAAGTTAAATCTACGAGTTGGTAATACATCTTGCACCAAAACTTTCAAAACATGGTCTATCAAACGGAATTGCGAAAACCATGATACTTGCTGTGATCTGTTAAACCAAAATGGTAGATACCCTGTAATTATATACAACAAAAATACATTTCAAAACTACACTGTGAGCAGATTTCTCTGAAAAATGTTGCATGAATAAAAATGTAGTATAATTAAATAAAGCTCTATTACATTATGCTTACAGGAGAAGAAGGTCAATGCCAAATGCAGTCTAAGGAAAGCCTAACTAAGCTGCTGCCACCCGTCAAGTAAGATGATATGGTTCAATCCAACTTAAATGAGGAGGATTAACATATTCAGTAGCTATTCTCAAAATTAGACATTTTCTAGTTTCATATAAAATTACCAAAGCAGTGCATTAGAGATTGATCATCTTTGAGCTTTGTCACTTAGTGTGTGTCATTTACGATGTACAGTTCATGTTTTAGATAAAGAAGTAGGCCTGGCTTTAGTGGCAGGCGAAGTAGATGGGCGGCGAAATGAAAGACTCTTTTAGTCTTAAGAGCACTAACTGGTACCATCTTGCTTTATTCTCTATGCTGGCTGTTTTTAATGTTACTGTATAATAAAGGTGTTTCATACTATTGTTGGTAAGTGAAACACACGTCTGAATTTTTGTGCAGCATTTCAGTTATTGTATGTATGCTGTACCCGTAATGACTTCCGGGTAACTTCCTCATTCTTAGAAGAGTAAAATGAGTTGACAATCTGAAATGTTTTCATATATTAGTACATTTTTGTTTGATAACAAACTTTTGTTTATACCATGGCTTTAAATTTTCAGATGTTTGCGCTTCTGAGGAATTGCATTTAAGACACTCGGGCGACTCACTCGTTTCCCTCGAGTTAACGGAAACTAGACTCAACTAGATTAATTGGCAGTTCAGCAGTTACAGTATATTAAAAGTCTTGGGAGATGGTACGACGGGGATCTGAAGGACACAGTTCACGTGGGAGAAGTTAGACAACAAGCAGCGGAAGGGTTGAAGAATACAGACAGCAGCGCTTTACGGGGCAAACTGAAACTCTGGTGCTTTCAGTTTGGTCTTCTGCCAAGACCGCTGTGGACTGCTGAGGTTCCCTTGACAACAGTTGAGAAGCTGGAAGCTTTAATCAGTTCATATGTCAGGAAATGGTTGGGAGTTCCACGCTGCCTCAGCAGAGTTGGACTTTATGGTAAAGGAATACTGCAGCTACCAATCTCTGCTCTAACCGAGGTGTTTAAGTGTGCCAAAGTCTGACTGGAAATGGCATTAGTAGATTCACGCGACAAATACGTAGGGAGGCAGCACCTGTGTTGAAAACTGGAAGAAAATGGATGGCAAAGAAAGCTATAGAAGATGCTAAGACTGCCCTTCAAATCTGAGATAAACTATGGGGCAAGTTCAGCATGGAAAAGGATGTTTTGGTCTCAGTTCAGCTCCTCCTACATGGCACAAGGCAACCCCAGCTCAACGGAGGAAGCTGGTAGTCAATGAGGTGCAAAAGCAGGAGGAGATGATCAGGTGTGTAAAGGCCATTTCCCAGGCCAAGCAGGGAAAATGGATGAGATGGGAGAGTGTGGAACAACGCAAGATCGGCTGGCAAGACCTTTGGACAATGGGACAGAGCAGGATCAGTTTCCTCATCAGATCAGCATATGATGTTCTCCCACCACCACAGAACTTAAACCTCTGGGTGGGTGAGGATCCCTCATGTCCTTTGTGTTCATCACCTGCAACATTAAGGCACATTTTGACAGGATGTAAGGTGGGTCTTAGCCAAGGACAGTTTACTTGGCGCCATGACCAGGTGCTGCTATGTTTGGCCTTAGCACTGGAAGACAAGTGTAATGTGCTGGGGAGGTAAAAGGAGCTGATCCCTGGAGCCAGCATTACACTTCAGCAATCAACACCAGACAGAAGGATATCTACACCATCAGATGGAAAACAACGCAAATGGATGGAGATGCAGATGGATCAAATTAGTTTACTGCAAAGCTATGTTTTAGTTGGTTCTTATCTTGGCGAGAGCAGTGTTCAAATCAGCAAGAAGTTGAACATCTACTCTCATGTAATGGAAATCATCTAATAACTTAGATTATAGCTATCATTACGAACCATGTCTGATGGAAGACAACCACTGTCAGGGGAAAATCCCAAAAAGGAGGCATGATAAAATCGAGCCAAAAAGGATCTGTTAAAATGTGTTCAGTATGACACACAGGATACTGGATACACAGGAGTCTAATGTCAGTCTACTGTGGTGGACAGTATCACTGACAGGCAAACGGAAGAGAAAACTGACAAGCATCCAAGAACATTTTTTGGAATTAAAATAATTCAACTGGATCTGGAATGACAAGGTTACTGCTACAAAGATAAATGGGACTTGACATTGCAGTTATGAGAGAGGACAGGGATCTTACAATGAATCCAGCATGCAGAGGTAAAAACAGTGGAGGGTGCAAGACCTGAATATGTGAGCTTTTGTTTTTTTTGTACTTCCATGTAACTCCCATTCACATAATTTTGTGCTAAATGATGCTGCCAATTGTTGTGCTCAAGCCATACATTTTTTTTTGAAAATTAAAAGCACATATGGATTTGTCTCAGGTTTCCACACATCGCAAGAGCGTTTTAAAAGAACAACTAAAAAAAACACAGTCTTACAGTGAAACCACTGAGTGAAATGTATAATGGCCTGCTTTCAGTCGCAGACAATGCACTGACTGGAAGCTACAGTGTCAAGTCGCGCGCAGAAGCAAAATGTATTGCTGGTAAAATGCTGAACTAAGTTATTTTGCAGCCTACTGGTTTGGTACAACATATTGTACGAAATGAATATAACAAGCAAAAAGCTCCAGGCAGCTAACTTATCTCTCTCAAGGAATTGAGCAGCTGGAGGCAACTTCTCTCTAGAATGACCAATCAGACAAGGGTTTTGCAAGGGCTCTGACAAACCATTTGGTTGAGGAACTCTACACTGATGCTCGCTTTCCACCTAAAGTATAACTTCATCTTGTCAGAAACAAAGACCTCACTTCCACTAAGAGGTGCAAGACTAACCCATTGCTGACTCCAAACAAAAAGTTAGTTAACTTTTTCAACTAGGTATTAGACTGTGCCAAACAAATCGGTTGAAGAACGTTTTTCACAGCTTTGGGTAGAAGGTAATTTATTGAAAATTTAGTACAATATCTCCCAATTGTCTAACATGAGCACAGATGAATACCATCTATAATACCAGTGCAGCGTTCTTGAAATGGCACTGACAGATTACAAAAACATGGCCTCAGTGTTTCAGAATGCATTTATTTCTTTGCGAATACTTCCCAAAGTTGAAACTAACAAAAACATACCTGTGATCCACAATGACAACGGATAGGTTAGTCGGTTTCACAACAATTTTAATTGAACACAAACCAGCCCAAAACCTGGGCCTGAAGGAAGCAGTGCATGCCTTCCTTTGCAGCCAAAAAAGTGAGGGAAATCATGTTTTTCATAAAATTGCAAACAATAAACAGTTAAAAGGCAAGACAGGCACTTTCTCCAATAAAAAACTAGCATATTATAGAAACTCTAACTAATTTATCAAGTGAATTTGCAAGATTTTCTCATGCTATTAATGTTAATTCATAGTAACAGTGACAGCTTGACAGGTGCAGTGGGGTGTGTACGTGTGTGTGGGGGGACAGGACGGGACTGACGACTAAAAGTATGTATTGTTTCTTATCACAGGCAGTATTTCATAGAACAAACACACAGTACATTCTAGATAAGGGCGCTCCAGGTATATGAGAGAAAAAAAAAAAAAAAAAAAAAAAAAAAAAGAAGTGTTTTCTTATTAACCGCCAGTTAACGCTGGAGTGCAAGTTAAAGAAAATTAGGAGTTTTTTAAAATACTTTATAATTACAAAATTAGGGCTTCTGATTTCCGGTGTTTTCCACCGACTTTTTTACTCTCCTTTAAAAATTTTAATTGATACCTGTTAAGCCTTTCGTGTATCTCAATCACAACTGAGAAACGTTGTGATTGATTTAAATGTACATGGTTTTTCTGTGAAATAACTAAATGGGCTTTGAAGACAATTGGAGGGCTATTGCATTACACACATTAAGTGCATGACAGTAACTTGTGGTTCATGTAATCAAATCAAAGCTTGAACTTCAATGACAGCAACTGTGAACATTTCAAAAGAGATACCATCTACCAAAATACCTTGCAGTTGATTCTTACCCGACAGCATGTTGTGGATGGGAGTTGAAATGTTGATGTCCTGGAGGTGTTCTAGAGTTTCTGTGTGGAACAGTCGTAGTGTAGAACCAGAGCTGAAGGCAATCCAGATTCCAACACCAGCGATGGTCATGTGGGATATAACCATCCCTTCCTCCTGATGGGCTTCTAGCTGACTCTACAAAAGAAGGTCCAAAAGTTAATGATGGACTTAACTTCAAATCACATTTGTCTGCTTGACCAAACCTTTTAGAAAAGAGGTACATTAACTAAAGGCAAGATCTGATCTGCCTATGCTTCACCAAGATAAGCCACACTTGGATTTTTAGGGCATTTTAGAGCACAAGGGAATCCATGAGGACTGCATCCAATCCCTTATTTTTGGGGTTAACCCAGGGCAAACCATGGATAAATGGTTTATGACATCAGGGATGATTCAACAGTGCTGCAAGGTGCCATTAAAAAAAAACATATAATAATAAAAAAAAAGACAGAAAAACAGCAGACTAGTTATCCTTGTCAACCCCAAATCAACCCCTAAGACAGCAATGTGTCAACCCACACATACATCACAAAATGCCTCAAATCAGGATTTCCAAAATAAACACACATTACAATGGTTATTTTCAATGTGCATAAAAAACACATCTGTGTGCATAAAATGTTTGTTTTCCCCACTCAGCTGCTGTGTAATAAGCAGCTAATTCTAGAGCATTGAGCAGGTGGTCAATTAACAAGCTTAATGACACCAACAGGATGATGAGTCATTGCGTGGTTCAAAGGAAACAGATTTTGCTAGACCTGCAGCGGGTGTTTGTATCCAGTACCCAAGAATTAACACATGACAACAACATAACTTCTGTTACAGTTCTGTGGTTAGGAAGTCCACACTAACCTCTCATCCAAATTGTATTAAAATAACACTGCTGAATTACCACAGTGTCAAAAGCAAGGGACAATTCGGGGGGGGGGGGGGGGGGGGGTTCATATATCTTGTTCATTTTAGGAGCAATACACAGCAATGAAGACCTGTCAACTTTCCCTTATTTGCCAGGACAGATTTTCTCCCATACACTGCTCAAAACTCTACTGTTAAACCCCTGCAAACTTTTAATTTCTCCAAGAAGGCATATAGTGTCTGTGGTTACTGCAATCCCTGTCTGTATCTAGCAGGGTTTAGGACCCAGGGGAGCCCTGTGGTAGGCACGCATTCAGTTGCTTAACCCTAAGCAAAGTTGGAAAAAGACATACTTGATGTAAACTATGCACAGCTGATTTTAATGATGGGACCCGGAAGCAGGACCGATGATGTCAGTGGTAAGCACAGGAAATCACAAAAACACTAAAAAGCAAGCGATGCTCAGAAAACCAGCGCTTCAATAACGTCTTTCATTGCCAAAGGAAAAAACAGAGCTCAAGACAGCTCCACATGCAGAGACCTTTACATGTTGTGACTAGTTCAGCAAATCTCTAGTAGACATGTTCCCAGACTCACAGATTGCAAAGTATTCTGCAGGAAAGTGTAAAACACACAAACAGCGAAAGGCATTTCTACTACAATTTCAGCATCAACATTGATTGATTGATATGTGTTCATATGCAGCAATAGTGCGTACATCTAAAATAGAAGGCCGTGAAATGTTACTGAGTTACTGTTTTTCCAATTACAGTAGGTTAACTCTACTTGTAGACAGTCCATTAAGTATTAACTAAAGTGTAAAGCTCCCCCCCCCCCCCCCAAAAAAAAAAACAGGACTAAAAAGAAATTGGTCTTAAATCTGATTTACACTACTTCAACATTAATTATTTATGTTGTAGAAAAATAATTTCCAAAACTTCTATTTGAGAGAACTATTTGTAAATTAATATAAACTGTATTTGTAGGCTAATAAACTTGAGGTCAGAAAAAAACATGTCCTAGGAGAACTTGGGGTCTAAGCTATTTTCGCCTGTGTTGTTTTTTTGTTTGTTTGTTTTTAAACTTTTGTAAGATTTGTGCCAATAACTAAACTATAAAATATTTATTGTTTATACAATGTATTTTAGCATGGCCAGCTCAAATCTGACAGTGCACAATGAACTTCAACCTGTAGGGAACATGGACATTTAAGACGAAAAACAAACCTATATTTAAATCAGAAACATAAATGCTTCAATTTGGGACATAAGTAGATTTCATTTTATAAAACAATGACTTCTCTACTAAGAACAGTGCACAATGTATCAAACTGTGTGACTGATATCTGTCTTAAGACAAGATTGATGCATCAAGGATAGGGATCAGTAATATCTTACTATATTATCTCCTGTCTGTTCTGAACTTAGATATAGAAGCTTAAAAATAAGGCTTTATTTGCTACTGGGTCTGCATGCCACAGTGCAGATTGCTTAGCTTTAAAAGTTGCCTGTTTTTGTAATTTTGTTATCGTATGATGTATTAAAAAAATATAGGAAATAAATCACAGAAAATGCTCCCATAATAAACTGTTTTATTTTTT
This sequence comes from Polyodon spathula, assembly GCF_017654505.1. Taxonomy (NCBI): domain Eukaryota; kingdom Metazoa; phylum Chordata; class Actinopteri; order Acipenseriformes; family Polyodontidae; genus Polyodon; species Polyodon spathula. Next base: position 23,103,682 of record NC_054539.1, read on the forward strand.
ATCTGCAAAGAAACCAAGACCCCTGCTTAAGATTGTCTTTATAAATCGTGTTTTTATGTCATGTACTTTATGTCCAAGGAACAGGATGAATTAGGCATGTCATACGTGTCGTGGTCACTTGGAAACACTGGATTTTCAGTTGAAAGATGAAGTGGGAAGCTTTGATGTGCTTCAGCTTTTCTACTTCCGTGTTTACAGCCTTGAACTGTACAGATAAACAAATCTCTGCTTGGCATAAACCAAATATTGACTCAAATGAAAAGCACAGTGTTTGCTTGTTCATCGCTCTAGGAGCTTTTCTTTTACAGTTTCCTTGTGAAAGGGGCACAGCTTTTCCACAAGGAAACTATGCACTGGAATCACACCTTAAGTTCAGCCGATCCTTGTTGCCCAAAAAATAAATAAAAATAAAAACAATAAATACATAAATAATGTAGAACTGTAAGCTGAACAAAGGGCATTGTTTCTATAGTAGCTTAGTTTATATGTGTCAGTATACATTACCTTGCTTGGAATAATGTTTTGTTTTTTATATTTTGCCACATAATGATTAATGAAATTGAGAATGCATGAAGTGAATAAAGCATGTATGTCTGTAAGCTGATGTAACCAGTAGAGTTGTCTATGCAATGAGCATACAGTAACAAAGCATGTAAATTCCCAATACTTTAAAAGCCTCAAAGCATAATTCAACCACTGAGTAGGATGTAAAATCCTGAAACCCATTGAGACCCCCATACGCAGAAATTTGAACTATGTTGCCAGTAATGTCAAGAAAAATGTTAAGACTCCTACTTGTTTGTAACTTGGATAGATAATGTCTGCATAAAAAGCTATTAAAATGTTAACTTGTATAAACACAAGTGTTGTCTATACAATGTCATGACATGCCTCTTCCAGAAATAAACATACTGTACACATCACTTTATAATCTTTACAAAAACACACCCTTGTATTACACCCATGACTACGTCATTTAAATGAATACTATCCATATTACAGCAAAATAATTCAGAGAATCTGCTGGATAAATTCCCCCTAGATGGAATAAGACAACATTATGATATACTGTATATATTTTGGATAAATAAAAATGAATGTAATCCTGCAGCACAAACAGGGAATTTTTCTGGAGTGCACAGTTTACACACATTATTTATTTTTTAAATGAAAGATCAATGGCAAGAAAAACTTTTTTTTTGGAGCAATTACATGGAGTTTCTCATTAGGTTTTATAAAATGTGTATAAAAGAAGACCAAAGCATCCTCAGGGACATAATCTAAGGGGTATGTTAGATCAGATGGCTTGTAAACATGAAGGAAAATGGATATGTGAAAATTATTGTATCATTAATATGTCCGGAGGATAACACCATAAACCAGGTAAATGGTTCTACTGGATCCATTCTGTAATACAACTTTATACAGAAATGTACCAGCTGTAAAAGACAATGAGTGGTCTGTATCATTAACATGGCGAGAGGTTAATTCAATGAGGCAGAGACCCTGTGAATGTTCACCGGACATTTCATCAAGAGATTCATAGAATACAGCTGTGTACCAGATTTGAAGATGGTATGTCAAAGCATGTGGCCTGTATAAAACAATGTAGCAGTGAAAGGAGTAAATTGCTGGGATGCTTAAAACTGTGCACTAAAAATAGGCACTTACCAGATTATTATTATTTTTTTAATGATCGAAAGACCCTACAAACAAGTTGCATTAGCTAGATGTAGTGGTACTCAACTCTGTCCTTCAAGATCTAGTCCAGTCCAGCTTTTTACTCCAAGAAGGTTCTAATGTAGTGAATTGAAGCTGCTAAGAGGCAATTAACTAATTTAGGACCTGGTTGGAATAAACACCAGGACTGGAATCAATATCTAGGGCCACAGTTGAGTACCACAGCGCTAGAGTGAGTGAGAAGTGTTTAGAAAAATGTAAAAATAATAAAAAGCCAACAAAAAGGTAGCAAGGTTCAAAACATTCTAAATAAAAGGTACAATCCTGTTTCTAAGACTATGCATTAGTTAAAACAGGAAACCTTGGTCATTTAAATCTGACAAGGATTAATGCTGAACTACTACATCCTTCAAGATTAAAGGTTTTTACAATTTATATCCAAAAACAGATTTTTAATGTCATTTAGCCATTTCTTTTAATGTAATCCAGAATGTTAACTGGGAGGTCTACATTTTATAAAACTCAATTTCCTTTTGTTCAAAAAATTCAAAAATATATAATTATATACAGTATTAGAAAGAAAGGTCATATTTCTATTGACTATTTGACAGAAATAGCAATACCTCCACAATATGTGTCTTGGTGCTGATAATAGAGATGTGTCCACCTGAAGATGCCCAGATTGTGTCTTCCATTGCCAGAATACTTTTAACAGGGAGAACCCCCAGCTTCAGAATCTTAGGGGAATCCGAGTTCCAGAAACCATCTGGGAAATGGAGAGAAAAAGATGTATTTATAAGTGGTTGGACGTGACTATACTGACAAGTATTATTCTATACCTAGAACTTGGATAATCCTCTTGCAAGTCACTTTCCGGTATGATGGGTAAGACGGCAGGGGTTCACTGATATTTCACAAGTTACCATTTCAAAAGAGAAAAGTCTAAAGGGACTACTATGAAGAACAGAGTTTGCTTAAAATAAAATAAGGTTACTACAATACACATCTAAAACATATGTACAATGCTTGAGTACAATCTCATCACATTCGAGCAAGCTGTTCCAAAGATTCAAAGAATTTCACAAATGTAAAGTTTTTTTCAAAGTTTTGTTTTCAATGATGGGTTATTTAAACTACAGTGTGGAAGCATGTCATTACTATCATACTTTATTTTTTGCTTTAAAAAAAAAAAAAAAGCATTCTTTAAAATGAGGAGCTAAAGCTTTGTAAATAGGTTCAATATGTCAGCCCAAGAACTCAAAGCCATACAAAAGTAGGTCATCACTTCCACGACTTAGTTATGTTTAATATACTGCATAGTGTTTTGTTTTTGTGTGCATAAAGCATGCATGTAAAAGTAAAAATATGCAATACACTTGTGGGTTACTTCACCAGCTATAAAATGTCCCAGAGTAGCCTCAGAAATCACTAATGCCCACAGCACACCTTGGGATTCTCTGCTTGCGAGACCCCCTGTATTGAATGGCAGATGGTGTTCAGGTCAGGACGGAGGTGCTCTCGTAGAGCTATGTAGGAAAGCCAGCAATTTATTTAAAATCTTTTTTTTGTGGCTGGAACCCTTTTCTGTGGTTAAGACTTTTCATACAATTGCACCTGAAATTTCACTTCTACATAAACCTGGAATGTCCACTTAAAATCCTGTTCATCTTCATTGCACTTTGAAATTGTATTTCTCTCAGTTTGTTAACAATCACAGCAACAAGTAGGGTAAATCAGCACCCCTCAAATCTTTCAGCAGGTGCAAATGCTCCCTCGAATAACTGCAGCTCTCCAAAGAGGAGGTTTACAAAATCAGCTGGGCTCCACTGTGTGATCAACGCAAACTCTGCAAAAAAAAATCTCTTCTGAATCATGCTCTTAGTGTATCCGAGGCAGACAGGGAGGATTGATTAAATGTCCTGTGCGCATATGACAGGTTTCAGAATAGTTTTTCAATACTGCTGCATGGTACAATATCCTGATTGCACATGATGGAAACAGCTCCTGTGACAAGTAATGACCCTCAATCTTGTCTTTATCCCTTTGTGCTCCTGCTATCAGGCAAATATTTATAGTTGACATAAAAAATGATATTATTCATTCTCACCCTGGCTTATGTTATAAGCCATATTAATTAATGCTCACTAGTCTAAAGAGATTTCTGGAAGTCAACAAAAATGCATGCATTTCACAGATTTCAATAGTCATAACTATTCATGACTCTACCCATATGCAACAGCATCGCTACCTTGCTAAGCAGCACTTGGTGAGCGATGTATGTTGGCAATTCACAAATCAAATAAACTCCAAGTACACATTATGCCATTAGTTTCACATATCTGTTTTCTTATGCACCACTGATTACATTCAGACTTCTAACAAGTTCTGAGACCTGTTCTCCAGTGGAGTCCTTACAGCCCTTCAGCACTTCCTGGTTATATCCTGGTAACCGTAGAGAGTTTCACAAATACTGAATACAGTTATCCCTTTTCTAGAGTAGAGTCTGCTGTTTCAGTGAGCCTGTCTGGATTAGTTTTAAAATACATCAATTCAAAAACAGCTTTCACTCGTCCCATCAGGGACACACAGCTACGGCAGGCATTTGAAAGAAGCTCTCTTTGTTCTCTAGACTATCATGTGTTTCTCACAGCAGATGCTAGACTTTTGACTTTGCAATTGTATTATCTGTTCGAGAAGCCATGTTTATTATGCACAGCTGTACATTTATAACATTTAAAGAAAATAAGAAAAGACCTTCAGAGAAGCTTTTCTTTATTAAATTAGAAAAATGCTACTTTACTGTTAATCGGATACATTTGTATTTTAAATGTGATGCTAAAATGAAAACAAAAGCACCAAATTCTGATATATTGTGCAACACCCTTTACATTTAAGGGCTGAACTGACAGTTTAGAAGTTCGATGTGGTATTTTCTGTTGTTCTGACTGGAGGTGCTGGTTAATAGTTGTGATGACAAGTCGGCATTTTGATGAGATGATTTCTGACACGCTCCATTTTTTTATTATGAAGTTCCTTTTCTTGTGCTCTCTTTATTTTGTATTGGTTAGCGGAGAAAAAACAAACAAAAAACAAACCTGTCATGAGTTCTGGGCAATCCTCCAACAGGCAGAACTATGGCCGTGCGCTTACATGCTGTTCTATGCATGTGTTGTGATCAGCAATCCATCACTATTTAAATAAGCTTTGCTCAAATGAGCATTTTTCAATTCATTTTTTAAAACTTTTTATCCAAACCTTCCTTATATTTCACCATTTTGCTAAGCCAATCAAGCCTGAATTGACAGATTTAACAAATTACCATTAAAAAGGGCCCACATCAGTCCTGAACTTCACAGCATATGTGATCTTATATTATACAAGCCCTACTGCTTCAGCTTGCAGAGCCAGAGCACAGAACAGCCAAGAGATAAGATTTCAGCTTGAATGTACAGTAGAGCACATGCCTAACTACAGTGAAATATGACTTGAATATGTCAGTGTGTTGACAGAAGAATAAAAAACCTCTATTGCAAATAGCATATGTTCATAAGAACATGGAAGGGACCTAGGAAAATGTATTCAGACTAGTCACCTAGAATATGACGCTTTCACTCTATTCCACCATAAGAAACCTCTCCCTTGTAAATATCTTTCAGGACGGGAGAGCTAAACATCATCAAAAACAGAATTGACTTATTTAGATCAAGCCCATGAATTTAGGGGAAGGAACGTTTGCAGAACTAGCAACGGTCAGCATTTATGCAAGGCTTCACCTAGAGATCGAAATCCGGACATGGTTTGGCTTTTTTTTATATAGGCTGCATTTCCATAAAACATTAAATGATGGGTGTGGATTAGTAAACAGACAGGGTTAAACAAAAGGAAAATAAAAGATTACATTCTTGACTGTTTCAGGCTCGTACTGTACAGAATGTGAATAAGCAATAATTATGAAACAAGCTCTTAATGAGTGTACTGCAGTAGCCCACACACCTACTACTGCCTTCATAGTGCTGCTATGAGAAATGTTGATATGCTCTGCACTAACGCTGTATATCTGCCCTTATTTTGTCAGCAGGAAAATAGGTTAGTGCTGTAGATTTATGTCTCTCGGCTACCCAAATCGACCACCGCCAATACAAGCTACTAAAATCTTCAGAGCGCTATGAAAACTTGAAACCTTGGTTAATGTATTTAATATTAACACACACACACACACACACACACACACTAAGATGCAGTTACCCAATAACTAACCTTCAGTTTTGGTGTAGATTGCAATGGCTCCACTCACTAGACCAGCATACAGGCACTTAGACTTGTATGCGAGACTCATAACTGTGGATTTGTCTGGTGTGAAGAAATGTTGAAGACGCACTTTCTTGGAAAGTTGACTACTTTTATAAACTGATATGCTGAGGAATTGGAAAAAATACAGTAAGAGATAAGCATTTTTTTATAAAAAAGTTTAACAATGTATCATTGGCATCCTTTTTTTTTTTTAAATCAACTGTACTAAATAAAAAAAAATAAAAAAAAACAACAATTATGTAAGTAAATAAACAAATAGCAAATTACATTACAGGTGTTCTTACCATCACCAATACCTACATTATTTGGAACACAATCTCAAATTAAATGTTGCAGGTTTTTGAAGAACTTAACATGGTTCAATATCAGCTAAATCAGGTCTAAGTACCATGAAACAGAACGACAATCTTGTGGTAAAAGAATGTTAGTGTAGGATAACAAAAATGAGTGTATTTCTAAACACAGTAAACCCTCGCTATAACAAACCCATTGCGGCCCAAGCCTTTTGCTTGTTATACTGAGGGCTACGGTGGAGAAAAGACAATCAAAATGAACGATAAACTGTTGGAGTAAGTTAATGTGATGAGATTGTGAATAAAAGTAGAATTACACGTACCTCTTCATCTCATGTATGCAGTATTCTGCCTTTGCTTTATCCTATTTGTTAAATAATTAAAACGCAGTACAGAAAACAAAAATCCCAAATTGAAGCTGAACTTTTATTAAAAATCAATATGACATGAATCGTTTCAAAGTGCACCAAATCTTAATCCAACATGCAAGAATCTCAAACTGATCTTTTATTCTAAATAAACCTGGACATGAAAAGTTCATCAGATCCTCAAGTTTATTTTTTGATGTTGTTTTTTCACTAAATCGATTTTGCTTTGCCGCATGGTTGCTGAACAAGCCAAAAAACAAGTGCTTTCTGACCACCTATATTCATGAGAGATATGCTTAAGTTACTCCTTTTTGTTAAATGATCAATACAGTTTCCAGCTTTGTTGCAACATGATTTTCATTTCAGAGGCATAATTACACAGGGTGCGCTTTTTATTAAGACCAAAGAATTGATGTCACTGAGGAGGTGGAACCCAGTGCCTACAGACAGGGATGTGAACAGTGTGTGTTTATATGATCTTTTTTTGTTATTTTCATTTGGGGGTCCAGGGGCCTGGTTTGTTACAGCCGAAGTGGTGTACTGTAATTAATACACTAGATAAACATTTTAAAAATACAATTACGTTAACAAGAATGCTTTTGCATTACCTCCCTTCCTCCATGCCCAGGCAGATGGTGGGGGAATCTGTTGCTTTTCCTGCTGCAGGTTCCAAGTCTAGACAAGCTTCTGGCTCTTCCTGCTTGTCTTCATTTGTGATGTGCACCATGGAGACAATCCGAGACTCCACATTAAAACATTCAGTCACTTTGGGGTTTGAATTGTGAAGTGTCACAATGGATATCTGTCCCATCTGATTGGTACAACTAGCAATCTATAATAAAAGAAGGCAAGGGAACGATGTTAGTGTAGAACCCCCTGGGATGTAGCAAGGTTGAAGGCACATTCCTGAAACAGACAACACCAAAAAAAGATTTCAGGCTTGAACTTACCCACAGACACCCGTGTCCCATGGAGAGAGAGTCTGGTACATTATCATTGCCACAGTAAGGCTCTGGGTTATGAACAGCACATGCAACCTTGAAGGAAAGATGCAGAACATACATTTGATGCTTAAAAAGCAAACTCTTAAAATGTTTTCAACATGAAATGCACGATTGATATGCATTACATAAAACCTCAAAAATGTTGATTCTTCCGGGATAAAATGGGCACCATGATCTACAACATTTATCTGATTTGTAACCCTTTGCTACTACACAATATACAGCGTTGAACTTTACTAAAGCTGCTGAACCTACCTTAAACTCCTGTAATTTGGACATAACAACTGGAATCTGCCTAACAAGAAGTGGGTGTTTCTGTTTTTTTATCTGATTCCCGTCGTCCTCTGCAAGACACCATCCCTGCTGGTTTTCCTCCTCTGCAATATAAATGAATGTAAAAGTCATGTGCTTTTGGGAACTCATCATGCAGAGGTTACAGAGCAGGGATCAGGATCCATAACAGCACTGCTTCACACAACACTGCCTCATATGTGTTTCCACATACAGTGTGAAGTGGGTCAAACTTCACTATACTGGAGCTATTGTAAAACAGTGCAGCTATTTTTAAAAAAATGTAATTCTCAGTCTGGAAGGTTAAAGGTATGCGCAGTATGAGCTGCTGATGTTTTCATACCATGATATTAATGAAATACCTACAGACATTTTTTGCTTGCGCTTACTAACATCTACTTTAAGTAATGACTAAGAGGCCAAGCATAAATTAGAAAAAAAACAGAACAGAGCCTTAAAAAAAAAAAAAAGGTACAATCCATTTTATACCACCCTGTCATTCTATGGAGGGAAAAAGACAATACAATATCAAGCCTCTGCTGGCTGCAGCACAGTGAATTAAAAAAAGGGATCACAATCAAATCTTGGGGAAGGTTAATCTTACCAAGAGCCAGTTTTGCCATCTGCAAACTGCTTATCCAGGACTGTTTGATGGAGGGAGTAAATGTATTAAACACTGCTGTAAAAAATGTAGGCCTGCCAGACCTGCCAAAAAGGGATACAAAAAAGCCATTGTTTAATCTCCTTAACTCATGTGTCACCCAGCCATTACTTTATACCAATGTAAATAGAACATATTTTACACTGCTGTATCACATTGCAACGTGCCAGCTTCAACAGTTAGGAAAGAAGGGCGATGTTATATTGCATCATCTGTAAAAACACATCAATTGCTAGAAAGGAATTACAGAGGCATGTAGTTACAAATGAAAAGAAGAGCAAATGATCTCAAAATAATGAAGACAGATTTACCCCGGTGTGCGTCTATATTTGTCTTCCCCAATTGAGTACTTTTCTGTTGGAAGTTAAGACTACAATGATCTCTTTGTATATCATAACTAAAATCGCACCATTTTAAATACTGAATTTATTTAACATGAAGCACTTACTTATCATGCTTTCCAGGGAGTTGGAGTTGAATTCTGCATCGATCTGCTGCTCTTATTTCTTCCTCCTTTTTAAATATGAGCCTTTGCAGTCCAGAGAGCCAGTCATGGGCCACTGCCTGGTTAAGGTTCTAAAAAAAAAAAAAATGTATTAAAAGGGATAAATACAATTTGGGGAAAAAAGGGAATAAACCGTTTAAGCGAAAAGAAACAAAAAGGAGGAATGGAAAAATAATTAGCAATTTCTGCTGTAATGCAAAACACATGTGCCAACCAAACTTTTGACTTTATATGTGAATACTTCCATTACAAAGAACCACATTTTAAACTAGACCTTGTGTTACTAAAAGTTAACCTGCAAAAACAGTTTCTATTGCACAAATGTTCATACAGCTCCAGAAAAATATTGTGCAGTGATCACTAGCATCACCCTGCTGTGTCACAGTTCCAACTGAAGCTCTTCAATGACAGTCAACAGGCACCAACTTCATTCAAACACGACCAGACTGATGAGTAGCCAACCGATTTAAAATAAATAAATAGAATGATTTCAAATACCAATGTCTTATCCAAGGAATTACAGCTGCCACTGTTTATATTTTGTAACAAAATAAAATACACATAACTTTAACTTCACTTTAAATTACAGAACATATTTTTGCTATTTGGAAATATTATTTTCTTCCCATACTTTGGTGAGTGAACACGTCTATGGTAAAAATACACTACCTAGTAAGCAAGGTCAATTTAAAACTAATCATCCATGTGTAAATCCTTCAATTAATCTCCTTGTTGGTGATAAAACAAAAAATGAGTCCAGAAATTCTCCTTCAGAAACACACCGCCTACTCCCCATTTATTTTATTACTGGTTCTGAAGCTCTTACATTAGATTATTTTTTATGTTACTGTATCAATGCACTTTACATACATACAGTATTAAAATACCATTGATTGGTCATGCAATTTTTATATGACAAATACTTTCCAGGATAACAGGATTCTGTTATACAGACTAAACACTTCGGGACCTTATGTTATTCACAGATGACTAAGTGCATGCTCTACATTATGTGACAATGTTGAACTTACTGTGTGCTGCAAGCAGAATTGAGAAAGTCATTTTAAAAACTTTGCTGAAACAGTCATTTATTGTGATGGTAACATCACTGCAAATGTACGTTTTACCATTGAGACAAACGCACACCCCAGACCAAAACACACACTACACCTATTAGTCATGTTATAGAACTAATGTCTAATAAACCTATAATGCTTGGGGTAATACTTCCCCAAATGCTCTATCCAGAGTATTCAATTAATTTTGTATTGTAGCAGATGAACAACAAAAAGCTCAAACTGCAAAGTTTGTTTAAAATGCTCCATTTCTTTTAATTATGTTGTAGGTTTCGAAAGCATATTTTGTTCTTGCTAAATTTTCAGCAAATATTTGTATTTTCTGAGAATAGGCATTGTACAATTATAGAGAGTACAATTCACATGTAAAAGGATTTTCCTTACCTGGTAGTTGCCTTTCAAGTTTCCAATCATTTGTGTTATCTGATTAACAAGGTTCAGGTCATGCATTAAATTCTGCAAATCCTGGTACAGCTGCCCTGGACCCATGTACAGTTTGCCTGCAATAAAAGGGGAAACGTATAAAAAATTACTTTAAGGTGGCATTTACTTTAAGTCCAAAGATAGAATAACCCTATACTGTATACTGGATTAATAGCATTTCAAATTTGACCACTCTGAACTCTGATTGACCCAAGCCTGTTGTCTTTACTCTTGAATAATGCCTACCTTATTTTAAAATAATCCTCCATGCACAAGTTTTGGCGGTGAAATGTAAAGCTCTGAATTAAAATGACATAACAAATTATTTAAAAATAACTTGTGTGTGTACAGTATATTCTTTGGGTTACTGTTGACGGAAGACAAAGCAGAAGATGATGTGTCACAGTTGGAAATAAATGAAACCCAATACTTGAAATTTGTTCAACTATTTTCACTCCTCACTACATGTAGTTTAATGGAAAAGTTGCACAGATGATTGATGGCCTGTCTGTAATCTGCCCAGAACTGTGTGGTCCTCCAACGCTGTAGCTCTGAGGTAGCTGCATGGCGGGACTGCAGAATGAAAAGAACCGGAGCCGGTTCGTCTTTGTCTCTTCGAGGCTTGAGCCAGGCTTATGAATTGGGCATTTCAAATTGAGGAGAAAATGGGGTAAAATACAATTGGCAATTCCAAATTTAAAAAAAAAAAAAGAAGTTTTGGCCCCAGCAGACCTATTTATATACAACAAAAGGTCTTATCCAAATCATTTTAAAAATCAGTACGTTCGTGGCATGCTAATGTATGAATGGAAAACTGTTTTTCAAATTTGAAGTACATACATTCTAATTCAGTTAATCTTTAACTCCTCTTTAAAAAGGCCAAACTTTTTTCACGACTTTAGACTCATAATGTGTGCTGCGTAGTAATTGGATGCAGGGTGCAAAAGTAATAATTGTTACACTCTCAGCCATGTCCTTAACAAAAGACTGCCTCATTTTCCATGTATATTCTAAACAAATAATGGCAAACTGGCAACTTCAAAGGTAACTTTATCAAGGCTTCCTTAATAATTTGCCAACAAGATGCCTTTTTTTGCTAATAGATTGTAAACTCTTGTGTTCGTAATGAGAACCAGAGTTAGTGGGAGGTTCTTCATATTCCCCGTCAAAGGCCAGCCAAACTGTTTCTAGCTCACAAAAAGTTCCTTATTTCAGAAAAAAGGCAGCTTTCTTTTGGACAGGATAAGTCACTATAAAATGTGTTTCCAGAAACAATAAAATGGAAGATGTTTTATTAAAGCAATTTTGTTTTTGTTCTTGTGTTTGTAACCTCTTCAGGATGTTTATCTAGCTGTAGGGGGATTAAATAACTATGGCAATGGGTTTATTTTCAATTCTTTCAAGTGCTGGAGGTATCACTTCTACAGGTAGGTGGCTGATTGTATGCAACAATATGCTACACCCCAGGGAATTAAGCGCAGAAAAATATCTAAATTATGACGCATCTCTGTACTAGTATGTGCAAAGTATCGTGCAGTTGTAGTGGGTTCTTGTCCCACAATGGATATCAAAATACTAGTATAAGTAAATTAAAAAAAAAGAAAAAAATGTAGAAGACATTGGATTTTTTTCATTTTTTTTTTTTTTTTTTAACAAAGTTTTTCTAAATTCCAAGACTGAAAAAAAGAACACCAGATCTCTCAGTTTACCTTCCAAAAGAGAACACCTCTGATCGGACAGGACAAGATTATACAGAGAGTTGCTGCACTCAGCATTGTTACTGCATTTATGTATCTGAAAGCTAATGTTTTCAAATTAGGAAGATGGCCAGCTGTCGATGACCAAGTCGATGTCAATTTCCCCTGGCGGTAGAGCGCTGTGGATGGCATCGGGTGCCAGCTTCACAGTGTACAAAGCACAGCAATTAAAATCTTTTACTCTTTCTTTTGCCGATATATTTGCAATGTGGGCCTTTTGTCATGGCATGTTCTGGTAAAGGCGATCAATGTTCCCTTTATCCTAAGTGTGATACAACATTTTTCTCTATCCTACGTGCCTATACGTGGTGATACGTTTTATATGTAAAATTCCTGGGGGTATACTTATCAGGGGTTAATTAGTAGAGAAAGAAGAGGTTGGATTGCATGAACCTCTTTTTAGGGGTAATCCTAAAACAACCCCTTATTATAGGTGGTTAATGCAATCAAGCCAACATGCAAAATGCTCCAATACAGCGGTCTTCAAAGTAATTTTGGCACAGGCATAAATTGATCTTACCTGGCTGTTTGCGGGCACGTTCACTTGCGTATATACAGTGCCTTGCAAAAGTATTCAGACCCCTGACCAATTCTCTCATATTACTGAATTACAAATAGTACATTAAAATTTCTTTCTGTTTGAAATTTTATTTTTAAACACTGAAACTCAGAATCAATTATTGTAAGGTGACATTGGTTTTATGTTGGGAAATATTTTTAAGAAAAATAAAAAACTGAAATATCTTGCTTGCATAAGTATTCAACCCCTGTGCTGTGGAAGCTCCCAGTTTGCACCGATGAAAGAAATTGCCCTAACAAGGACACAGCTACCTTACCATTGGCCTCCACCTGTGAGCCATTAAAGTTACTGTCACATTTTCTGGATAAAAACCCCACTGTTGAAGGATCATTGGTAAGGCTGTGAATCTGAAGGAAAATGAAGACCAATGAGCAATGAGCAAAGAGCATTCTCCAGAAGTTAGAGATAAAGTAATACAAATGCATAGATTAGGGAAAGGGTACAAAATAATATCCAAGTGTTTGGATATCCCAGTGAGCACAGTTGGATCAATAATCAGGAAGTGGAAGCTGCATCACACCACCCAGGCACTGCCAAGAAAAGGCTGTCCCTCAAAACTCAGAGCTCAAACAAGGAGACAAGAGAAGCCACAGAGAGGCCAACAATCACTTTGAAGGAGCTACAGAGTTCAGTGGCTGGGAGTGGAGTAATGGTGCACCAGTCAAGAGCTCTGCATAACACTGGCCTGTATGGGAGGGTGACAAGAAAGAAGCCGTTACTCAAAAAGTACCATCTGAAAGCACGTCTGGAGTTTGCCAGAAAGCATGAGAGTGAAAAAAAAAAATAGGAGATAGAAAATTAAATTGTACATACTAAATTGTATTATTTTTCTCAATAACAGTCGGCGAAATTCAGAGCTTACCCAGCATATTAACACCCTGCCTCTGCTCACGAATGAGTGGACAGCTGTCAGATCTTTCACTTTCCATTTGGCTACTTGCGCCTTCAATTTACCTGCAAATACTGTGAACGACCTCTGCTTACTTATGATTGGACAGCTGAGTAAAAAATGGCAGATAGTTGACTCTCCTATTGGTTAAACTTACAGTTAGTACCTGCACTTGAAACAGACACAGTTTTTGTCCCACCTAGCTAACTTATGATTGGGCTACCGCAGAGACAATGCAGATATTCAATTGGTTGATCGTATCGTAGAAGCCATTCAGAAAAAAAAAAAAAATGTTGCGTACTTACAAGCACAACATAAGCGAGCTGCGCTGTCAACAGACTGCTGTGACACTTTTGTTAGAAAACGTGTTTGAAGCTTTCTTTATTCCAAAAATGTGTCCACGACCCATAATATAAGAACAGCTGCTGTGGGCACGATGGCTTGGCTTCGTGGGCGACACTTTGAGGACCATTGCTCTAATACAATCTGTGTGGCTTATACTAGTGGGTATAGGTTGAACAAATTGACCCTTTACATTATTATTTATAATCATTATTTCTTAAAGAAACACACACCATCCCAATTCGATAAGTGGTTCTCTAGATACATGTAAAAACTGCAGGAATAATAGGCAAGGAAAATACTAACCAAAACAAAAATAAAGAACATACGACACGCATACCAGGACATTAAACATACAAGAAATGTAAATATTAGGCAAATATAAATAATATAAATGATCCCTTTTGTCCTTTCATTATTATAATTGTTAGTTGTCTAAAAGTTTTACTAAAACAAAGCATTTATTGTTGACTGCACAAAAACTTATTTTCTCTAGACAAAAAGAGATTTGATACTCAACTATTTTCCGGTTTCATTTGCGGTCACAATAAAAAGCTATATTGTACTATTAAATGCTCTATTGAATCACATAGTTGATAATCACACTATTATGGCCATTATTTGACATGTTTGAAGCAGTGTGGGAAAACTTAAGCTTGTGTTAGCATCCCTGGAAGAAGGAAAGTAAATCAGGTCACATTTTTTTGCAGAATGACCCATCCCCCTTACAGGGTGGCAGGCGCGGGAGAACGACCTGAACAACATATAATTGAAATGCTCATGTAGGATGTGACATAATGTACCAGCAGTTCCTAACAAATCACTCAAAGTCAAATCACCTGCAAAGCATGACACCTGGCTGGCTGAACTATTGAAAGCTTCAAATTGTTTATTGTGTCCAACTGTCCTCCATCTCTATGGTGCTGTTACTTGTAATGTTTTTTTTTTTTTTGTTGGCAGATGATTTGTTATGTTGGTAAAGTACATAAAATACATTTGCAATTCAGGCAGATTTTCACACATTAAAATCAATTTGGGTTTTCAAAGTAAAATGCCCTGGTACATTTTCTCCTCTCTTTATTGGAAGCAAGCCTGATTCCTACAGGGAGCACAAGTATTGTAAGTAAACAGGACTAAAGACCGCTAGATGCGGATGCCAGCATTTCTAAATAGGCTGAAGATTTGTATAGAACTTGGAAGTAAAGTAATATTGTTACAGTGCCAAGAGAACTATCCTTCCTTTGGTATGAGAACTTCAGTAAAAAGACAAGTCACAGATCAGTGCTATCATATTACTATCGTTCAGTTTCCACCCTATCTATGATTAATGGATTAATCAATGAAATTTTAAAAAAATGACAAACATTATAAAGTACGTTAGTAAGAGCAGCAGAATTTCAGAGCAAGAGAGAGAGATTTGTACTGTAAACCCAATCACAAATATTGAAAACACATACAAAAAAAAAGTGTATATTGAGCTGGATCAATAATTCTTAAAAGCATACATGGTTTTTATTATACACCGCCACAGACTGCCTGTGAATTCTCTTATGCAAGTGCAGTTTTTTCACAGCTGCACAATAGTCATTCTATTCAGCTACATGCTCCATTACAGTAACCATGGTTACTGCTGCCTTGTTAAAACCATTCTGGAGAAGAGTATGCAGAGAACTGGGATCTGCTCAAATGCAACTGCTGATTGCATAGGTATAGTCACTGTTTGCTAACACAACAAGAAGGCATTTCTTCAAGAAATGCCACCCATTTAAGCAAGCATTAGCAGTATTTTTCATTAATCTGTTCAAAATGGAAGGGCGTCTTATAGAAAACTAATTTAAAAACAACATTGACCAGAATCCCAGATATATAATACCAGTAATCCATATAGTTCTATTTAGAAAATAATAATAATAAAAAAAAAAACACCTTTCCAATTGCATTCATATGCCGCAGCATTCCCCCCATACATGTGGCCACTCCCCAGTTACTATAAAATACCTAATTGGGGAATGGCCACACCTGTGATTGCTGGCAGGGGACACATTTAACTCCATCCCTGTCAACCTTACATTCAGAACAGAAAATAGGAGGCACTTTTTTACACAGAGAATTATGGGAGTCTGGAACCAACTCCCCAGGAATGTTGTAGAAGTCAACACCCTAGGATACTTCAAGAAGCTGCTTGACGAGATTCTGGGATCAATAAGCTACTAAAAACCAAAATGAGCAAGATGGGCCAAATGGTGTTTGTAAACTTTCTTATGTTATGATCCTATATACACACACACACACACATACTGCAATATCAGTATACTGATTTTTAATTTTAAAATGCTTTGTACTTTGCTCCCATTTAACCTGGTCAGTAGTGAGCTTTCCAAAACTCCTGAGGGTTGAGTTAATTCCAAGAACTGCAGCGCTTTGAAGTAGTGGAGTGGGCAGCACATAGTAGGTGGCGGTGGTGTAGATGAGCAATCACAATATTACTGGTGCCAACATGAGATTGCGTCATCACAGTCAAGTGGAATCTCTTCACAAAATCAAAACCGATACCCATTATTGTATATGACAAACTATACCTTGTTGCAATTTTAAAAGAAAAAATAAATCAAACCCTGTATCACCACTAACATCCTTCTGTTAATAATGTACAGTCCTTGAACCCTGTAGCTGCCTTCTTTGTTTAAACAAGATGATAATTTATGCTTAACAATACACACTTACCCTAATTAACAACCACTGCGACCAAATAAATCTCATGACATGAAAATCCTGAAATTTTGCTGAAAATCCAACAAAAGCAGAAAAGAAACTTATGTAACGAAAGCCCTTTTTCATGGCAGAAACCTGTCAAGTCTGTGATCCAAAATGCGTAGTGTAACACAAGAAACTGAATCCTCCAACACTGCTGTCAACAAAAAATCTATTCTAGGATTTATGTCATGGAAATTGCTTTTACAAAAAACCAAACCAAAACCACACATTTGCTCCACAGTATATTGCCTCCCTAATAAATCCCAACAGACCCAATACGACCTCTAGTAATTACCCAATCAGCACTGCTCCAAAAGGTGCCATTACAACATCTGATCTACAAAAGAGCTCACAATAGTGCACGTTATTGATCTTACTGGCTCTCCTTCACAGAGCTCAGCAGACTATTAGCTATGCAGCAAATACCGATAAAAACCCATGAATGTTAAAAGGTCAATGCAATACACCTTTAAACACAAACCAGACATTTAATGTCAAACACAGTGACATTGTTTGGTTTTATTTTCTAAGATTAGCAATACCGAACAAAGCATTTTATTAACAACTGAATTTTACCGACACCTGATTGATAATGAGAATGCTATCAACATCCTTTATTAAAATCAGCATACCTTCCTAGATGCACATACCAAAATAAATAAATACATAAAAATAAAGCTGTATTTAAATTGGACAAAGGCTGTACATACTTGGCTTTGCATGAAGCACCACTTTTTCTCCTGAATGCTGAGCAGGGTGTCTGGAGTTTTCTCCCCGCTCTTCATTGCCTCCAAACTCTACCACGTCCACGTGGCTCAGTGGTACACTCCACTTCAGCAAGTACTTCTGACCATGTGGGACAATACCACTGCCTTCACAGGTAGATCTATAAATAGATCAGCCGTTTGCCACAGAAAACCATATTGTTATCGATATACGTTAATTACAATTATAGAATTTCAACTTCTTGATGAAGGAACAATACGATTCTAATAGTTCGATAAAATAACTGTAGAAATAAATAGATTATTAACATCTTTCAAACAGAGTCGTTTTTGTTCTTACGATACATCTGAGCTACTTTTAGATTGTAGAGAGATTCCTACCGGATGTTAACGGTGGCACACATCAGCACATCACTTAGCAAAAACAGCCGGCGTTCTTTGGTTTTGATAACTTCTCCTTTCTCGTTGTAAACAGTTTCCACCATGTCGTCAGAACGGATCAGGTATCTACTCCCACTACTTAGGAGCTGGAAAAAAAAAAAAAAAAATGAAGCAGGGTTTACAATACAACATAGGCTGCACATGTATTTCTTGCTTGTGTTATGAACACCGTTAATGCTGCATGTCTTTCAGCAGGTTACCAATATTAGGAATTAGCATATTTAAGAACGTAGAAGAAATAAATAAATAAATCACAGTGAAAACAAACAGGCAGTATGTGACTAAAACCGTCTAGGTTCTGCTGTGTATAAAAATCTATCAATACATGCAGATTAACTGTTCTAACCCAATATACTCTTAGTATATTACACTAGTACAGTGGTGCACAACTCAGGTCATGGAGGGCCAGTGTCTCTCCTGGTTTTTGTTCTAACCATACCCTAAAATTTGTTAATTGGACCAATTAAGCTTCCAATAAGGTCCAATATAAGTACTTTAGGGTGCAATTGGAATAAAAACCTGCGGGGACACCGGCCCTCCAGGACCGACTTGTGCACCACTGTACTAGTACAACCAGTCAGAAGGAAAACAACAGATGAGACCGATGAAAGTTTAAAGGAAACTTGGGAAGTTTATGTACACCCCCCAGATTGTGAGAGAAACAGTGTTCGGACTTTGGATGGGGATGGAAGAGTGCCCAGAAAAAGAGAGAGACACAAACATCGTCATCATTTCTCCATCAAAAACTGCTGCAATAACACAGCGACCTTGAAGGTTAATGACTACATTTAATTCAGGGAACCAGGGTTATGTTAATAACCTAACCTTTCAAGTATGAAATGTAACCATTACCTAATGGGTAGAATTACCAAACCTGTCGCAAGGCAATACTGCAAACAACCGGAATGCCACAGGGTAAGTCAAGGATACTTTGAGCGTTACCATTAGGAACCCCAGTACAAGTAGCTAGGGAACTCACCTCTAAGTTTATGCTGTAAAGGTCGACCCTGAGGCCATCCTTAACACGACATTCAGCCGACAGAACATCGTAAAAAAAGTGGGGTGTTTAGCCCACACCGCTGCATCACAGATGATCCCTAGAACATAGCCCACAAAGTTGCCTTGCCCCTTGTTGAATGGGCAGTGAGCTTCCCTGGTGGGGACAAGCTAGCTCGCTCATCGGCAGTCTTGACTGTGTCTGTGATCCATTTAGACAGCCACTGCTTAGACAGGGCTTTTTCATGTGACAGCCCCATAACAGACAAAAAATTGTTCAGACTGCCTCCAACTCTGTCCACACAGTATGTTAGCGCCTGCACTGGACACAGCGTATGGAGCTACCGCTCCCTGTCAGACTGGAAAGGAGGCGGATGAAGCGCCTCAAGTTCCACCATGTGGTTAATGTGGAATTTAAGATGGTATTCGGCAAAAAAGCAGGATTGGTGGAAAACGTAACATTTGTCCTGGCTTCTGAAAAAATTAAGCAGGCTTTCAAATTGAAAATGCTTGCATCTCATCCACCCGCTTAGCGGATCTAATTGCAAGTAAGAAAGCATCTTTCATTGATAAATACTTCAGTTCTGCTGAATTCAAGGGCTCAAAGGGGGCTTCATAAGTGCTTCAAGCACTACATTAAGCCTCCAATGAAGGATAATGTCCTTCATAGGTGGTCAAAGCCACGAGCATCCTTTAAAAATTGCCCCGCCAGGAAATGAGCTCCTGGTGAGACTGAATCAACCTTAATATGAAAAGCCTAAATGGCTGCCAAACAGACCTTTAATGTAGAGGGGGATTTCCCCAAATCAAATAGTTCCTATAAAAATTGCAGTATAACTGCCATGAGACAG
This sequence comes from Polyodon spathula, assembly GCF_017654505.1. NCBI lineage: Eukaryota > Metazoa > Chordata > Actinopteri > Acipenseriformes > Polyodontidae > Polyodon > Polyodon spathula. The sequence continues at coordinate 23,123,629 of NC_054539.1, forward strand.
GTTGTGGGGTCAAAACCCTTAGGCAGGCACCACGTTTGAAAGAAAACAAACAAACAAACAAACAAACACTTGTATCCATACTGGGAACGCATGGATGCTGCTCTGGCATTCTGCAAAGAGTCAATCAACCCTATTTGATAACCCCTGATGGCTCAAATTTTGCTGTGAGCAGGTTGCGCTCAACAGAAAAGCACGAGACACTGTCAGCAGGCGGCTTGGGTTCAATGCTGGTTGAAAAACCCTGCTGTTTAACCAGGCTTGGGGGGAGCGCATGTGCAGAAGACCCAAAGGAAGGGTCTGGGAAGCTGCTGCCATCAAGCCCAGAAGACTTTGAAACATCACTACTGTGAGCTTTTTGTTGCATTGAAAAAGCTTCAGACAAGCACCTATTCTCTGCACTCTGTCCTCCGACAGAGTGGACAGCATGGACCTGGAATCCAGACGCACCCCCAGATAGGACGCTGTCTGCGAGGGTGTGGGCTGGCTCTTTGCACAATTTACCGACAGGGTTAGGTGGAAGTCGGCCAACTAGAAATGGGGCAAAACTACGGTATATGAACTCAATGACCTGGACAGGAAATGGCGTGGCATCCACGGATTGGAGGAGCAGATGTGCTCGTTGACCAAGGGGTCATGGGTAACGTTATAAAAAGGGGACGTAGTGATGTGATCTGTTCCTTTGTGAATGGTTATTTTAAATGACCAGAAGGAGAACCTGTGCTGTGAAACGTGAGTGTTTTGTTTGTTTTTCTTTGCTGTTAATAATACTGTTTGTAATTATTTGGACCGCTAGCACGATCTGGAGCTATTGCCAAAGGCCAGAACTAAACCCGGATCAACAACACTGCACTTTGTTGTCACTAAAGAACTGTATTCACCATGAGCACTAGAGCACGCATTGTGGACTGGCGTTTGTGTTTGTGTATGCGTTACGTGTGGGTGAACTGAAATAGGAGCTTGCACAAATGATGCAATAGTGGCACCTACCGGAGGAAAATTATCCAAGCCAAGCTTCTCCACCTCACACAAACTGTACAGCGTCCCCATGGAATGAGAAACAGCAGGCGTTTTAGCTGGGTGACCCAAAGATGAATGGACCTCAAAAAGAAAGTCCAGGTGTACTGGAGGAGACATCTGAGAGGAAGCGGGATCGTCCTCAAAAATACTGCTGTCGCTTGTCCTCTACAGGCCATGTGACCTGCAAGACATCCGGGGCCTCTTAGTCAGCGGCATAAGCTCTGCTGACAATGACATATGTGCTATCTGTGCTATCTCAGGAGGGGGACTCTTGATCGGCGATCTCCTCCGAGGCAGCGACAGACAGCAGATCTTGCTGACATTCTGTGTGTGCTACTGCCTGTTGTTGTAAAGGCACAGAGGGAGCAGGTGGAACAGTATGCTCATGCAGTAGCTCAGGTAACGCGTTGCCCTTTTGGGAGACCACCTCCCAGAGCTCTGGGATCTATGAGACCGGTGGCTCTTTCTCCTCCTTGAAGAAGACGACAAAGACAGACAGACTGCATTGGCAGTCTCCTACATGATTCTCCTGCTCTCCCTTGGCACAGAGCCCTCATGGTAGGATACAACCCTCTCTTTCTGAGCTGACGGTGCAGGGGAGCCTTGTCCAGGTGGAATGAAGATCGCTCCACAGAGCTGTGACACACTCACTTCTCCAGCGTGTGCTTAGAAAAGCACTCGCAGAACTCACAGGAGTTGTGGTTGGCTAGTGCCTCCTTAGCATGCTCTTGACCCAAACAGGAAGCGCGTGTTCCCATCTCACTATGGTAAAAACTGCAAGCAGCTTAACCCGAAGTGCGCACCTCGGTCTAACGCAGGACAGCTGAGCTCAGCAGCCGCGTTAGTATTTCTGTGAAAAAAAACAGAAGAGACAGAAAAATACTCACACAATACAGTAACCAACCAATTACCATTATTTTAATACCTTTTAGTTTTTTGTTTTTTAAGCTTTGACAGAAAATAGCAGCTTAAAGAGAGAACACAAGTAGCCGATTTAAGGTGTCTGATCCCGGGGAAGTAACAGAGGAGCCGGCGGCTTTGTGTCCCGCGCAACTTGGACGAAAACCACGGAAAGTGCACAGCACGCGAGTAAAATAACTGTAGCCACGTAAAATAAATCGCAATGAAGTGTAATACACAAGCGATAAAATCAGATGTGTGACACTTCTGTTTGTAGATCTCTCTCGCTTCAGGTCAGTGAAAGGAAAAATGATGACTCACAAAATGATCACAGGCACTACTTGCAACTTTGATATATTTATTCAGGTTATCACGATCTTTAATGCTAAATACACATTAGGTAATGGTTACATTCCGTGCTCGATAGGTAACTAAACGGGGTCATATGCCTAAAAACACTGCAGGAAGAGCGATAAAAAAATATTAAAGAAACATGTGCTCTGGCTTTTCTGTTCCGTACCACATCATAGAATGTTATTGCTGTGTTACCTGTTTGACAATGTGGGCAATAGTCCTTACACTATCTGTTCACTAGAATGGACATTTTTAAAAGAGTTGTCAGGATGTTAATGAAAAGAGAAATTAGGAGGTACGTTATTTAAACAGTTGAAGCAACACGTGGGGGGGATGTGTAACGTTATCTTTTTCAGAACCCCGTACTTACTCTTTAATAGAGAATGTCTACGTTTAAAAGTTTCTGAATGTACTAAATGGTGAGATTTATTTTATATATTATAATGTGACCCTCATCATGCACTTCTGTTATGTGAATTCAAGTACTATTCAAGGGGAGAGTACAAAAAAAATGGAGAATGAATATAAAACAGTTAACAGTAGACCGATATTATTTTTATACCTGTAACAATCTGACCCCTTGTGGTGAAACACAGATCAGTTCCATTTTAAACAGCAACCTTGTTTTTAACTTGACAGTAATATACAATATTTCCAAGGCTATGTTGTCAGTTCTGCAAATAAATGTGTAATAAGATACCAGACTAAACATTACACATGTGCAAAAATGAACTGCCCAGACTACAGAGTGTGCTTTTAACTCTAAACTTTTACTTCTATAAATGCATGAAAGAGGTCAGAATAAAATAGGTACCAAAAAAAAAAAAAAAAAAAAAAGCCAGGTTCTACTAGTCATGAGTAACACTCAGCACCAGAAGGATCACTGAAAAAAAAAAAAAAAAATCATAATAATAATAATAATAATAATAATAATAATAATAATAATAATAATAATAAAAAAAAATAATAATAAATCCTCAAAAATAAAAAAGGGCGATCATTTTGAGGTGGTTCAATTATACAAAGAGTGACCCAGAAATAAAGCCGCCTTTATTATCTAGGAATATATGGAATGATTCAGTAAAGTTCCAGCCCTATTTGAAATCGATGATATCTGTACAGCACAGTACCTTGTTAAGATAGCGCTCATTCATGGCTTTCGCTATTTGTTTAATTTCACATCGCTGGTCTGCCTCCCTCTTCCTCTCGTTTAGTTTCTCTGCTAATGTTTCAAGTTCCGTCAGAGCCATCTGTAGAGGTAGTCTGTCAGGGTGTCCTTTAGGGGTGTTTTTCAACATATCCTAAGCAAAAATATTCCATATATAAAGAAATAAACAGACATGCAGAGAACACATTATATATATATATATATATATATATATATATATATATATATATATATATATATATATATATATATATATATATATATATACACACACACACACACACACAATATATATATATATATATATATATATATATATATATATATATATATATATATATATATATATATAGATAGATAGATAGATAGATAGATAGACATACACATACATACATTACCAGTCAAAAGTTTGAGTACACTTGCTGGAAACTAGGTTTTTTTCATAATTGACAATGTTTTACGTATACATGTTACAATATACAAAACAAAACATAAGGAGTATCAAAGCAATGTTCAAGAAAATTGAAAATGGTAGCAATCTTGGAATCCTCAAAATAGCCACCCTTTGCCTTAATAAACATGAGGCATTGAGTTAACAAGTTTCAGCAGGAAATCACGCAATATGTCTTCCCAGCTCTTCTGCAGTAATTCCCAGAGATTTAGGGCACTTCTGTCCAGTTCGTCCCATACAAGTTCTATGGGATTGAGGTCTGGAGACTGGGCAGGCCAGTTCATTAGATTGAGTTGTCCTTTACTTTCCTTCTTCGCCAGATAGTTTTTGCACATCTTTGAGGTGTGTTTCGGGTCTTTATCTTGCTGAAGAATGAAGGACTTCCCAACTAGCCATAATTCTGATGGAATAGCATGCTTCTGAAGTATGCTATGATAGCCATGCTGGTTGAGCTTGCCATGGACTTGGTAAAGATCACCAACTCTGTCACCAGCAAAGTAACCTCAGACCATGACACTGCCTCCTCCATGCTTGACAGTGGAACCACACATGCAGAACTCATGCGCTCACCCTCTCTGCGTCTTACAAATACTCGGCGGTTGGACCCAAATATTTCAAATTTTGACTCGTCGGTCCATAAGACTGACTTCCACTCCTCAAAACGTCCAATTTCTGTGTTTTTTGGCCCAGGCAAGTCTCTTCTTCTTATTCTGCACTCTTAACAATGGTTTCTTTGCAGCAATTCCTCCAGTCAGGCCAGCTTCACGCAACCTCCTCTGAACAGTTGATGTTGAAACATCTGTACTTCTAGTAGCATTTAGCTGAGCTTGCATTTCAGGGGCAGTTAATCACCGGTTTTGCAGACTTGTGACTCAAATGAACTTATTCTCAAATTCTGAGGTCACCCTTGGCCTGCCTGACCTTGTTCGGTCCTCATGAGTGCCAGTTTCTTCAAATCGTTTGATGGTCTTGGCCACAGCAGTTACAGACACTTGCAAAGTTCTTGCGATTTGTCTTAAAGATTGACCTTCATTTCTTAATGTAATTACAGTCTTTTTTCTTTGCTTAACTGAGCGTATTTTGTCATTTTCTGCTCCCTTACATTCAGGAATGATAAACTTGTGCCTATCTCCCTATATTTATAGCACTCATGGATCCTCACCTGTTAACAATAATTGGTGACAAAAGGTTAATTAGGTAACATGCTAGTTAACTCAGAGAACATCCAACAAAGGTTAACCTATAGGTGGGGTTCAAGGGGCGGAGCTAGGCACCAACAACCTATCACCTCCTGTCATCAATTAAATCTACCTTATTTAAACATTAGTCACCTCTACCTAGTTGTCTTGTGTTTTTTTGTTTCCTCCTCCTCCCTCCTCCTCCTCTAGCATCTCAACCACCTTTGCATCGATCTCCTCTGGGGGGTTAGTGATTCCACTTTCTCCAACCCTTTGTTAAGCTCCGCTTCATTTACCTCATAGAGGAGGGTTCTCCATGAGTCAGAGGGGACCCCCGGCCAAACCCTTCCATCTGCATGTATGTTTCTTTTGGGATTCTTCTTTCAGGTCTGATGCCTCTATGTGAGGGTCCCCAAGTGGTGGCATCCCTTGTGTTTGTCGGGTCTCCTCAAAGACGGTGGCCCCTCTCCTGTTTGTCGGGTCTCCTCAGCGACGGAACCCCCCTTCTATTATGTTGGGCTTTGAAGAGGCGGAACACCACGAATTATATGTTTTAACAAACACTAACTTTAAGTTTTCTTTCCGGTTCGTGAGCCTCTTCGTATGTCGGGTAACCTCAGAGACGATGCCCCTCTTGGTATGTCGGGTCACCTCAAAGACGGTGGCCCCCCTCCTGTTTGTCGGGTCTCCTCAGCGATGGAACCCCCCTACTGTATATGTTGGGTCAGGAAGAGCCGGAACCTCTTTTGTGTTAACACCACCAATTCATGTTTTTCTTTCTGGTTCGCGAGCCTCTTGGGTCACCTCAAAGACGGTGGCCCCCCTCCTGTTTATCGTGTCTATCGATCAAGTAAATGTTGGGCCCTGAAGAGGCGGAACCCCTCTCTCCATGTGTATATGTTTACTAATTCTGTCAATAAACACTATCAGGGGCCATAGCTCAGCCCCGTGAAAGACTTCTTTATACTTAGGCCAGTGTTCTAACACCCTGTTATACACATTTCATACTTTTAACTGACTTGGGCTTCAGACTGAGACTGAAATTCCTTTGCTTTGGGTGACCATTTCATTGAAATTGACAAGATTTACATTTTCATTTAAAAATAAAATTTTTGAATGCAATTCACTTATGATTATCAGCTTATATAAGTACATGTATCATGTAATGAAATATTAAGTGTTTATACAGTTAAAAGCATGGATAATCATGAAAAACCTGGTTTCAAGCAGGTGTACTCAAACACTTGACTGGTACTGTGTGTGTATGTATATGTGTGTGTGTGTGTGTGTGTGTGTGTGTATATATATATTTATATATATATATATATATATATATATATATATATATATATATATATATATATATATAGATAGATAAAGAAAGAAAAATCATGATTTAGCTATCAAGAAGTTGCAGCCACTGTGTACTGAAGTTGTGGTTTTGGTGCAGTCAAATATAAAACAGTTTGCACGTATACATACTTGCATTTTTGTTCATTTGTTCAAAAATAAGAACAAACATACAAATAGATAACCAGAACATAAGTTCTTAAGACTCCCTCTTTATCTCCATTTGAAATAAAATGTTTTACGCTGTATTTCATTATAAGTGAAGTTACTGCTAACTACACATAACATACAGTACAAGAGTAAAAGTAAATTGAACAGCCACTACAGTATTTACAAAACGGCAATAAACCTTCAGTCACAAAAATCAACAGTAAGTACTTGCACCACTGTACCGTTGCTAACCATAGCAATGGGAAATAGGATCACCGATTGGCTAGAGAGGATGATGTGGCATACCAACCCCCCACTAGCAAAATACGACGTGTGTGACGTTTCCTTTTTTGTTTCAGTTTATTTTGCAACAAAATTACACATAAATAGAAACATTGTAGTCACATTAAAAGTTGCGGCAACTATAAAAAGATGTGGTTTGTGTTAAAAGTTGCGGTTTCTGCAACAAATTCATGGCATGCAATTTTCTTACAGCCACATATACATATATAATAACGTACCCAGGTTTGCCAATGGAATGAGGCAAGTAAAGGGATTTCCTCATTGAATGTTTCCTTGCTAAGTCTAGTAAGAAATTCTCAGGATTTACAGAAGTCTGCTCATTAATGAATGTTTCAAATAATCACTGTACTATTTAAATAGTTTGTATGGCTGAATAGCACCACCTGGTGGCCACATGTCTTTGTGGTTTGCTAAAAAAAAAATGTAAGCATGTTTTCTGCGAGCCAAGGTTGAATGTTTATTTGACAATAAATAAATAAATAAATACATACATACATACAATAAACAGCATTAAGTAGTGCATGTGTTGCTTGTTTCCAATGTTCTAAGTGCGTCTGTTGCACCAGGCTATATATATTTTTTTTAAATGTATGTACTTCCCCTTCATTATTTAATAAACAAAGCCATTCATATTTTACGCTTAATCAGGAAAACAAATGTCTGGCCTAACTAAGGGAGTAATGGTACGAATGCATGGACAACGATTCATTAAAATTAGCAAGCGCTCTGTGACACTATGATGTTAGACACATATAATTTGTTAGTTGAGATGTTTATAATATTTATAGCATGGCAAGTTGTGATAGTAAAACTTGTAATTGCAGTTTACCTGAAGAAGCAGAATGAACTGTGGGAAGCGCTGGATAGGTTTCATCATTAACCCATACAGTGTACTGCGATCGCAGCTGGAATCCTGACAGTGCTGCAGAAATGAAAGCCTTTAGTTAATAAAACACTCCAAACTTCCACTTGGACAGGGGAAAAAAAACATGCTCTACAAATATAACGTTTTTCATAAACAAACAAATGGTAGCTATGAAGTGGGTTGATTTCATATTCACTAGCCTAACAGAAGGACGTCATAGGACAAGTGCTGAGTTCCTGGCCAGCCTAGTTGCCATATTAAATAGTTACTGTACAGCTGTATCTGCAACATAACTTCCAATAAACCATGGCTAGTGCTACTTTAATTACAACGCTTATTACAGCTTGGTGATTTGGGGAGGGGGGGTCATCCCACATTCAGTTTAAATATCCTATGGACTTACTGATTATATAATAATTATTCATATTTTCAAAATGTTTACTCTAGTCTTTAATCAATTCCTACTTTGAAAAAAAGAAAATTCCATATACACGAATAGACCTTTTGTTATTTAGTTGTTTGGTTCTAGTTTAAGTTCTAGTTCTAGTTCAAATATCAAATTAGGGGCGTCATTTCCTATGTGTTGGGGGGAGGGGGGGGGGGGGTGGAAGTGGATCATGTATTTTTTTTTTTAAATCTGTGCTCTTTAGTTGCTTTTGTGCATTTTCATTTTCAAGGGAACTGTGGCATTTAGCAGAAACATATCGTTCTGAATTAAAATACTTCTTCTGTTGAAAATATAGTACTACAGTGCATCTAAATGGAAGCCTACTTATTTCAAAACAGTCCTTTCAGCTGCGGGCCAAAATGAAATAATCAGATATCAATCAGTCGGATATGCGAGCGCTGGCTGTATTAATACTGCTTATGCCCAAGTAAAATTATTTATACATGCTGTAAAGAAAAGGTACCATAGATTTGAAAACAAGATTTAGGTTCATGTGTTGGGCTGTGCTGTGTGTTTTCAGGTTTAGGTTCATGTGTAGTGCTGTGCTGTGTGTTTTCAGGTTTGCATAGCTGCTCTATAAACTCATCATTGTCTTTTTCACAGTGGACTGGCAAAAAAATTATATTTAAGGTGGTACACTGCAGTATTATATATGATCTGGTAGGCAAAGTTTTACATGAAAATCAATGTAATACATTCCTTCTTTTTGTCAAGTTTGTTATAAACCAGTGCCGTGCTTGGTAAAAATACTTGCACATTTTGTATAATTTATTTTAAGAATAAGAATGGTGTTGACCAAGCGCAGCACGCTATCTCGTCGTAAACTGGCCCAATTATTGCCTGTTTTCTCATTCGTGATGCTATTTGGGAATTAAAAACTGACAGTAAAACACTAAAGATATGGCTCTAATCTATGTCCAATTTAAAAAGGGGTTCACTTACTTTCAAAAATTCAAGAAAAGCTGGCTTTGTTTCACATGTTTTCTTGACAACTCCCATGGCTGTGCTGAAATTATTCACATACTCACTATATGCATCTAGCACCATGGACTTGGAAAACTTAAAAAAAATAAAGAGATTTTTTTTTTTTTTATCATCATCATTACAAACAATGTGTGTACTCTTATGCTGAAGATAAAAAAAAAAAAAAGAAAAAGGAACACAGTTTGTAATGTCAACAAAGATTGCAATGAAGTTCTATTGCATGCAATCTGCAGGTATCCTGTAAATAAAATCTCCATGGTAAATAAAACAGAGGCAGAGGCATCATCACAGGTTCAGTATTGAGACAATCAACTTCAGTACACGGTTTACTTTTCTTGAACGGTTCTATACACACAGCCACTGGCACCACAGCTGTGAATGTATATGATGTGCAGTACAGTATATGCTATTGGTAATTCAGACATTTTTACAGTTTTACTTCAGGTGTTTGGGCGATTATGGCAACTGTGAAAGCTTTGACCCATAACATCCATACAGCTTTAGGCCCTTCATGGACTTATCTTATACTATCCCATCTCAGTACAAAACTCAAAATGGACTGAATTGACAAATGTTTATTCGTAACAGAGCTTCCCATTGTTGCAGGTCCAGCTTATGATAAAATCTCAGTTAAAAACAATGGAAAAAAATGACAGGAAAGCGGACCACTGATTCATGCAAAAGAATGCAGCGTCTGGAAGGGGCTTTCCAATATGTCAGTTTTTAAACAACAATCTTTTGTTTATACAGCTTCCGTTTCTAGGCTGTGGAACCCAAGATGCTTCTTATTCCTCTACACAGCTGCAGCACTAAAGATTACATCATTGCTGTTGGAACTGTAGGAGGAAATTCGAAACTCTGTAGAAACATGCCTGGAATATTATGCAATTATGTTGCTAGGGGAAATAAAAACAAACGTGATGGCGTGAAAGTTCTAAAGTATTTTATTTTTATACTGTAAATTTAACACAATGCGAGTTTCTTTAACCAGAAAAAATACTTACTGAAGCAACAAACACATCTCCTATCATTTCCGAGCTGTCCCACTCAGCAACACGACTAGCTAGTGCAATCTGGAACAGAGAATGGCACTGAAGGATCTCCTTGACTCGGTAAAACATCATTTTTAGTTTTCGATCACTTATCAACTTTGGATCAGTTTCGGACAGCGGCTTTTCATATTGCTGTTGAGAAGAGAAGCAGCAGCAGCAGAAACAAAAATACAGGTGTTCAGATAAAAATTACATTTCAAAATTGCAAATGTGAACAACTTTAAAAAAAATAAAAAAAAATAAATCCTGTTCTGGTGGGCTAAGGCAAAGTGACTACCTTGCAACTGCAAGTTTAGTTGTCCTTTATCTTACAAAATGGCATGATCAAGCTCATTTCTATACACATTATTTTTTTGTGATCACAACCATGAAGGCTGCTTCTGCAAACAAGTTTCTGTTTTGCAATTCAAACTGTCCTCAACTGCACTTCAGCGCAGGAGGCCTACCCCAAGAAGCAAGAAAGAAAGCTCTTCACATTGGAACAATTGCACAGATTAAACACAAAGCACCGTGGGCACAGAAGAAAATAAAGACATTAGTGAGTGAGTGACTTGTTCAGAGCTAAGGTTTAGATGTGTGCAGTATGAATAAAAACACATTGAAAAATGACCATATAATACTGCAGTACTGGGGAAAAAAAAAAATCTTTCCAGTTAAACAAACAGTTAAAATAAATGGGGAACATACCTCTAAAATGCGTTTCAGTGCATCCAGGTAGTTTTTTTCACTCTCAAGTATTGACCCAAGAATATATCTTCGAACAACCTGTTTTGAAACAAATTATTTAGCATCCAAAAGCGTGTCGTCTCTTACTGGTATTAAAACATTTTTCATTTTTAAAAAATCAGTTAAATTGAGGGAATTTTGCAACATGCTGTGACAGGGAGGACCCTGTCGCTGGTTCAGCTGCGCTGCTGCTGTTTAGTAAACAGGAAGGCTTGCCCTGAGCCATTCTACAAATCGGGAGGTCCTGATTGGCTGGGGGCTGTGCCAGGTAAGCCTACGCATTTATAACAATACAGCAGCCCTGGCGTTCGAGGCTACTGCATTGCCATAACCATACAGGCGAGCGTTGAGGGAAAACCTGGCGCATACACAGAGGAGGAGAGAGCCCACTCTACAGGAAAACTACTACGGAACCCTTCAACTGCAAGATGGTGCCAGTAAAGGCACTGCCCAGCCTTGACCATCAAGAAGACCTGGAGCCACCAGGAGGCCAGGATTTCAGGAGCAACAGCAGTAGGTTAGTTTAGGGGACTTGATCCTAAACTAAGTATAGAGAGGGTTTTCGTAGTGTAGTAGGGACCTGGAGTGGGGCTTCTCTTTTAATGAGGCTAGCGCTCGCCTTGTGTGGCAAACTTATTTTTAGCTATGTTTTGTTTTTCTGTTCTTTATTAAATCCAGTGCTAGGACTACCATTGTTGGTACCCCAGCGTCGTGCCTGTATTGTTAATAAATCTGGGCGCCTGTGCGGTGTGTCAGCACCCACTGCTCTGTGTCTGATTCAGTATTAATCAATGACGACCCATGTAAGTAACATCTCCGTTACACATACAAATGTACATTCCACAGCTTCCATAGCCTTCTGTGCATTCTACTTCATCAGAACCAGGCATTGTTGGCTTACCAGTTTGTTTACTTAGGTTTCACATTTTTGGGCTTGTGAGGTAACAATCTTAAAAGCTTTCATAAGACATGCATTACTTTCTCTGTCAGTATCATTAAAATATCAGTTATAACCAATTCCAAAACAATCAGGATTATGTTTAAAAACCTGTGTCTGTGTTACATACAACACAGGTGATCTTTCTTGTACACATTGCAGGGTGTTCTGTAAAACAGGGTCCGCAGAAAAAATTACATAAAAATTGCCTCCTTGCATCGACAAGTCCCCAATTTCACAACGCAACTCATTTTCGGCAGAATATAGCACATGCCGTTGTATTACACTTCACATACATTCTATTAAGTGCGGCCAGTTGCAGGACCACACATTAGAAGTCACCCAGCGAGGTTTGTCCCCTAGTGGGAAGTATCAGCAATGGATCACTGGATAAAAACAGGCTCTTAGAAGAAGAGGAAAGTGAGTGAAAAGGAAGCAACTGGCAATGGAGTACAGAGGTGGCTCATCAACAGTCTTACCATGAATTCCCAGCTAAAAAAAAAACAAACATTTTGCATATTGTTTTTACTTAATTGAGAAATATAAACACATTTAAAATCCGTATCTCACATAAAAAAATCACCTTTTGGCTTTGGGGTCATACTATATGATTTGTACAATCTGTGTGTGTGTCAAACATTAGGAACACCTGCTCTTTCCATGAAATAGATTGACAAGATGAATCCAGGTGAAAGCTATGATCCCTTATTGATGTAACCTGTTAAATCCACTTCAATCAGTGTAGATGAAGGGGAGACAGGTTAAAGAAGGATTTTTAAGCCTTGACACCATTGAGACATGGATTGTGTATGTGTGCCATTTAGAGGGTAAATGGGCAAGACAAAAGATTTAAGTGCCTTTGAACGGGGTATGGTAGTAGGTGCCAGTCGCGCCGGTTTGAGTGTGTCAAGAACTGCAACGCTGCTGGGTTTTTCACGCTCAGCAGTTTCCCGTGTGTATCAAGGATGGTCCACCACCCAAAGGACATCCAGCCAACGGCAGGCCAGTGGTCAAAAACGGCTAATTGATGAAAGAGACCAAAGGAGGCTGACACGAATTGTGCAGAGCAACAGACGGGCTACAGTTAGTCAACGGACAGTCCTGTACAACATTGTGCTGAAAGACCCATAAAAGAATGCACAACTCGTCGTACCTTGACACGAATGGGGTATGGCAGCCGACGACCTAAGAGAGTTCCACTTATTTGAGCAAAAACAAGAGAAGCTGTGGTTGCAGTGGGCTAAGGAACAAAAACACTGGACAATGGTCTGATGAATCCTGGTTCCTGCTATTTCTCGCTGATGGGAGGACTAGGGTATGGAGAAAACCACACGAGTACATGCATCCATCATGCCGCGTGTCAACATTGCAGGCTGGTGGTGGTGGTGTGATGGTGTGGAGTGTGTTTTCATGGCACACATTGGGCCCCTTGATAAAAGTGGAGCACCGTTTGAATGCCACGGGATATATGAACATCATTGCCAATCAGGTGCATCCCTTTATGGCAGCAGTGTATCCATCTGCTAATGGATTTTTTCAGCAGGATAATGCCCCATGCCACAAAGCTAAGATTGTCCAGTAATGGTTCCACGAACATGACTGTGAATTCAGCTTACTGCAGTGTCCTGCCCAGTCACCAGATCTCAATCCAACTGAGCAATGTGGGATGAGATGGTCGAGCTATTCAGAGTAGAGTTCCACTACCAGCCAACTTGACAAAACTGTGGGAAGCATTGCAGTCAACATGGGCCAGCATGCCTGTGGAACGCTTTCAACACCTTGTAGAGTCCATGCCCCGACAAATTGAGGCTGTTCTGAGGGCAAAAGGGAGTGCAACTCAATATTAAGAAGGTGTTCCTAATATTTTGTACACTCAGTGTGTATATACACACACACACACACATATATATATATATATATATATTTTAGAACACTATTATAATGTAGTTTAATACAATATAATCAGATAGTGACATTATATAAGCGCTAGTGACATCATTTAAAAGTTACAACTTGCTTTTACCAGTAGCGAAAGCTGGAACAACATAGTGCTACGTCAGGCACAAACCTGAGAACCTCATAAAGCTGCCTGTTACCATGGCAACTCACCATGCTGGAGTCCCTTTCTGAAGGTGTTGCTATGGTAACCACAACATGGTGAGGCACCTACTGGATTTGATGCAGTTCGAATTTGTGAGATTTTAATTTTTTCAGTGAAATGCACACAAACTTGACATCAAAGGGATTAAGAGCCTAACAGAGATTTCATGAGACGGATCTTTAAAGTTAGTCTAAATGCAATGAAATCTGACTGACTTCGAGTTATAGCACTAGCCAGCTCATTAGGCAAGTTAATCAATTTCCCATATGGCATCATTATCATCAATTGCCTCACTATACTGTAAAGCAAATCAACAGAACGTCTTTGTATAGTGGCTGTGTCTCACTATGATAGTAGTACATGGGGGTTCGAGAAATTTTTGGAGGTTCAGAAGGGATCTGCGCACCCCAAAAGGTTGGGAACCACTGATGTAAAATGTAGACAGATAGAGATACTACATACACACACACACACACACACACACACACACACACACACACACACACACACACACACACAGTATGGGGCTATTTAGCTTTAAGAGGAATGTGTTAGTGGAGTTGATCATCTTGCTGATCCAGACACACTGTTTTGTTGTTTTTAACTAACCTGCTGCTGTGTCAATCCTTCTGGCATAGGCATCATCACAGGTTCAGTATTGAGACAATCAACTTCAATAAAAACACCTGGCTCCTCTTCAAGACAAACTGACTTTCGGTCTAAAAGGTGAACGATAAACACATTTTTTCACATGCAAAATAAATACATTTTCCATTTTGAAATGTTGGTGCTCGAGGGTGAACCGGCTACCGGAATGGACGGATTTATGTTACCAGTAGTTTAAAAATCCTAAATGGTAAATAAGCCATATTTACAAAATTCAGCTTTTTGAATTTCCCAAGCTAGTGTACCAACAAATGTCCCTTTACCTTGAATAAAAGATTTTGTTTTTATAAATGAGCGTCCTCTCTTCACAGCTGCTTTGGTTTTTTCAAGCCCATCTTTGGTACCATCTTTTGCTGCTTTCATTAACTTTTGCATCTTTTGAAAAAAAATAAAATACAAAACATACATTAGTCATAAAAAGGATTATACACATTTTAAATTAAACTCAACTGATGTTTGTCTGGGAATCGAGAAAAATAAAATAAAAATGCATTAACCTGTCCACGAAGAAAAAATCCTAATTTAAAAAGCACAAGTGTAACACTATGGTATTAAATTAAATTATAAATTCATAACATATTACAATAAACATTTATAAAGCTTTACATTCTTAAGGTGGTTACTATCAATTCAATGCATGGCGCTGAGAAATGTAAAATGAGAGCAAGTTCACTAGCACTTGCCAGTTCACATGCCACGTTTATGGCAAATGTCCAAAACCACTGCACAATTTAGAACAAGTGTCAGTCTCTACTTGCGAGAAGCCAAGGACTAAACTAAAAGCCTAACATGCATCCCCTGGTGGAGGACAATAAGCTCTTTCACTACATTTAAATTCCTACCACCTCTAATTAAGCACAGTCTTTGGGAGCACAAAGACACTGCGTGTTGAAGCAAATCAGGACACGAAATGCTGCATGTGCAGGACTGAATGTAGCCTAGAGAAGAATCAGTAGCCTTTGACTGAAGACACTGTTGCAATAAAAAAGCCTTAAGATAAACAGGATGTTACATTAGGTGGGAGAAGTGGTCACCTGAGTGTTGAAATTAAAATCAAGGTTATAGTTATCACACATAATTGTTTAGAGTTAAGCTGTGCTTTTATGTTATTAGCACTAGAAGCCCCATGGCAGTCATTTTGGCAGTTTTTGGTTTTAAAATGTAATTTTCTCCAGGCGTGTAACACCTATGGGGCTGTGTGTTTGTGTACCTTTCTGTCCGTACGTATTAAATATTCTCACAAAGCACGAAACGCGGGAGTGCAGAAGGAGAGTTCCTTCCTTATACCTAAAAGCCCTGGGAGCAGTCACATTGACAGCCACAAAGAAAACAATTGTATTGTGATACAGAACTGTATTCTACTTTATTATTTTTATTTACTAGTCCGTAGTGTGTTTAGCTGTAATCAGATTAGTCTCTACTCTCTGCCCAAGTGAATGGCTGACAGTCTATTGTTTTCAAATCAGCCTTTTGAAGGCTGGCACTTGCTTGCCAGCTGTGCTGCTTTGATAAGTCGATTAGCATCGGGACTAGTGAAAATAAATACCAGAGACCATGGAGATTTACTACACAACAAAATATGGAGTTGATGTTTTGGATCAGATGGCACGGAAGTATTCTGTGAAAGCTGGCTCCCGGCGGTGGCCTGTTCAAGTGTTTTACAATGTATTGGATCTAGCAGCCATCAACTCCTGGGAACTTTACAAAGTATGCACCGAGAAGAATTTACCAAGAAATATTTAGCTGAAGCTGGAAACCTCGCTGAGAGCCGCATGAGACGCCAATGCCAGTTTGCCAAGTGCAATAAAAATAAAACTTCGGACAGCTGTGCCCTGTGCAGAAAGGCGGCGTGGAGAAGGGCATTATCTGTGTTGACTGTGAACAGCCTTAGACTCAATGTAAAGGAATACCATTTTGTCACAAAAAAAGAAAAATTAGGCTTTTTTTTATAACGTTGTTCAGTTGCTTTTGCTCATCTGATAATAAACAGATTGCTGATAAAGTAAAAAATTGTATTGCTATCGTTTCAGTTTTATAAAATATGTATGTCGTATTTACATTTTCTTGTTTTGATTTGTAAAATAAATGTGTCATATATATATATATATATATATATATATATAT
This sequence comes from Polyodon spathula, assembly GCF_017654505.1. NCBI lineage: Eukaryota > Metazoa > Chordata > Actinopteri > Acipenseriformes > Polyodontidae > Polyodon > Polyodon spathula. The sequence goes on from NC_054539.1 coordinate 23,140,403, forward strand.
ATATATATATATATATATATATATATATATATATATATATATATATATATATGTGCTTCGGTTGTTGTTAAGATGTTTATGTGATGTACTCAATAAAACAAAACAAAAAAAACAATTACATCTGTCTGTTTCTCCTTTCGTTATACTACACTGTTTTGAATAAAACCATCAGAAAGACTGCTGAGGGGCTTTTAGGTGTATCTCCGGTACTTCTACTGTTTAAAAAAAAAAAAAGTATGTTTATATGTGTGATGAAAAAGAACTATGCTACTACATTTTTACCATATCAAAAAATAACATGCCCAAAGAGCCAGTGGGCAACAACAGATTTATTTGCAAGTTGACTTAAAAGTCTGAAGAACATCTGTGATGCCTAGATTTATCCATTAGTACATATGTTTATCCGGTAACTTCTGAATCACTCGGCATAACAATGCATTTGATATTTCCTAACTGTATTAACACCCAAAACGGTATATTCTTCCTTTATTTATACATAGCATGTGTTCAGCTGGTAAGTGGTAGATAATCTTTTATGGTTCATGTATAGCCTGCAGGGAAACCTACCATATCTTGCTTGAACAAATCTAATAAGGTAATCTCTCTCTAAAACAATTAAAACATAAAAAACATAGGAATAAAAAAATAAAAACACATTAGAAAAGTACATTTATTCAATATCACTTCTCAAAGGATTGATTTTTTTGCAATAGCTTAACATTGCGTTTAAAAAAAGAACAGACTGTTCTGGCACAAATGACTTTAAATATCAAACTTTGAAAGACCCGAATCCTCCCTCGATTGGCTTCCTTATGACCATATTATGATCATTGGTTTATTATCCAATTACCTTCTGCTCATGTTTCAGCCTAATCTGCTGAAGTTCTACTGTCCCCACTGTGTTTGTCATGAGATCTTTCATCTTTTTCTCATAGTGCTCTTTCAAACGAGTCAGATCTTGAGAAAGCTTTAAAAAAAAAAAAAAAAAAAAAAAAAAAAAAAAAAAAAGCAAGTGCAGTGTGAAGCCAAGCTGACAAACATACTATTTTTGTAAACATGAAGCATGCATACACATAATTGAAAAAACATACATTCACAAAGAAATCTGGGTAGAATGTTAATAATTTGAAATGTTAAGAGCAATGATCAGGGGCCACCATTCATACAAAATCTTTTTTTTTTGTGAATGTGCACACTGATCTTATCCCACCAATTGCCAATGATGATATCTGCAAGCAGACTAAACACACTAGATATCTTATGAGAGATCATTAAAATATGATAAAATATTTGTTGCACAGCTTTAAGCGGGATCGCTGGTGTTTATTCTTTGCATTTTCCAGCATGCAAAACAATCTGTATAAGCCACTTTCTTTATACTACTCTAACAATGTTCCACTGCTGGCAATAAATGGCAGTGCATCTACAGAATAAGTTTTTTCTTTATTTTTACATTTTAAATAAAAAATACTGTATAGTTCATTAAAACATCAATACACACATGGGTTTTGTGTTTTTGAGATTTGCCTCTGAGGAAAGCATTTGGAATCCCATTCTCGCTTTTGCTCTCCGTATCACTTTGTTCATCGTAGCTTTCAAATTCACTGGAACTCCAGCCATTCTCCGGGGAACTGTCCCCACCTTCTTCCCCAAGTTCTACATCATCGTAGATCATTTCATCTGCATCTGGAAGAAAAATGAACACATTACAGTGTAATATATGTTTACAATAAGTTAGCTTTGTCTTGAAAATCCAAGACCCTAAATATTTTTAATAACAGACCTGTTGTAGAATCCGAGTTTTCTCTAGGCACATCATCATAAATAACCTCGTCAGGATCTAGGAAAAAAAAAAAAAAGTAGCTTCTTTCATAAATACTGTCACAGCATGTGACAGAAGTATTACTCATTATATTTCTATTACTGATTACAGCGGTCAGGAAACAAGATGGGAGTGTAACTATGTTGCAATTCAGCAATAATGAAAAAGAAAAAAAAAAAACTAAGTGGGGAAAGTAAACTGCTGTTTTTATTCTCAATATGTTATTTTTTGTCACATGCCAGAATTCTGTGTTGGTGGGTGGGTGGATTGATTGAAGCAGTACTGTACATTTAAATATAAAATGATGTATTTGTTCAGCACTGTATACCAGTTTTCCACCTACTTTCCATCCAAGCTGTATTTGCAGGATCTGCAACCCATCTTGCCAAGGCATCATCCCTTTTAACTGCTGGTCGATCATCACTGTAATTAAATGAAAAACAAAGCAAACAGCTTGTGAAGCGGCCGCTTCCCTGACATGCATTAAATATGAAGCAAACCTTCTTGACACCATCATTACTGACATGGACACACAGTGGAATATGAGATAGGGGTTTTCCTTTACAGGATCAATTATATGTTATACAAATGTGCACTCCTGGCATGTATTACATATAAAACATCCTGTTAAAATCCTGTTTTATTCACAACGGACAATCAGAGATTTGACAAACTTTATGTGTTCTGACAGTAGATACTAAGTTGGCTGGTGCCCTATCGCCATTAATTATACTACAAAAACAAATGTTCACACCCCGTATGGCTAGTGTTACGTCAGGTGTTTTTTCATTTTTTGTTCAACCCTTGTAAAGCGACAGCAGAATTACACAAAAACAAAAAGGTATTTAAACAAAACAAAAACAGTTCATTATTTTTATTTTTTATCAGAAACTTTGGTCTGAACTGGTGTTGTACAGTATAATCTACTGAGGATACATACCTGTCTTGTACTGGACTGGTGTCATGCACAGTCACTAAAGAAAAAAAAAAAGAGTATATATTTTGGCTCAGAGAATTACAGAGCAAAGCAACTTTAAGAATCATGTGACACAAAAAAAGCATTCTGATGCCTCCCCCACAGGGGATAATTAAATGGTTTGCTACTTTGCAACCTTTGCAGTACTTTAAGACAAAAAAGTAAAAACACACATGGATTATTAAAGATTAGTTAGAAGTGGACTTGTTAATATAGGTACAAATACTGTTGCTGTTGTCTTGCCAAGGTTTTTAATCCAGCCTGACAAATTCACATGATAGATGACGGAAGCCACAAGAGGGCAGTCTTTATATTGTGCAAGTATTGTTTTCCTCCATAATAAACTAGATTTGTATTATTCCTGTTGGTGGCATTGTGCTTGTGAATAGATTAAGTGAGAGGTCAAGTACAGAATGCTGGCAGGGAGACTAACGTTTATGCAAAAGAAAGCCATGAATAAAATCAATATTACAGGACTCCAAATCCGGTATCAGCTTGATCCGTCCATATGTTTGAACTAGATGGCCAAAAATCTAGTTCATTTTTAATTTACCCTAGAATTCACATTGTGCCTTCTTTTAACACACAATGTCTTTGCAGATGACAAGGCTGGATGACATGTGGGGATACAGCAACAAATCAGAAGTGCTGAATTATATCAGCCTACATCCCAATGCTTGATGGAGGGCAGTGTATATCATGAACATTAGTTTTATTTTTTCATTTACATGCTTCTATTGGTTTTAGACAAAAGGTTGCAGTAAATTACCTAAAGCAGTACAGCGATACACAAGTCTTAGAAGCTAATGGTACATTTTAACTTGTTGGTATATAAAAAAATAAAAATAAAAGTCACATTTTATAGTTATGGTCCAGCTTTCAATACATATATGAAGATGTCTATGCTAGAAGTCAGAGATATTTTTGTATTTAATAATACACATTTCTACCATAATTGTAGTTGAACTTGCAAAACAGAGAAAAATAAAAATAAACAGCTGCAGAAATTTAAAAAACAGGAAAAACATAATTATTGAAGCCAGACTGACTGAAATAAGCAGCATCCACCCTCAATACAGCATTATAAAAATGGTCTTGACAGCCAATCCTAAGTGATAAAACGTTTTCTTGTAACAGAATACACCTCTCCTGAGGAGAACTAAAAAGGCAGTCATGTTACCTTCTTCATCCACCGAGAGGTGTCGTATGATGACAGGAGTGGAGTAAGCAGGCAGGATCAGAGGGACGTTGGACGGTACAGCATATCCACATGGCACTGGAACAGAATAACCACTAGGAACCCTGGCACTGGCAGCATCTTCCTGGCCGAGCTCCTCCTCCTCTTGCATGAGACTCTGCTCCTGCAAAGGAGCTATATCTACAACCGAATAAGGATTTACTTTTCCAAGCGGAGAGCCCCTGGCAGCTTCTGCAGCTGGAGGTACAAGGGTATCACTTGGACTATCGTGCTCTGAAACTAAACCAAAAAAAGTTTATTATCTTATTTATCTATAAAAACAGAATTGTTTACTTCACGTTTCTGGATTAAGTACAGAAGAGTCTGTACAGAAACAGAAAATAGGGGACATGGGGTTACTTTTATTCATAATGTCACAAGTTGACAGAATTGGTCAAATTAGACATTTACTGAAAAATGCCAAAACTAAAAGCAGAATTTACAGATTAAGAAACAGTGAGGAAAAAAAATAAAATAAAAAATATATATATATATATATATATATATATATATATATATATATATATATATATATATATATATATATATATATATTAAAAATAATTTGAATTTGACACTGTGGTGAAACTTGAATCCCCCGTTTTTGAGGATATGTCATTATTAGTCATTGTTTTCTTCTGCGTATTACTGAGTAGATGCCCTTCTGTAGGTGCGTCTTTATGTTTACCCTCAGTGGAGTTAGTGTCTTTTGCCTTCGTTTCAACTTCATAATCAGGTAAAGGTGGAGCAGGTGGCTGTTGGTCAGCTTCATGAATTTCATCTCCGCTGTCGTCAAACTCAAACAGCTCTCCGTCGTCTTCATCTTCATCAACATTGGGCAAGTCACACTGCATCACTGCAGAAACAGAAGCACTGCTTTGTAACTGATACAGTATGCTCATTCATCTTGAAATGCCAGATTCATTCAGTAGTATATAGGTAAAGCTAAATTACACCAAGTCGGGTAGATTCATGTTTTATTAGGCATTTATGTTAAACTGTTGTAAATAATTTGTATAAAAGAAATACAAACTGGAATAGGTTGTTTTAAATTACAGCTCACCATTAAGATCAATGTCTACTTGTGGTTTTATTATTAAAAGGCTCAAAACAAGTGGTTGGAATATAATGTATGGAGATGTATTTATCAAGAGCTGCAGTTCTTGAGTAGGTAGGAGTAGGGCTGGTTGGAGCTGTATTGAAAAGCAAAGGCCAGCTTAGCCCCCAGACTGGACAGCTGCATACAGTAACGCTATGCTGGCCTTTGCTTTCTATACAACTCCTACCAGTCCTACTCCTACCTACTGAACTGGATATGTACAAACCATGCTTAATTTTCATTAGAAATTAGGGCTTCTGATTTTTCAGCTGTAACTGATAAATGATAACACACTATACAAAAAAAAAAAAAAAAATTGGCGTATAGCCAATAAACAGCGGAAATGGTTACTTGGTTCATGTTGACCACCCCTTTCCCATCAAAAAACCTACTACCTTTCCCAGTGCAGCTGGGCAATGTCAGTCCTTCCTGACTTGTATCTATCATCGACTCATTCTGAATAATTTAAACCCACCCCAACTACAGACTGGCAGCAAAATCCAAAATTTCTATTGGACACTCCGCTTGTGAGTTTTAAAACAAGATTACAATTAGGAATGGAGGCTTATTCGCAGGATTTAAAGCTGTATTACATTTACGATAGAGGATTTAAAACAGAATTGCAAATTGTGGCGAAACGTAAAAAAATGCCTAAACACACATAAAGCCCAGAAGAATGCTCCCGTCACCATAGGGATTTCATTGTGGAAGCCAGCAAACGAAAGAAGGTACAACTGTGCAAGTACTGTCGAGTTACTATACATATTTTGACAGGAAAAAAAAATGCCCACGCATTTTGGAAAGTAACCAAAAACGACTGACATAAAACTCAAACAAAATAAGAACCGCAAAATGAAATTAATAAAACTTGAACAGAATCCCTAATTATAATGAATGCACTATAACTAAAACAGATTACGATGGAGTGTCAAGTATATGGTCCTCAATTCTCCAAAATGTTTTTGGAATATTACTCAAGCCACAACATTTAATTCAGGTTTAAAGAACGTTTGGCCTAAAAATAAAATAATGTGGCTTCAACAGCATTTCTGACATTTATAAGTATTACTGTATTCTGCTGTGGAGAAGCACCTAATTAAGCAATAGCCACAATGAAAACTGAAAATCTAATTTTCATATGATTTTTAAGTCTCTTCTGCCTAAAATCAATGTAGATCTGACAGTAAATCCGACACCAGGTTGGTAAAGTTCAACATTCTCTACTAAAACCACGGAATCCGTGACAACGTGACTTAATCACAGCTTTACTGACAAGCAACCAAGTAAACGCGCGATTGACAATGATAGCAAGGCAACATTTGAGCAGTGGTTTCTGAAACACCCCTAAACTGGTTACTAAGCAACCCAGCTCAGAGCTTTTAGTATGTCAGTTAAAATGCCACAATAAACCGTCAGTGCAATACAGTATTATTACTGTATAAAATAAATGTTATATATATATATATATATATATATATATATATATATATATATATATATATATATATATATATATATATATATATTTGTAATTCACATAAACCTATATTCTCTGGCATCTAGAAAAACACTTTGTCAGCAATCCCACACTGAGGTACATTGCAGTGCAACCCAAGGTAAACAAGGTCGATGACATTTTTGAGCACGGCCTTTGGAAGGTCCCTCTCACAGAGACAGTGAGAGGGGGAGGATCGGACTCAGTGCCTGTGTAGTTATACGTGTCAAACAATCACAACAGATTACATAACGTATTACAAAATCATTCGGTGTTATAGCAGATATATTTTGCAAAGTTCTATCCTAGGCTTTTGAAATGGGGATACTGACTTTTGGCAATGCGTATTTAGATAATTATTACTTTGGCAAAAAATCGCTAAATAACAGTTTCTGTCAGCAATCACACACAGAGGCTCAATCATGGGGTTTCCATGAGGGTCAACTTGCACGTGAAATGGCAATGCTCGTGCACGTTTTGGAGAATTACTCAGGTAAATCAGGTTTGTGGCCGAAAAAAACGGCTAAAGAGAGGGATGGGGTGAATCTCATTTCCTCGTGTAAATGACGAAACACATGGGAAAATCCATGCACAGTTTTGCATGGAAACCCGTATTTCACATGTAAATGTTAATGAGCATGTTTATCCGTAACTATAAATACTGCAAAGGAGCAGGTCATTTGTTACTATAGATTCCAAGCTGGCAGAAAGTTGTGGGTGAAAGGTGATTTTATGGTTAGCAGTGGTGTAATTCACCTTAATGATAATGCGGGCAGCTTTTTTTGTTTCTTTTTTTTTTTTTTAATGGTTGTTTTTTGCTGTGTCTGGACTGTCATGCTGTCTATCTCTTGCGGATTTAGAGTTCTGTTTAAAACCACTTCCCATGAACTGTGTTATACCCTTGTATTAGTATGAAAGCAGCTGTCAGTCTGAGAATACCCTTGCTGTAAAAACTACACTAAAGTTAAACACGAAGTGCAAGTGAGCTGTTTAAATGTCTAACTGAATTAATTCCTGTCCTTTTTTTTTAATCCCAGCTGTGTCCAAAGACAACGCATGTCTGCTCTCCACGTTAACAAATATAGTTGGTGAACTGGATGTCATGAGCCAGCTCTATCGCCCAAAACAGCAGAACAAACATCCTACAAGTTGTTGATGCTCTCTCAGAACTGACCAAATAAAATTGCAAATGAACGTATTGATTGTGTTTAAATTTGTTTGCATCATTAATACACAACAGTAAATCCAACACAATTTAAAAGAAAGGAGAGAATCTCTGACAGCACGAGCCTCCTCAGATCGCTGCTGTCCAATTGAAACTGGCGGCTGAGGTAACCTTCACAATTGCCGCTTATAATAAGCAGGATTGGGCTTGTTTTTCGAGTCACGGGTTATATTTGCATAAACACCCATACTCGAATAGGGATGGGTCGGTATACCGATTTTTTGGTTTAGGTACATTACGGTATTAATACCGTTGCTTTTATTCTAAACCGCAATTATTGTAATTCGGTTATATACCGGTTAACTTATTTTTTCACTGCAAACACGCTTCTTTTAAATCAAGCGATGGTACTTGCAGGCTTAGCAAAGTGTCTGAGGAAGGCCTTTTTGTGAAGTGATACTGTATTTTGATAATGGTTTTGAAGGAAACGGCCAACGACACAGAATACACGTTGCAATTGCTGTGTTCTGTTACCCAGAGCTTGCTGCTCTTGGCTGCTGTCTTTCTGACCTCACACGCAGCTTTTCGAGAAACGCCTTCTCCAAACAGTGCTGCACAGAACACATTTTCAACGTGCTATATTTACATTTGTCTGGATTATCAACAGTCAGTTAAATGTAATTGATTAACATTAACTTTATTGTAAAATGATACATCACTTATCACTGACTTAGTACAGTATGTTTAAATTATCTATTTAATATAGTCTACAGCGCGAGATTCTGTGCAGCACAAACACGCGACTACAGTAGGATAGCCTACTTACTATCAACGTAGTTTGGTTTAAACAAGCTGTAACAGTATTCCAATTTTCTAAGGTAAGTGAAGAGTTTTTTTTTTTTTTTTATTTTTTTTTTTTTAAAACAAACACATGTGTAATAACACCGTGTAACACTTTTTTTTTTTTTTTTGTTCCTGGGTAGTAAGTGTTATTTCCTAATTGCTTATGCCTCAAAAGTATAGAAAATGGCTATTCTTCCCCACAAACTTTGCTTTTGTGACCAGGACAGTGATATTTCAAAATATCACTATTTCCAATGGGAAAACGGGCAAATGTGTATCTTTTCGTTCACATAAAGTCAGAAAAAAACAACATATGAATCCAAATTAACATGTATTTATACTAAAGTAATATAAACATGACTACAAAAGATTTAGAAGTGAGTAGTTTTTCGAGATTTACAATTATACTGTAAATACAGTTAAAGGAAGTGTGTTTTGTTGGTTTTATTTTTGTGAATTAAGGTAATTTAAGTGATTTACATTAGTCTTTCTTCTTTTGACCCTTCATTTGATAACTTGCATGATATACCGTATATCGTGATATTAAGGTTAAGGTTTTTAACGGTTATCATACTGTGCAAATTTTATACCATCCCATCTCTATACTCTAAACATGGGTTCGCTTGTTTTAGGCTGTTTTGAAAGGCAGTGCCGCTTTTTTTTTTTCCCCCCATGAGACAGGAACACTGGTAACCTTTCCCATCTGTCTCACAGGCAGCCACTGATTCTTAAACACATCATTTTGTTGTTGAAAAGAGTTTGTGCAGGATACAGCAGGCAGTGACAATTTTGGGAACAAACTCATGCTGCATTTCAGTCCATTTCAGCAGTATCTGCCACCTCCCTTTCAAGTGCCCACTACCTGTATTTGCCCAAGCGTGGTGTTGAATGCTTCCTCAGCTGCTGTCAGCTGTCTGGATGGGTAGGGTTTCTAAGCCAGGGTAGTATACACAGCATCACCTGATCCCCTGTATGCTGTATTGCTTGAATGAAAGTGAAATATATATCATGTCTCCACCAGTTTGCAGCCATGATTATCATCTGCAATACCTGTGGTTCAGTTTAATTTTATACCTCAAGTTCATTTTTTACTTGAGTCCTAAGATAAATTAGATGAAACAGAATTCACTACAAAACGACATGACATCCCACTAATGACATTTAAAAAACAATTTGGGCAAGAGCAGTAAAACACATTATTAACCAGCCAGGCAAAAGGTATTTTGCTTTATTACAGCAGCTTAGATTCACTTGTGTACAAGTGCACACATGGAAATCTAATTTTCACAAAATTTCACTAGCAATCTTCAAAAACAGCACAAGTACTTTACACATAGCTAATTTACATATCAACCCCCACCTTTCCCCTTCACTTGCATGACATCAGGTAAAAAGCCCAGTTTACTCAAATAAAATAAACTGAGCGAACAGAAACCCAAAAAAAGCATTTTACACAAGACAACTTGATTGCCCATGATTGTAGCTGTTAGTGCTACACAAAGTACACAGTCGTACAGGTTTTTATGTAGTGGTTTGGGCAGGTAACAGCATATTCCAATGAGGCTGGAGTGTTTATCTAGAAGGCAAATTACATCACTAGAACCAAGTAAAGAGACACGTTGGATTTAAAAAATGCTTTCATGATTTTTAATTTTTTTTTTTTTGTGCAACAGTGTCCGTAAAAGTGTAATAGTCACGTTCACAGGCACAACCATTTTGATGCGTCGGTTATCAACTGTGGAAAAGGCAAACGAAACACCAGCTGTCAGTCAAATCATTTGATAAGGCAAGTATTTTTCCGTAGTTTTGAGTACATGGTATAAGATTATCACTGTGAAAAGTATTTTATCACTAAGATGCAAAGGTATGCCATTCAACTTTAAAACAGCATGTTTTTAAAAATGTTTGAGAAGATATGATGCCTAATGTTTTTTTTTTTTTTTACCAGTAGAACTGTCAGAAACAGACAGGCTTCAGGCAGTTTGCAGACAATTAGACCCTATACCATAATAACCGCGTTTAAATGCTAATCACCCTGACAGCCTGTGTGAAAGATATGCTGTGGCATTATTTCTTTTAAATAGTAAAAGTAAAATTAATACTACTACTACTACTACTACATTTGCAATGTATGTCAAAAAATACCTTGTTAGACAAGGAGATAACTTATTATCTCTAGTCTTTGTTGAAAAGCACAATGCAATGTTGTAATTTTTTCTTGTCCAAGTGTTATTATTATGAATTGCAAAATTGGGAATGCGGACAAGAGGATGTTACAGTGTACAGCATTTTTTAATTAGGATTCATAAAAGGGAAGCAGGACTGAGCACCTCTTCAATGTATATATTAATATTGTAGTAATTCAACTTTATCATACCGCTGATGGTTACAACTGAGAACTACAATGAAAAGATCATCCCCAACTTCAAAAGAGCCAAACACCACTATTCAAGTTTCTTAAAAGGTTAGTGATAACACATTGCAAGAATGGTATTTTAAACTTGTATTGCATTGATGGACATTGATGTACATACCAATGTTGAATTTATTTTTATTTATTGTTTTTTTGTCTGTTTTGCACAAGTTTAGCAAAAGTAAATTGACTGGAAATGGAAACCTTTCATATCTTATGTGGTATATTAAACAACTATTGAGTTAAGACAAAATGTAGGTTTTAAGTTGTTTAGTAGTGCATTCATAATAATATCTTTATTTTTCTATATAACATCTTTATTTTTATATTGCGCCTTTCATAGTGGACCACAATCACAAAGCGCTTTACAGAGGTAGGCTGTGAACTGTACATTATATGCAGAGTCACTTACAATTGGACATTGATTTAACATCTCATCCACAGGATGGAGCAGAAGGAGGTTAAGTGCCTTGCTCAAGGTCACACAGGGTGAGTCAGTCAGTAGTGGGAATTGAACCAGTGACCTTCTGGTTACAAGCCCCTGGACTTTAACCACTGGACCACACCGCCTCAATTAGACCCTATGGTCCATTTTAACCACTTCCATATCATCAACATTGCATCAGTTCAGCATGAAAGAGATACAATGACAAAAGCATTTGAGTTAAATAGAAACTGAAGTATGGTGTTTTATTTTTGTTAAAATGTAGGCCTGGCAAGTCAGAAACAAAAGGACAGGCAACAGGAAACTACCTTTTCAGACATCATGGTTTGAATCTTGGAATTGGCTTGACTGGTGCTCAGAGTGTAACACAGTGCTTTGCCACTCATGTAAAATGTGTTATGGAGTTTCAAAATGTGCCAATGATGCCTTCATCACAAAAGGATTAAACCAAATTAAGGAAAGCTTTGATAAGGATTGCTATGAGATCTATGTGACGATAGTGCCTAAAGCTTTCTGCAACACTGCCCAACAATATGTCATTCACAGCATTTGAATAAGTGTCTTCTCATTTTGGATGAGACTTCGATTCTGTCCGACTTCAGAACCAGCTAGCTGTCTGGCCAGAGCTCATATGTGGAAAAGGTGCAAACTTTGTGCATGACATAGCAAAAGGAAATAAATGAGCTTGGCCTTGCTGCCTATTTATATTATGAAGTTGCAAAACGTTGTTTAAGGAGGTTGAAAACCACTTGAGAGCCACAACAACTGCTCAAAGACTAAACAGTGTTGCAGCGCTCCATACCCACAGGGACTAGTGGATGGATCTATTTGGAAAATTCTAAAGGTAATTTAGAAGGTTTTTTTTTTTTTTTTTTTTTTTTTTAGTGACGGTTAATGTTTATAGGAGTGTTGCTACAGTGGAGTGATAATGCAGATTTGTGATTTATTCTGTGTTATAGGTCTGCTCTGTCCGCCACTGCGGCCCCCTCATTTTTGTGTCCGTGGAGGCACCTCTGATTAGTAAGATGCATAAATAAAAACAAGCAGTTTATTGAAAAAAGTTTTAACCATATCAGTAACACTTGGTTAGTTCTGGACTCTGTAGAAGAGACTACACATGATTCAGATTTGAACTTTCACAATGTGCCTGCTCCAAGCACTATTTCAGAACCGCAACAAGACTATGATAAATATGTATGTGCTGAGGAACCCGCAAAGGTGAAAGTTGACAAAAGTCAGAAAGATTGCAGAAACTGGGTGACTGTTAGAAATTTAGGAAAGAGGCGGCCCAGGCTCAGTGGTCAAGATACAGTGGACATTAATATATCAAATAAATTCCAAGTAGTACCTACATGTGACTGTGAGGTAGACTAAATCAAGGGTGAGATGCTGCTCGTGGGAGACTCAATAATTACGCCGGGTCAACAGTAACTTTTGTCATAAAAACCCTTTACACAGGACTGTTGCATGCCTCCCAGGAGCCAAAGTTATGGACATTGTGTCACGAGTGCCTAATTTATTAAATGGTCAATGTACATGTGGGTACAAATGACATGAGACAGAAAATCAGTGGTACTAACTGAAAAAAGATTATGGTGTCTGCCTTATTACCCGATATTGGTAGAGTGGATGAACACTATAAGAGAGCAAAAGCTATAAATAATTGGCTAGCCAAGTGGTGTACGCAAGAAGGGCAGGGATTGCTTTATTGGAACTACTAGATTTTTCAAGAGAGATAGATTGCACCTAAATAGGGATGGGGCTAGTAGGCTAGCCTCTAACACTGAAAAACCATTGAACAGATTATTTAAACTAGGCACTTGGTAAGGCAGGGGATTTAAAGAGGTTTGTCCTGCGCTTCTGATAATATAACTTTACGCCTGCCTTTATTTAGTGGCAAATCTCTCTCTAATAAAGCACCTTCAATTAATGATTTCATTAAGTACTTTAACCTGGATATTTTAGCTTTAACTGAAACTTGGCTTGGAGTGGAGGACAATGTTTTCTTCTCCAAATTATTCTTTCATTCATAAAGCACGGGAAGGGTAGGGAGGTGGACTTGTCACTATCATCAGCAATGAATATAAAATTAAAAACAGAGACTTTTTGAGGGATACTCATCTTTTGAACGGTTAACTTTAACACTAAATAATGAATTACCTGTTCTTATTGTAATTACACATCGGCCACCTAAGTCAAATTTATTTTTTACTGAAATTAGTGAGTTTATAATCACTATTGTCCATCAACTACGACAGGATTCTTCTATTGGGCGATTTTACTATCCATATCAATATTAAATCTGATTCTAAATGTTTGGGAATTTTTGGGGTTATTGGATTACTTGGATTTTAATCAGCATGTGGCCATACTTTAGACTGAGTAATTTACTGTGGCCTGATTGTTCAAAATATTATAACTACTGATTTCACTATTTCTGATCACCTTGTAATTCTTTTTGAGGTTAAATTACCTTACACCATAAAGAGCCAGGATGGTATAATCAAACCCAGGGTTGTTAATTCATCAACCGCTGTAAAAGTTTTAGACACTGAGGCACCAGTTAAAACTGGGAGGGTGTTTTACAAACGAAGCACACCATGTTTAATGACACGACTCGTAAACTGAAATGTGAGGGTCGTAATTTAGAATGCAGATGGAACTGTACTAATCATTACTTTGCATGAAAAAGCCACCAAGCTAAATATATGAAGGCTCTGTCCCAGGCTAATGTTCATACTATTCCAATCTGATTAAAACAAATACAGGTTTCTTTTTAGTTCCATAGATAAATGAGTAAACCCCCTTCTAACACATCTACACTCACAACTGGCTCCTCTTTTAGCTGCAATGACAAAGTTTTTCCAAAATAACATTTTTGAAATTACAGGGGTGTGCAATTCGTACCGCCTGACGCCCGGGACAACAAGTTTTGCCGTTATACTTTGCCCGTCGGTAGTTTGGATTTATTTATATTTTCCTATGTTCGTTCTGTTGCTAGAAAGACATTCCGGGTATATTTATAGACAGCCTAGCAAGTTTCTCAAAACTGAATTGCTATTGGTGTAAATTTACAGTATAATCGTAAATCTCGAAAAACTACTCACTTCTAAATCTTTTGTAGTCATTTCTGTATTACTTCAGTATACATACATGTTAATTTGGATTCATATGTTGTTTTTTTCTGACTTGAACGAAAAGACACAAAAGCGCCCGTTTTCCCATTGGAAATAGTGATATTTTGAAATTGACCTGTCCTGGTCACAAAAGCAAAGTTTGTGGGGAATAATAGCCATTTTCTATACTTTTGAGGCATAAGCAATTAGGAAATAACACTTACTACCCAGGAACAAAAATTGTGTTACATAGTGTTGTGTTCACTGTTATATAAAATCAAGTTATATTCTACTTTTTTGTGTGTGTTTTGTGCAAGCAGATTTTTAAGGACAGTAGATGTTTCTAGCACTTAGTCCTTTTTTTTTTTTTTTGAATTAGACACCCCTGTATAGATTACATTTTACAGACTAATTCGATAATAGGCCATTCTTTCTTACCTGAACCTATTAGACCTGATAGAATGACGTTTGAGGCTTTTTCTCTGATTACCTTAAAAGACAGCATTAGTTCTGTATATAAGATCCACTACTTTCCCTTGATCCTATCCCAACCAAATTACTAAAAGACGTTTTCTGTGTTATTAATACACATTTTAATAATTTAAGGTTGCGGCAAAGCCCTAGCTTAAAAAAATAACAACATTGACACCAAAGCCATTAGCAACTATAGGCTAATATCCAATCTGCCATTTTTTATCAAATGTTCTAGAGAGTTGCTGCTAATCAATTACACAAGATTCTAACTTGTAATACTGTATTCGAGAAATTTCAGTCTGGATTTCATGCTGCACATAGCACCGAGACAGCCCTTGTTGGGGTGATAAATTATCTGCTGATAAGCTCTCTCTGCCTTTCCTTCAATTTTAATTCTCTTAGATCTTAGTGCTGCTTCTGATAGTGTGAACCATTCCATTCTATTAAACCGTCTTGCAACTTTAGTGGGTTTGTCAGACCGTGTCCATTCTTGGTTTAGGTCTTATCTTCCCGATAGGTTCCAGTTTGTCTCCATCAGGGAGATGAAATCTGACTTGTCAGAAGTTGCCTGTGGTGTTCAGGGCTCTATCTTAGGTCTGTTGGTTTTCACTATATATGCTTCCATTAGGTGATATTATCCGCAGGCATGGAATGAATTTCTACTGTTACACAGACGACACTCAGCTATACCTGTCTCTGGATCCAGGCAATCCTTCTACTGGGGTGCTATTAGCTGCTTGCCTTGCTGACATCAAGTGCTGGATGTCACAGAGCTGCTTAATGTTGTATTTTCTGACAAAACGGAGGTTACGCTTCTAGACCCACAGCATCAACTAAAAAATATCAATTTACGTAAGTCAGACCTTAGCAGTTTTGATCCTGATCTATCATTGCCGAGAGGCTAATGCATGCCTTTGTTTCATCAAGAATTGATTATTGCAATGCACCTTTCTCTGGTATTGCAAAACGAGTGGTTTCTCGCTTACACCTTATTCAGAATGCAGCCGCCAGAATTCTAACTAAAACCAGGAAAGTGAACACATTGCCACTGTTTTGGCCTCTTTGCACTGGCTCCCTGTGTGGAGTACAGAATCGATTTTAAAATGTTGTTGTTCACATATACCAAGCATCTAAACAAACATCACTACTATAACACATATAGTTTCGAAAAAAAATACAATATATAAATGACGGACATTGACAAAATGTTTCTGGTTTCTTTATAAATCACTCGATCACTCATCCTTGACCATGACACGCTTGAGTGACTGACTGAAGCATATGCACTTAGTCACCTAATTAGTGAGACAGTTGATTGGACACTGAATATGGAGTGGTTTCAGCTGTTGAATTGCAACCTTGAATAATAACAAAATAAATAAATAATGAATCACAGAAGAAAAACCAATATGCCACGTCTGCCAAGAGAGCAACGCCTTCGTGCTATCGGCATGTTGGGGGCTTGACTACGGCAGTGTACTCTGGCTCACCGTCTTGGGTGCGCACAGCAAGCAATTTCAAACCTGGCAAGACGGTATAACCAGACACACTCTGTCAATGACCAGGCCACAAACTAGAAGACCAAGGGTCACAACACCTGACCAAGACAGACAGATCATTTTGCAGTATCTTTATGATGTTAACTGTAAATCAGCACAATAAAGTCACTGCTCCTGCTCCAACAGAGTTTGTCATTTTTTGATCACATCTAGTGAATCCAAATATAAGGGGTACGTTTCTTTTGATGCTCAGTATGTATCCCTGAATGGATTAGCACCCAGTTATCTGCAGGAGTTACTGACCCCGTATCTTTGGAATCACACTCTGAGATCACAAGATGCAGGGCTACTGGTTATTCCTAGGGACAACAAAATCACATTGGGAGGGAGGACATTTTCTTGTAAAGCTCCTAAATTATGGAATGCTCTGCCTACCTCTATCAGGGAAGCTGGGACCGTTACAGCTAAGTTAAGACTGAAAAGGTACTTTATAAAAATGGCTTTCTTAGAGGGTTTTAATGTAACTTTGATATTGCTGCATTTTATTATTATTATAATAATAATAATAATAATAATAATAATAATAATAATAATAATAATAATAATAATATGTTGGATAACATGGAAAGAAGTTTGAATGCAACATTAGACACACGTGTTTGCAGGTTTGTACACACGGTTAGTTTTAAAAGGAGATTAATCAGAAGAGGTATAGTAACTGGTAAAACGCAACTGTTGTTGGAGAAACCGATGCGCTCAAGAGATAATATAGGTTAACCACAAAAATCAAAGGGCCACACCAAGAGAACAACATCTTAGGCAGTGTGCGCCAGAACCAGTTTTCTTTACGACACGTACACAAGACCCTCCACAGGGTGCCCGGGGTGACTGAACCTACAAAGAAAACAAAGGAGGGTGTGGCTGAGGTCAGTGGCTACTTAAGGTGCACTCAGCTCAGTTCACTTCTCTTTCATTAAGACTAGTATTGGAGACTGGAGGATCAAACCTACAGTACTGCATTATATTACTTAGTTCTGTTATGTTTTGTTTTTAACTTAAGTTTTGCACCATGCAGTTTGCAAATGAAAGTGTTATCTGTACTGTTTTGCTTTGAGTGTTCGTTCTGTTTTCGGAATTAAACCTGTATATACTGAATAAACTAAACAAATACCTGAAAAAAAGGACAGTGCATTTCATTCATCAAGAAACAACTACCTCACAACTTTTTAAAAACGACTTCATTATGTATGGATGTGTGTATGCAAGTATATTAATCTATGTTTGTATATGCATCATTTTTTATTATACTGTAATTTAAATGTATGATTGTGGTAGATGTGTAATATGATTTACAAAATGTATTGTGGTTTGATTTTATACTATGTATGATTGTGGTAGATGTGTAATATGATTTACAAAATGTATTGTGGTTTGATTTTATACTATGTACTGTACAGTGCTTTGACATACTACTATATATGAAGCGCTATAAAAATGCAAATAAACAGAATATAGTACTTGGATTCCATAAAGGTTACTATCAATTTGCAGGCAAAGTATACCCCAGACACACAGTTAGTTAACACAAGCCGAGACGTAGATCACAGAGGTTAGACAAAACTGTCAAGTCAAACTGGCGAAGAAAAATTATGTACATTACAGTACTGTATTCCAAGATCATTGCAGTACTGTTCAAATCTAACAAGCACTTTTTCATACCAGAGGTGTCAGCTGCAAGGTGTGCACTTTAGCCTGCTGACAACAGGGCATCTGGAAAAAGCTTTCAGCGTTTAGACAGATTTAACACCTACTACACAGCAAATAAAGAAAAAAAAGGCAAAAGCGTATTCATAGATGCCTTTAAAGTGATATCCATTTACATAACACCTCACCTTGGGTTATAAATAACAGAGTTCTATGGCTTAACTGTTAGGCTACTCTTCAAATCAAACTACTATTCTCTTGCTTGTATACTGTAAGAAAAAAGGTCTGAAAAATCATCACACACAGAGACAGATCGCGTTAACGCAAAACTTTGCAATCTAGACACAACATAAATTTGTTTGATGGAAAAATATTTTGCCTTACGTTCATCGGAGACTGGCACGAATATGCATGTCTATCTATTACACTGCAGCAAGATTACCGTAAAATACTGTTCGAGAATACAACAGCATTGAATAAGGTGCACTCCAGTCCTGTAGGTGGCAGCAATAAGCCTTATATTTGGCTTACGCAGCAATATTAAGATATTTACTTTTAGACGTTTCTGGTGCCAGACCAGTGTCTGTGACAACATGGCAAAGCAGCTGTTAAATTGGAAGGTTTTTTTTGCTAAGCAGCCAGCATCTTGTGGGGATTCTCATGAAGATCGGCCATCTGCATCTCAGCCATCTACTTCTGACTGTACGAGTACTACAGTGACCGAAGCAGTTGCAAGCAGTAATGCTGCAGAAAAACCTAAAACGAAACATATGTTCTTATAATTTTGAATGGGAGATGAAGTACCCATGACTTGTTTATTGAAATGGCAAGATGTACTAGTGTGTGGGAAAAAGCTCCTGGGCAAAAAACGGCAATGCTGTTGATAGAAGGCAACAAACACTGCTTAGAATCACTTCTCGTTGTCATGGGAACATATCTCTACACACAGACCGAGATTGTTTAAACTTCGATACAGCATAGTTTAAATGTTCATAAAAATGTACTAAAATTCACATCCCTGGAGTTTATTAGCCTTTGTGATGGATGGGTGCAAAATATTGGACATGTGCGTTTCATGAACACATGAACAGAAAAGCTGTGTGTGTGTGTAATTATATATATATATATATATATATATATATATATATATATATATATATATATATATATATATATATATATATATATATATATATATATATATATATATATATATATATATATATATATATATATATATATATATATATATATATATATATATATATATATATATATATATATATATATATATACACACATATATATATATATACACACACATATATATATATATATATATATATATATATATATATATATATATATATATATATATATATATATATATATATATATATATATATATATATATATATATATATATATACACACACATACATATATATATATATATATATATATATATATATATATATATATATATATATATATATATATATATATATATATATTAGATGTTTAACATGCAATCATTTTCTCACCTAAAATAAAATGTAAATGCATATAAATTTCAATAGAAGAGTATTGCATACTTTTTTCTAAATAAAGGCTACTACAGTACTTAAATTTAACAACTCACACTGTACAGTATGTGTTACAACAAACTCATTAACTAGAGATGGATGTTTTTGTAAACAAAAAACAAAGCATCCATAATCTCAGGGTATTGTATGTCATATCATATCACATTATTCATGGGAATGGGAAAAATATCTAAATAACGTCCAGCAGCGAAAAGGTTAACTTCTACTAGCCACAACCTGTATTGGGATTGTATAAAGAGAAAAATGCAGCTTGTAAAGACACTGAAAGCAAGTGGTCTGTGAATATGGTCTGAGGTTAAAATGGGCGTGCCCAAATCACAGTCCTGGAGGACAATTCCACTCCACGTTTAACAGGTAAAATGATATACAGTAATTAAGAACGTCAGGTCTGGACAGAGGTTTAATTGGTCTTAGAACACAGTTGGAATTAAAGACCAAGAGTGGGAGGACCAGCTTTGGCCAACCCTGGGCTAAAAGAACAAGGCACTAAAATGGTCTGTGTTCACTGGACACCTCCTTTAACAGAACTTTATTGACAGAATCACAGAATACAACTGTGTACTAACTATAAAGCCTCTATGTCACAGCATGCAGTCATTGATATGGCGAGAGGTTAAAGCAATGTGGCAGTGAAAGAGTTAATTTTTAAAATGACCAACACTGGCAATGGAACTTCAGTAAGAACATAAACAAATACAGCTGCGTATCAATGATTGGAACAGTAGCTCCTAGCGTACTGTCTCTGTGCAGCTGTAACTTCAAAGGTTTGATATGAGGCACTGACATTGTGGCAGGAGAGTTTTATTTTTAAACACCCACAATAAAAACATGGCCTAGGGAATCGCAGAACACATGTGTACCGAGTACGAAAGCCCTATTTCAAACCCTTAGGGTTTTATCATCCGGAAACCAAAAAGCTTAAAATGGTTTATAAAATATGAGTCACTGTAAAGGTGGCATGTTTGCAAGTCTGCAAACTCTCCTTACTGGGATTCTCAATTATTATTACCATTTCTTGTGCTGTGTGTGTGTACATATAGTTTCAAATTGCTTGAATATTTATTCTTCCTGTACTCTGGGCCATTATTACACTTTTTAAAGCATTTAAATACATGTTCTGTTTTATGGGCCCACTTTCATGCCCCGAGCATAGAGGATTCAAATAAATAACTAAAAAGCTCATAAGCACAGACAGCTTCATGGTTGGTATTTACCAGACTAAAGGCACAAATGTAAAACATACAGTTAAAAATCTTGGTTCTGTACATGGAAAAAAAACGTACTGCTCAAAGTACAACAGCCCCAGAACATTAAGAAACATAATACACATATATATACACACACACTTTTTTTTTTTTTTACTAAAGCCAGTACTCAATTGAAAAAAAAAAAAGCTTTACATGGTCACCCTATACATAACATAAAAGATCACCATGTATGTATTTAAGGTATTGATTAATAGCACTGCTTATATAAGAAACCATATTCCTAATGTATAGGGATTCACCAAGTAGCATTCTCATTTTAAAGCAAATAGTTTGTCTGAATTTAAGAGCAGCAAGTGCTAAACTCAAAACACTCAGGGGCTAACAATTGACAATGCATAACAACAATATATATTCTGTTCTCATTTCCCACTGCTTTGTCTTGCTTTCTCAACTAGTCAGCACTGGGGTATGAAATTCAGGCATCTCACAAAGAAACACCACCAAAATACAGCTGGAGGGCACTTTCTCTCTACACTTCTGCAGTGTAATTCTTGCACTGCAGTTTTAAAAAATTCTTAATACAGACTGCATTGTTAAATTCCTGTTCTCAATCCAAGACTTCATTTCTACCTACATGTTTTTGTAAAGCAGAGGTCTACCGTTTCATAGCAATTTGATTTACTGTGTCATAAAAAGGCTGGAATCCATTTGTTATTGGTTTGATTGAAGCTTTTGTTCCAAAGCAATTGGATTTAATAAAATTAGAAATAAAACTAAAAGTGAAGGGTA
This sequence comes from Polyodon spathula, assembly GCF_017654505.1. Lineage (NCBI taxonomy): Eukaryota > Metazoa > Chordata > Actinopteri > Acipenseriformes > Polyodontidae > Polyodon > Polyodon spathula. The sequence continues at coordinate 23,162,295 of NC_054539.1, forward strand.
TTATTATTGGATATTGAGCAAGGGTTTTTTTTTTTATTTATTTTTTATTTTTTTACTTCACTCACTTCACTGAATATCTCAAATGGTTTAGGAGACATTAGCAGCTGAAGATGCTTGGCATTACAATTTGCACTGGAGAGATTACATTGTGTCAAGTTTTATTATATTGTCTCAATACAGTATTACAATACATGGTATAGGACATCTGAAAATAGAACATGGCAGATTCTGGTACTGGTATCTATTTTAAATATTGTGACTCGTGAATACTTTAATTCTGGATAGACAGAACACTATGCACCATCATGTTCAAACTCAAGCACTAATTACAGTAGTATGCTTTGTAACGGTAGCAGCAGAATGATTGAAGCAGGGCGTTAAGCCTTCCAGCAGCAGATGGGTCCACTGAGTCATTAACCAAGCCTACAAAAATAAAAACACACCCAGGACAATTTCACAATCCTCATGCCTTGTCTTGTTTACATATGAGCTTCTTGTGGCCATGATTTCTTATTCCAATTCACCAAGAGAATATATAGAAGGAATGCAGAGCTATTGGACACATTTATTATTATTTCATGATCATGAAGAGAATTAAGAAGACTACAACTAGCACATGTTAGCCCAATTAACCCTTTAATAATGCTAAACTTTTAAAATCAAAGTTTCAGGTTAACAAGTAAACTTTACATAGTTCAATATAGCAGGCCAAGAAGCTTTGTATGAACAGATACAATACATAGAGCTGTACTCCCTTTCCCTAATGTCCAACAAAAACAAGATATAAAAAGACAAGTAAACCCCACTTAATATACTAATATAGATGACATCTTTCTATAAAAAATATAAACCATTCACAGCACAGAACAATGAGACCCTTACCTTCAGGTGGAGGGGGAGGGAACTCTTCCACATCCATGCTAAATGGTTGCCTAGGAGACACTTATTTTGCCGTCTGCCGAGAATGCTTTAATACTTACCACATCCCTGCCAAGAAAATAAATTAAAAATTGTATAAGCAATCACATTTTTAATTTAAAGTAAGTTTACACTTGACACAAAACCACAGCTATTTAATCAGAGTAATCTTAACTCAAATCAATAGAAGTTACGGTAAAAGTCCAGATCTGGTCAATCTTCAGTTTTACTGGTAATGTCAACATTTACCAAATAAAAAGTGGTAAATGTCCGAAATTATGAAGAAATGGATTGCTTTTCAGACATTTACCAGTTAATCTTATGATTTTCCGAAGCTTATTAATAAATGCAGGTTTTTCAATGAGAGGCATTCATTCCTGCATATAAGCTGTCAATTAACTAAACAATCATTAATGTCGAAGAATATACCATATTTATTTCTGTAAACACATTTTCCATTAACAAAATAATCATGAATGAGCTTACAGTAATGCAGAATTGAGCAATTTAAACTAGTTCAACATGATATAAAACAATTTGCATATAAAACAATTCACAACGGTGTTACAGGACATCGTACTCCAAATACATAGTAGTTTGATGAAAAAATTATATTCTGTTAAAAGGAAATTAAATAATTTTGGACCTTCGTTTTTCCAACAGAAAATCACACTTTGGTTAAGACAAAAAACACCACAAAGACAGGCAGTGAACAGATTATATTATATATATATATATGTATACACACACACACACACACACGACTCCTGAAGCCTTACAATGGATGAAAGCAAGACATTAGTCAAATAAACTTATGTTTATTTCTGACATTTACCGTTTAGCGTTACTAAAATGGTGGGGTGGGAGGAATTGTCTATGCTGTTTTATAACTGCACACAATTTTGGAATTTCTTTTTTTTTTCCTTTCCTTTCTGTAGTACAAAGTATACCGACAGTACCACTTCTGTACTCCACTGTCACAATAAGCTGTACAAATCAGTAGAGGCAGGGTACAGGGTTCACCTTCCAGTTGTCTAAATTAATTTGCATTGCTAATTTCCCCAATGTGGAAAGGGCAGAATATCACATTTCAGTATATTGTGTACCCCATGTGAAATAGGTACAGTACCAGCTGCTGGTAAAGAACACAATGGCTGCGGTTTTGTGTGGCAAAGTGCATTAATTTGCATTTGATGGGAAATTTCTATCATTTGTCATTACAGAGTGACAGTATTTTTTTCAGTAAACTAGTCCTAAACCAATAATTATCCTAACTGTGTAAAGAAATGGACCCAATCAAACACAATCAATAGCTGTGTTGCTTCTGTCACTCCTAAAATACTATCCTGAGAGCAACATAACCCATTACTACAGCACAGCCATCCTTGTACATTTGTATGGAAAATATTTGTAATTGAAGGTTTAGGAATTGAATAAAACAAGAATTCTGGAAGTCAGAATAAATGCCAGAAAGGTTACAGAATCCTACTGTCCAGCCAGTGAAGGCCTACTCAGATATACAGCACACAGAGTAGAATGAGCACATTTTTTCTGAGCCCAGCTTTGTCCTTCTGCTTATACAAAAGACTGAAAAAAATAAATTTCCACATGTACACACAACCACAACAACTACATCCTACTGGAAGGTAGCCTCAATTAAAATTTGTCAGTAGCAGATAAAAAATAAATAAAAATACTGTATTCAAAAAACAAACTGCATCCAGGCAAACCTTCCACGACAGCATTCCAAAAAGGGAAAGGGAGGTCTGCCAGGTTTTCAAACAAATCTGTAATTATGAAGTTCTAAAACCCTAAATGGTAGAGAAAGTCCAGAACATGATAGGATGTATCTTTATTCAGGAATTTATACACCTTCCATGAAAGATCTTGAAGTAGTTTTGGACACAAATACATATTTTTCATTGACATTTTTCAATTTTTTTCCAGAACATACTATCACATGCATTTGCATCTTCCATATGTCTCCATATAAAGACTAGGAGTTTTTTTTAAATCCATCCCCATATACTGTAAGATCACTACACATGAAAGGGTTAAAAGAATGGCTTTCAATACAGTATTTTCTCATTTTGTAAAAAAGATTCCTTACAGTTACTCAGTTATAAGATGAATACATTTAAGAGATATTTGCTTCCTCAGGAGGTTCATGTACACACAAATCTGTTCCTTACTACTGTAAGTATCACAGAGGAAGCCTGTGTGCCTAAAAAGCCTGTGTGCTCCTCTCTACTGCTTCAGATAAGTTCTTCACTGTGCGATGCAACTCTTGGTCACTGAATCCGATGGCTCCGAGAAACCGGGTTGTAGAGTGTGCCACAAATCCTCGACAACCCACCTCCATTGGGTAAATCCTGAATCTCTATCCTCGCTGTTCCGCTTCACAGACTAGTTGAGCATATGGAAGTTTCTTCCTCTCATACGTCTCATCCACAGTATCATCCCATGGCACTGTTAACTCTATCAGGTGAGCAAGGCGTGCTAATCCAGACCACAAAACAATGTCTGGTCGAAGGTTAGTGGTGGCAATCTCAGGTGGAAAAATAAGCCATTGACCAACATCTGCCAGCATCTTTCAGTCTCTAGCAGCTTCCAGTTGTCCTGGGTGAGGCTTGGTTTTAACACTTTTTCTTGGCGGTTGCTCTCCTGAGTGGAGGAATGTTGTCTTCTGTTTTGATGAAACTGGTGGCAACTTAATGGCCATGTTACACTTGTCTTCCAATGCTAAGGCCAAACATCACAGCACCTGGTCATGGCGCCAAGTAAACCGTCCTTGGCTTAGACCCACCTTACATCCTGTCAAAATGCGTCTTAATGTTCCAGGTGAAGAAAACACAGAGGACATGAGGGATCCTTACACACCCTGAGGTTTAGGTGGTGATGGAAGAACATCATATGTTGACCTGATGAGGAAACTGATCCTGCTATTCCACTGTCCATAGGTCTTGCCAGCTGATCGTGCATTGTTACACACTCTCCCATCTCATCCATTCTCCCTGCTTGACCTGGAAATTGCCTTTATGCACCTCATCCTCTCCTCCTGCTTTTGCACCTTGTTGACTACTAGCTTCCTCTGTTGAGCTGGGGCTGCCTTGTGCCATATAGGAGGAGCTGAACTGAGACCAAGACCCCTCTTCCATGCTGAACTTTCCTCATGATAACACCGTTTTGAAGGTCAGCCTTGTGAGGTCAGGCTTTCTTTGCTGCCCACTTTCTTCCAATTTTCAACACAGGTGCTGCCTCCCTTACGCATCTGTCGCGTGACTCTGCTAACACTAGAAGGACCGGAGATATACTCATCCCTAGAAGCCCAACAGCAGTCTTTCTGATGGCTGTATTCAAAACACTAAATAGTATAACGAAAGGAAAAACAGTCGGATGTAATTTTTTTTTTTTTTATTATTGAGTACGCCACAAACATCTGAACAACCGAAGCATATAAATATATATATATATATATATATATATATATATATATATATATATATATATATAAATAACATCTGAACAGACATCGGTTTACAGCACACGGTACATATTTATAAAACTGAAACGATAGCAATACATTTTTTACTTTTCAACAGCAATCAGTTTATTATCATATGAGCAAAAGCAACTGAACAACGTAGATAAATAAACTTGAGAAAAAAAAAACATTTTACAGAAGTGCACAGCACCAGAATTTATAAAAATAAAAATGTCTAATTTATTTTTATTTTTTTTTGACAAAACGGTATTCCTTTAACTTGAGTCTAAGGCTGTTCACAATCAACACACTATAAAACACCTGAACAGACCACCGCCGGGAGCCAGCTTTCACGGAATACTTCCGTGCCATCTGATCCAGAACATCAACTCCATACTTCGTTGCGTAATAAAACTCCAAGGTCTGGTATTTATTTTCACTAGTCCCGATGCTAATCGACTTATCAAAGCAGCACAGTTGGCAAGCAGACGTCCGCCTTCTAAAAGCTGACTGAAAAGTATAGAGACTGTCAGCCATTTACTCGGGCAGAGAGAAGAGACTAATCTCATTACAGCTAAACACACTGCAGACTAGTAAATAAAAATAATAAAAGTAGAACACAGTTCTGTATCACAATACAATTGTTCTCTGTGAGGCCATCAATGTGACTACTCCCAGGGCTTTTAGGTATAAGGAAGGAACTCTCCTTTATTTCTGCACTCCCACGATTCTTGCTTTGTGAGAATATTTAATACATACAGACAGGAAGGTACACAAACGCGCAGCCCCATATGTGGAGAAAACTACATTTTAAAAACCAAAAACTGCCCAAATAACCGCCGCGAGGCTTCTAGTGCATGTAATGTCCCCTGAGGCAGCATGGAACTCCCAACCATTTTCCGACATATGAACCGATTAAAGCTTCCAGCTTCTCTACTGTTGTCAAAGAAACCTTGTACACAGTCAGTGGCCACAGGAGCCCCAGGAGTAGACCAAACAAAGCACCAGAGTTTTAGTTTGCCCGTTAAAGCGCTGCTGTCTATGCACTTCAACCCTTCCACTGCTTGTTGTCTCAATTCTCCCACACGAACTGTGTCCTTTAGAGATTCCCCTCTCGTACCATCTCCCAAGACTTTTCACTGGCTTCTCAGACACTATTGGTATTGCCTCACCATTAACGTAGAACATTATCTACTACTTTACCTTTAATTATAGATATGCTCCTTGATTTAGTGGGCTTAAAATTGCATCTGTGCCCATTCAATGTTATTGGTTAATTTGCCCAATAACTGATTAGTGCAAGCTACTGTTGTAGTCATGGTTGTCAGGTCATCCACGTATGCTGGAATTGGCGTTAGCTGAATTCCAGAAGCCAAGCGCTCTCCTCCCACTACCCATTTTCATGCCCTAAGAATGACTTCCATTGCCATGCTAAAAAGACTATAAACATCAGTCAGTTCCGCCCATCCCATATCCTCTAAAAACACAGAAATTTCACTATGGAACAATGGTTAAAGGTGCTTTGGACTGTTGATGGAAGAACAATGACACCTGTGCCTTCTGCCATTCTGATGTCAATTCAACACTTGTCTTTATTCTATTCTTTAAGGATATTATCTTCAAGTAGTGCTCATCCTTGTTAGACAGCTTTTTGGGTCTTCCAGTCCAGGGTTTGTCAATTACAGATGATGTTTCTCTGTATTTGTTGATTATGCTTCGGATACCACACCTTGAAAATCAAGTGATGCAAGCCATTTCATTCAATGTTTTCCTTCTTTATGCAAGTCAAGGTTGTTATAATAGTAGAAAACACTAGTGGAGGCTTTGAGTAAATTGCTGATGCTCATAATGTATCACAGTTGAAAAATGCAACATGTCTAAGACTTTTACACAGCAGTGTCAGTGTGTATATGCCCAATCGTTGAGTTTACTGAACTGTAAAATCTCAGGACAGATCGTACCAATTTTAATACTATATTATGGTTTATTGTAAAGGCTGGTATTGCTTAGAGTCGAATACCCTGGAAATGCTGTATCAATTATAGGTCCTGATGTCCTGTAAAACAAATCAGAGGACCTCTCAGCAAACAATCTGGGATAAAAAGAAATGGACGGCTCGCACAGGACTACATTTTACGGAGATCAGTAAAAATTCCAAACCCACTGTTTATGCGGTAATTTTTAGTCCTGTGCCAATTGGGCTTTACTCTAATTTTGTTAACCGTTAAATCTAACGTATCCAATTACATAATTACAGCTTGTGTTGTGATTCTTTTCAAAGAAAAATGTACCTGGTACTTAATGGGTTAAAAGGAGCACCAACTTCCCAATACTCCAGGTGTTAATTTTGTAGCCAATTCAAAGTCAATGAGACCTGCTGTGCATTCCCAGTAGCAGTAATAAATTCTTGCCACAAATGTCCATTAATTGGATGAGCGGGTGGAATGTATGCAGCCAATAAATCCCTTTCACTGAGGAGAACAAGGGAAACTGCAGTCCATCTGACTTCACCAAAATTTCTGTTTAATAAATATATTACAGGCTTGTGGCTTTCAGTCAAACTACTTCTCCGAACAAAGAACTGTAGAAAAGGCAGCGCTCTGCTGCATACTAAAAATGCAATCTTTGTACATGAAAAAAAACGCCACTATTCAGTAGTACACAGCACAGGCTGTGATCAAACCATACAATGGTTTGCTTTTATGTATTAATTATAACAGATACAGTAATACTATTCATACAGGGGTGGGCAATATTTTAAAAAATCTTGTTGTCAAGGGACAAAATGCAAGAGAAATCTACTTGTCCTTCTTTAACATCTACTTGCCCCCTCCACGTCACTCAAAACAATACATACATGAATTAATTAATTAATTACAGACACACATTTTCATGAGATTTACAGATAATCTCATAAAACATGTTACTGCTATCATTTGTCATGTTTAAATAGTTTTTTACATTTTGGATAAAGGCGAATGCAAAACACATACTATTTTATATATTTTTTTTCTTCATTTATTGTAATAAAAATTGGGAAAATGCTCAATATTAATGAACAGCTACCACCAACTGCATGACATTCTGCATGAAATAATCTTCGGGTGGATTAAATGGAGAATCTTGATAGAATCGCCAGGAGAATGTCCCTGCAAAATGGTCAATTTGTACTGGATGATTTTTTTAATAGAAATCAATCTTGGACACAAAGAACTACATTTCACATCAATATCTTAATCTGTATAGTGTAACCTTAAAAAAAAAAAAAAATTACAGTAAATGAATGTCAATGTTAGGATGACTCAGGGTCCGATGGAAAATGTTGCAGGAAATCAGAGACAAAATATTGAATTTATCCAAAAAGTGATGGTGTTTTATTAATTATTGCACTTAATCTGAACAGTTAATAATTTACTACAAAAAAAAAAAAAAAAAAAAACACCACACACAAGATAAACAAAACACATATCCTATACATAGGCTACGGCTAAAAAACCTGGCTTAAGCAACCAGGGGTTAGTTTTTAACAATAAGCAGAACAGCCTTCTCCCCCCAGGTTTCCACCGGCAGACCACCCTCAGTAGTTTTTTTCTCCTGTCTTACAGGCTACCGTTATGCTGTGGTAAACTAAGATGCATACTCATACATCAGTTTCATTATTAGTTATTTTTTAAACTTCATCCCCCAGGAATACAAAACAGATACCATGATAAGATTTCACAACGAACATTTATTTTTATTTGCCATGTTTATTCCGGGATGGGACATGCAAAACCGGTTCCCGACTCAAAGCTCCGTTTAAGTGAAGAAAGGACTTTTTGCAGTCCTCAGTCCACTTGGTCCTGTTGGGCTATGATTTCTTTGTCAGGTCAATTAATGGAGCAGCCTTTTCGGAAAACCTCGAAATAGACTGCCAGTACCATCCTGCCAGTCCCAAGAAAGAAAGAACCCATTTCTTGGTTCCCGGCAAAACGCACTTTAAAACACTGCTTGAACCTTCCCCACCTGTGGATGAAGAACCCCGTTATCCCGATGATACCCCAGGTAGTTGGACTCTTGTTTTGTTAAAACACATTTCTGTGGGTTGGCAATTAGTCCAGCTTGCTGCAATTTTTGAAGTACAGCTCGTAGATGATTTATGTTCTCCTCCCAGCTCTGGCTATAGATAATTATGTCATCAAGGTATGTGGCAGAGAAAGATTCAGTTCCTCGCAGCACTTGATTCAATCATCTCTGGAATGTTGCTGGAACACCCTGCAATCCCAAAGGCATCACAGAAAACTGGTAATGTCCAAAAGTAGTCCGGAAATCCGTAATTTCTTTAGACACTGGAGGCATCGGAATACCCTGTTCACAGGTAAAAGAGCAGTTAGAAACTTTGCCTTCCCAAGTTTTTCCACCATCTCGTCGACACGTGGCATGGGATGAGGATCAAAAGTGCTAATGGTAATAACTTTGCGAAAGACGTTGCAAAATTGAAATGGTCCATTTTTCTACAACAAGATCATCACACCCAGTTCTGCTTTAAAATCAGATAAGTTTCTTTGGCATTCTGCAAGGCATCAAACAGATTGGACCACTATCCTTCAAATGGATTTTATGATGAACCAATTTAGTAGATCCAGGCTTTTTTTGGAACATTTCAGGTTTCAGGCAAGACCTTATCTCCTCTTGTTGTTCTGCCATCAAGTGCTTCGGGTCCCAGTCCACATTGTGTTGTTCTTGCAGGAAGTATAGCTCTTCTTCCTACTCTGCATCCTCCACAACCCTGATGAACAGGTGTAGACTCTCCTTGCTAGGCCCTGAGTTCCACTCTTTCAAAAGATTTACATGAAAGGTTTGTTTCTGGTGATCTGGCATTAGGATTTCATAAGTGACTGGACCCTTTCTGGTTTAGTACATCATATGGTCTGTGCCACTTAGCTAATAGTTTTGTCTCCTTTGTAGGCATCAGAAGTAAAACTTACTGCCCCGGGTTGAAAGATCTTTAGCCGCCTCTAGATTCTGTCTCGCCATGGCAGACACCCCTTCCAGCTGATCTCTCACCTCTAAGAAATAGGCAGCGATGTTCAGGGTTTCGGGTTCCTTGGATTCCCGTCCTTTCTTCAAAACTTCGAGGGGACCTCTCACTTGCCTGCCATACAACAACAACTCATGAGGTGAGAATCCGGTCGAGTCCTGTGGAACTTCGTGATAGGCAAACAATAAGTAGGGGATCCACTGGTTCCAAACGGTGCTGGTATCGGTAACAAACTTGATCAGCATACTTTTCAACTTTTCAATCTTTATAGCCTTAATTCCCAGCAACTGGTAAACCTGCTTTAACAGTTTGGACCTAAAGTTGGTACCCTGGACTGCGAGTATTTCTCTAGGGATGCCCACCCTAGAAAACAACTGTATTAACGATGTAGCCACTTGCTTGGCCTTCACATTTCTCAATGGAAATGCTACAGGGTACCGTGAGGCATAATCACAAATTACAAGAATAAATCGGTTACCTGTTCTACTCCTTTCTAAGGGTTCTATTACATCCACAGCAACCCCTTCAATTACAGGAAGAGATATTTGGGTGCTTTTCCCGGCTTCCACTCTAAACGTGACAATTGCCACTTTGGACAGGTCTTAATGTGCCTGTTAACATCATATAATCCAGGCCAAATAAATCTACCTGCAATCTGTGCAAGAGTCTTACGCTTACCAGCCCACGGCACTGTATGTCCCCACTCTAAAACAGTCTGCCTTAAACTTTGGGGTACTACCAAATGTAAACTTGTGTCAGTCTTTTTATAAAAGGAGCTCTGCTGAAACCACACACTGTTCCTCCTTCAGACAGTTTCTGCCCTCCTGCACTTCAGCTAAGTTGGCATAGAGAGGCTGCAGGGTACTGCCAGCCTTCTGTAGCATTCTCCCACTGTTCCAAAAGAATTTGACCCTGGATACCCAAATAAACATCTGCAGTGAGGTAGGCTCCTCTTCCCCATGAATACATCTAATTCCTATTGTCCCACCCTCATTAAAACATTCATTTGGAGCATAAGTATCCCTCACTAGTGTTTGCGAGCTTCCAGTATCCAGCAAAGCTTGTACAGTCTTGCTATTAACAGTAACCTGCAGTAACTGCTCTATACCAATCCTTTTTTATTGGCAAACTGAACCTGAGCACAAAGCAATAATTAAGACGGCTTAGGCTTCCTCAAAAAAGGACAATTAGACTTGATATGACCTTCCTGTCCACAGTTAACACATCTTGTTTTTACCATTTACATTGGGATGTATTTGCATTTTACTAACATGACCAAGACCTTTCCCCGACCCTACAGACTTACCTGGGCCTGGTACACTGGTCCTTCGGGAGTGCTGGTAGGTCCTCTGTCGTCTCCATCCATCAATGGACCTCTACTTGGCTCCTCAGCCCGCTGTTCAGGGAAGGCATTGGCTCCACCAGATCCCTCTTTCTCTCTCCTGGCTTATCCTTGCTGTTTTACCTCTTCTTGCAGCTGCATAAACTGGTGCTGCATTGTTTTCCCATCGCTGTTCCTGCTTGGCTCCTTCCCGGTCTGCCTTTTCCTCCATCCGTTGCTGGATTTCAAAGTATGATCTAAACACCAGTGGGTCTCTGAGGCTGTGTTTGACCCACCTTCACTCTCCTCCAGCCGCTCATCACCGGAACGCTTTGGAGGCAAGACCTTGGCTCAGCAGCTCTCTCCTTCAGCCAACATTCACTTCTGTTACAAACAATCATCTCAATAGATTACTGCTGGCCATTGGTCATTCCCACTCTGCCACCAACTGTTAGGATGATCCAGGGTCTGATGGAAAATGTTGCAGGAACTCAAGACAAAAGACTGAATTTATCCAAAAAGTGACTGTCAATCATACATCTCACTTGCCTACTATAAGAGTTGCTATTGGACTCATTTGACTTTGTATACAGCTTCCTAACAACATTACCGCAAATATCCACTCACTGACAAAAAGGATAATCTAGCAAGAGCACTAGAAGTGTGGTAGTTGACAAAACACCATTACACGTAAAATATAAAGTTACATTTTAAAATCTTGTTTTAGCAAAAAAAAAAAAAAAAAAAAAAAAAAGTAATGTCCATTATCCAAACCACCAGTATTAATTTCACAAAGATTCTGCCATCAATGTTTCCTTTGATCTATGTCTACAAAATGGAACAAGTGATTAGGCTTCTGTACTGCACAAGTTCATAATTAAAACCCCCAAAAAATTATTATCAAAATGTCTATCTCCACCACTTAAATATGTAAAGACTAAAGTTCTTATAAACTGTACCCAGATTACAGTAAATTACTAAAAATGTTAAAAAGCCTTGAAGTTAAAAGGCTTAAAAGCTTTGAATAACTACTGTAGGCTAAGACAGTGAAATATTGTTTCCTCTCAAGAAGACACACACAGCACGAAATGAAGTTTCTAGTTTCCGTCAATATCCACTACAGTATCACACAATAAAACTGATATTAACATTTTATTGCCAACAGTACAATTACTACGAATAGAACAAATGTGCGTCCAACTGGATGCGTTGTTTTATGAAAAGTTATAATATACTGCAACTTCTCACGACATGTAAACTAATGTAAAACAAAAGAGGTAAATCAGAAGTGTGGAATTCTTTTGGAATCATAGCGAATGAAAATAATGAACATGTGAGCTGACTAGTTACGACAGCCACAAACTGGTACATCATCTCTGCAAAAGCACAGGTGTAGCTCCCTTTCAATTGGTGACACGAAAGGAACAGACAGGTACTTTATAGTAAAGCAAGTACAGATAACTAATATGCATCTTAAAATATACCCAGACCAAGAGAGAGCTACCACGGTGCATAGCCTATTGTATAAACTCAATCTGTGGATTGGGGTCGGGGGTAGCGGGTCGGGGCAGGTCGCAGGTAAGAAGATGGTGTTGCAACGGGTTGCCGGTTCAGGCCGGGTCCTGTAGTAGCGGGTCCGGGTCAGAAGCGGGTCGTAAAAATCTGCCAGGAAGTCAGCAACTTCTAGTGCATTTTTATGTACTGTATACGTGTCCTGAATTACAGTACAAAACCATCTTCAGTTCCAGAAAAGTGACGCTGTTGCTTAAGCCATGAATGTAATCACAGCATGAACACTATACAGTACACCACTTACACTGTACTGTACGTTCCTCAGACATAGGACTGCAGTTTCTGATCTGTTTGTGCCTAGGCTCGGGTAAACTTGTCGCTGACTTTGACAATTGATTTACAGCCTACAGTACCGTACTGTAGATCTACACTTAATTATATTTTAATTTCCATGTTTAACAGTCTGTCAATTTAACAGCTACAAAAAAACTGTTAAACTACCGTACACGTGTTCCTTAGCTTGGATTCTCATTATATAATTAAATACATCGGAGTACAAAAAAAAAAATAGAGAAAAGGCAAAGGTTTCCATGTTTGAGACCATTCATTCGAATCCAGAAAGTCTCTTTTTGTTTTGTTAACTATACTTTGTTCGAGATTTATCTATTACTTAATCTGTAATGATATTTCAAAAGACTGGCTTATAGATTACAACCTTAAAACCTTTTAAATGTCACTTTCTAATTGTATGTTTTTCACCAAAGGGTGATAAGTTGTTAAAATGATAAATATGAAATATTATCCAGACTGTTGCAGGAATATTTACTGAAAGGAAAACTGACTAATCATCCAAGAATGGAAAGGAGCTTCAGATGAATTCAATTTACCAGTTCATGACCACAAATTGAGAACCGCAAGCTGTTTAAAGCATTTGCTGTTACAGTACACAAGAAGCCTAAAGCTTTCTAAAGGTATCGGGTTCTGCTAAACCGCCCTGAAAATGCTAGTCAAAACTGAATGTCACTGCATGGTCATTTGCAAGGGGAAGAAAAATACATTTCACTTCACAGTACTGGAGGGTACTGAACATCTATGGTTAACTAGTTATCATATTGTGAACCAGATCCCAAACTGAAGTTCAAAACATATCGGAAAGTAATTTCTTCAGTTTTCACTTCCAACTAGTTTCAAATGTTTAGAACATTTATCTGATAAAGCTCAGAAACTAAAAAAGGCAAATCACATATTTGCATGTTTACATACGCAATGTCACTTCACTCTGCTACAAAAGCAAAATATTTTCCACTTTTGAAATCAACTCAAATCAGGCTATATACAAGGGTCAGTGGAAATCAAGTTTTAATTTAAACCTTATCTAACAATACTTGACAAACCTGTGCTTAACCACTCAGTGGGTGCTGATCACTAGCACTGCAATACATTGGAGTAATAACAAAAGTATTAAACATAGATCAAATATTAAGCATTACGGACCAACAAAAAAAATACTATTCAACAGAAAGCTCCAGGGTTAAATCTGCTTTTAATACAGTTTTTGAAACCCTCAAAGTTTCCCAGTGACCAAACACATTTATATCTCACAAGCAACGAAATTTCAAACACAGTGATGTAAACTGAACTGGACAAGCATTCTGCCAGACAATGCAAGTTTAGATCAAAGTGTTCACCCGGCTGAACAGATTAATTCACTCGCTACAGTATTTACAGCATACTAATGCAGCTATCGTATCTACTGAATTACTATTAAAACTGAAAAAAAAAAAAAAAAAAAAAACTCATTGAAAAATATATAAAAATCCCCACAGCAAGTAAAAGGTTCCAAAAAGAGAAATAAGAACGAACTCCCAGATCACTGAATTGGGGAATGGCCTTTAAAATGCCTAAAAAGTTCAAACTGAATTTGATGACAGTAATCTTTTGATATAATTATGCATTTTATGCAAATTCTTTAACAAACATTTAATATGGTTTGCATGCACGTGTGGCAGGACGATTGCTCTGCACAAGTGGGAATTAGTATTGGTGTAATTTGTATGTGGGTTTATTGTGTCTTGTTTTGGAGTTGATTTGTGTGATTGCTCTATTGTTTACAGAACCGGACGCTCAGTTGAGACATGCTGCCTGCTAGGTTTGGTTGAGAGGAATGGCAACGAGTGATTGGCTGTCCCGGTCCTCAATCAACAGGTGGGCAGGTCTCGACTGTGTATAAAAATATCCGGTGGAGATCGCTCGGGGCGACTGCAATGCCATGCTAGAGACGGGAGCTGCGTATACTCAGGGGGAGAGGGCCTGCTCTGCAGGAACTACAGCTAGGCAACCCTGAAACTGCAAGCACTGCTTGAAAAGGCAATGCCCAGCCAAGGCCGTATGAAGCAACAGGAGTCATCGTATGAATACCGGCTCTTCAGTAGGTTAGTTTAGGGGATAGTGATCCCATGTAATGTATAGCGAGGGTTAAGTAGTGTAGCAGGTTCCTGGGGTGGGACGCCTTGTTTATAAGGCTAATGCTCACCAGTGTGGCACCTTTTATTTGTGGTTTTCGTACTGTGTTTTATTTTTGTACAGCTTGCTGCATGTGTCCTATGTGCCTTACCATGGCTGGTAACGTCACGTGACCACCTTTGTTCACTTTCGTTCTATGTTTCTGTGAATAAATCCTGCGCGACTGTGCCGGCGTTTCAACTCCACCTCCATTCTGTCTCTGTCATTCTTAAACAGCGGTTACCCACACACGTGACATGAGCACCCTGTCACAGCAGGGTTCAAGTTTGTGCTTGTTAGAGGCTAATGCCGTTGTGCCTGTTCTTGAAATGCTTTGGATGTTTGGTATGGTTACAGAAACAAGCAAAGGACTCCCTTGACCGACTGGAGCCTGTTAATCTGCAGACTTTGAAGGCTGTTCACTTATCCAGAGAAACCTTGATACAGAGCATAGTTAATTCCATTCCAATAAGCCTTTAAGCACTGGGGGACAGACAACTTCTACGAGTGACAGTAGACAGTACAAAAGGAATGGAAATTTCACCCATTTCAGATTTTAAGATGTGCTTGGTTAGACCAGTGTATAGGTAACAAGCTCAGGTGTATCTCATGAATCACAGTAAAACCAGGAATCGATCAAACTACTATGCAATGGCACTCTTATTTCCCATCCTTGAAGCATCTTTTCAAACAGTATTTTCTTCATTTTAAACATAAGATATACACACAAAAACACATATATAGCACTGCCGTTGAAAAAGTGCTGAAATGAAGGACAGTAATTGGTGTCAGTCCAGTTTATCCCTGTTTCAAAAATAGTGATCAGCTATTAATGTCAGGGAAAAGAAAACCAGACACCGATTTTCTGACGCTGGTTTGGCATGTGGGCGTTTTAGGGCAAAGACAACATCCGAGCTAGTAAACTGTCTTACTAAGGGTCTGAGGAGGTATTTCCCCAGTTTCTGTCTGATGAAGTCTCAACATGTTTGTGTGAAAAAGAGCTGGGTTTGTGGTGGTAAAAATGTAAATTTGGATTAAGCTACTTTCTCTCCATGTCAGGATGAAGTAGTCAAATAATGTTAATATCATTTTAAAAACTTGTTTGATGGGATTTCCAACAAAAAAAAATAATGAATTCACAGAAGTCAATGAAGTAAGGGCCCAAGCAACCTCCCCTTTACCTCTTGAGCTGCATGTCCCTAAGACTACGTAAAGGCAGGATGTGAACATTGAATTCTAATACAGTGGAGAAGTATTTATATCATGGCGATCCAATTACAGTTGAAAGTTAATAGCCCATTGTAGCTACAAAACATGAATCCAACTCAGTGAAAGAGTACAGTGAATCTGCAGCTAGTGGGTGGCATAATGGCCCATTTGTTCCATTTTGGTCACATTTGAGACCAAGCCCAGGTTACAGTATACTGTAGTAATATCCATTTGACATCAAACTGAATTACTGTCAGACTCAATTGTAACGAGTTGTAGGCTAATTGTAAGAGTTATGCTGATACAGTAAACTACAAGGTCAGGAGATTTTCCAGGTGTAATCTACACAGGTCTACTTTAGAACATCTTCAAAATGGGCTATATACTCAATCTTGCACGTTACAAGCAAATCACCATTATAAACTCTTATTATTATTATTATTTTGTTTTTATCATATCTACTTATTAAAATGCTCAAATTCTGCCAACATTGTCACATTGTGCATCACTATGCTGGGCATTACTGTTGTTATGCAGCACTTAATAAACAAGATGCCGTTTTAAAACAATAAAAATTGCAACCCATCATTTCCAAAGGAAGGGCCTACAAACTAATTCACTGGAAAACTTTAGGATGACGAATTCCATGGGTTGTGTTGCACATCAATAATATTCCCTTTCTGCAGGTATGCGATTTACATCATATCACATTACCAAACTTTAAATATATGTATTACAACTCAATATTTCCAATTGCTTCATCCAAATTAAAGTTACGTGATGACATTAATATAGTGTTAGCAATGACAAACACAACACGCCAGCCAAAATAATTGTTTATAGATTAAAGTCCAAAACAATAACATATTTAAACAAAACGCTAACGTGATGTACAATATAAAACACATACTTCCGCCCAAAAACACATACTTTAAACCCGAGGTATTTGTTGTTTTAAAGCTAAGCTTTAAATAACAATATGATTTTTGCATCCATGCTAAAACCAAATCGTACCATACTCAACACTATATTGTTTTGCATACGTTGGGTTGCCCTTCCACTTCCAAAAAATTCTCATTGTGGCAAGACTTTCCAGATGACCGTTTCGCTTAACATTCATCCTTAGCACACAGAGACACACAAAATTACAATTACCGTGGCATATACACCTCCCTACACTTACCCGATTCTGAGGTGCATTTAAGCAGTTATTTTTAACGGTTTCCTCCCTCTGTTTGTTCCAAAGTTGACCACTACAGTCCACTCAATCCCGACTGCCACTGACTCAATTGCTTGTCTTTTTGCATTTTTTTTTCCTCCAGTTTTCCAATCTCTTCCAAGACAACCACTACCCGCCGCTCGCTATTGGTGCTGCTCTGTAACTTTGAAGAAGTGATTGGCCAACTGCACCTCAATCACAGTAATGCGGTACCCAGCCGAGGTGTGTGTTGCATTCCAATGTGATACACGTGACTTGTGAGGTGGCTTGTCTTTGCACAGCTGCGCGCGAGAAGTCATACATCAACTTCTAGAATTCTAACTAGTCGGGAGATGTGCTGTGTTAAATGTTTTGCTGTTTGCAGTTAACAGTTTAACTTGTTCGTGTCACATTTTCCAACAACGGTGGTGAAAAGGAAAACGTAAAATAAGTTTTAACGAAGTAAAAACAAATGATGCCGTATGAATAAGTAATTAATTGTTAATAACAACCGGTGTAGGACGCCCGAAACACTACACAGCACGCTCTAGTGTTTTGAATGTAAATTGATAACACTAGTCTGGAGAGTAATGAGCGTAAGTTTAAAACACTCTGCTACGCTTTGAATTCACGTTCAAAACACTCCCTTCAAGACTAAAACACTCCCCCTAACACAATCATATCAATAAACAGTTTAATACTAATATGTACGTGTATCATATTTTATAATCACTGCTTAAATAAAACAGCTACATTTAACGCATTTAGCCTAATAGTTGTATTCCTCAATATGTGTTTTGTTGTTTTATATATATATATATATATATATATATATATATATATATATATATATATATATATATATATATATATATATATACACACACACACACACACACACACAGAGTACCAGTCAAAAGTTTGAGTACACTTGCTGGAAACGAAGTTTTTTTCATAACTGAAATGTTTTATGTCGTATACTTTTCTGTAAATACTTGTAAATGAAAACACATGTTACAATATACAAAACAAAACATAAGGAGTATCAAAGCAATTTTAAAGAAAATTGAAAATTGTCTCTAAATCTTGGATTCCTCAAAATAGCCACCCTTTGCCTTAATAACAGTCTCACAAACACGAGGCATTCGGTTAACAAGTTTCAGAACGAAATCACCCGACATGTCTTCCGAGCTCTTCTGCAGGAATTCCCAGAGATGTAGGGCACTTGTGGGTAGCTTTGCTTTGACTCTTCTGTCCAGTTCGTCCCATACAAGTTCTATGGGATTGAGGTCTGGAGACTGGGCAGGCCAGGTCATTAGATTGAGTTGTCCTTCACTTTCCTTCTTCGCCAGATAGTTCTTGCACAACTTTGAGGTGTGTTTCGGGTCATTACCTTGCTGAAGAATTAAGGACTGCCCAACTAGCCGTAATTCTGATGGAATGGCATGCCTCTGAAGTATGCTATGATAGCCATGCTGGTTGAGCTTGCCATGGACTTGGTAAAGATCACCACCTCTGTCACCAGCAAAGTAACCCCAGACCATAACACTGACTCTTCCATGCTTGGCAGTGGGAACCACACATGCAGAACTCATGCGCTCACCCTCTTTACGTCTTACAAGTACTCTGCGGTTGGACCCAAATATTTCAAATTTTGACTGATCGGTCCATAAGACTGACTTCCACTCCTCAAACATCCAGTTTCTGTGTTTTTTGATCCAGGCAAGTCTCTTCCTCTTATTCCGCACTCTTAACAATGGTTTCTTTGCAGCAATTCCTCCAGTTAGGCCAGTTTCACGCAACCTCCTCTGAACAGTTGATGTTGAAACATCTGTACTTCTAGTAGCATTTAGCTGAGCTTGTATTTCAGGGGCAGTTAAATTTGCTGGTTTCATAGACTTGTGACTTGAATGAACTTGTTCTCTGATTCTGAGGTCACCCTTGGCCTGCCTGACCTTGTTCGGTCCTCATGAGTGCCACTTTCTTCAAATCGTTTGATGGTCTTGGCCACAGCAGTTACAGACACTTGCAAAGTTCTTGCGATTTGTCTTAAACATTGACCTTCATTTCCTAAAGTAATTACAGACTGTCTTTTTTCTTGGCTTAACTAAGCGTATTTTGTCATTTTCTGCTCCCTTATATCCAGGAATGACAAACTTGTACCAATGCTACCTATATTTATAGTAATCATGGACCCTCACCTGTGAACAATAATTGGTGACAAATGGTTAATTAGGTAACATAGAGAACATCTAACAAAGACACTTTTATACTTAGGCCAGTATTCTAACACTGTGTTATACACATTTCAGACTTTTAACTGACTTGGGCTTCAGACTGAAATCCCCTTGCTTTGGGTGACCATTTCACTTAAACTGACAAGATTTTCATTTAAAAATTAAATTTTTGAATGCAATTCAGCTTATATAAGTACATGTATCATATAATGAAATATTAAGTGTTGATAGACAAGTTTATACAGTTAAAAGCATAGATAATCATGAAAAACCTGGTTTCAAGCAGGTGGACTCAAACTTTTGACTGGTACTATATATACATATATATTCTTCTAAACATGTGTAAAATATGTTTAATAATCGTGCTAATCTAAATGTGTCTAAACAAGACTAAATACAAATGCATTCTGTATTTGAGGTATTTGAGCAAATACTATTTAGCTAACTAATCTGTACATGAAATAATGCAATTCTGCCTCAGGTTTGTTGATGTTACGTGCAACGATACACTCTATCTGTATGTACACGAGTTACACTTTATATGTAACAAGTGGTATTTTTCTAATATTTAAAAAAAAAATCATTTTTAAAAAAGTTGTATTAAACAAGATAACATATTCAAAATTTGTTGTATAGGAAAAAACTCTATTATCCCTCTAGAATGATTGTTGTTGTTTTTGATGCAAAATAACTTAAACCAGTATGCTTGAAATAAAGTCACCCTGTTAGCCATAGATTCCAATTCACTGTACTCGTGCGTGTGTGCGTGCCTGTGGTTTATTGGCTGTTCATTACATGTAAACAGTATATATATATATATATATATATATATATATATATATATATCTAAGATATATATATATATATATATTATAAACCAAAACGCATCGTTAATTTTCAATTCAATTAAATTAATTAAGCTGAAAAACGTTTGTGGAAATACAAATTTAATAACATAACTGTAAAAAATCTACGTAAATGCTTTGATCGTAAAGTATTGTAGTGTTGTGCGTGTAAGACTGTTTTGAAAGTAATAAATGCTTTGAAGTAATATATAGTGTTTTGAGCGTGAGTGTTTTGAAAGTAGTGTTATAAATGTGACCTGAGTGTTTTGAACGTATTTTGATAGAAAATACTTACTGGTTATAAAGCAAAAGCCAACAATTTTTTTACCAAGTCAAAATGGGACAATTCTGCGTGGGCGTGGTGTAATGTTGATAACTGCTCTGCCTCAAAAAGTACGTGAATGGCGCTGGAATAGCAAACTGATTTCAGTCATATCAAACCAGTTGCTATTAGAAACAGGGTCAGAACACTGATTCTCCATTGTGCCTTTTTATCCATTAAGGACATCATCACCAAAATTAAACCAGTCAATGAAAAGGTAGACAGGAGAAGCACATTATGATACATTTGATTTTATAACGATTTTTCAAATCTTTTAATAACTTTTCCAAATGTCTCACAAACTATTGATGATGATTGTTGTAAAACCGCTTATTTAGTCTTTGTAACTTCATGATATCTTAAGCCTGGAATTCTGCGTTGAGTCATAAAGCAATACCATTGCTGTTTGTTGTTGATTTCAATCATCCTCTGATGATTGAAATCAAACATTCCACAGTTCAGCTCACTGACAGCTTTTTTTTTTTTTTTTTTTTTTTTTTTTTAAATTTAGTCGTTGCCAATTATTATTTATTTTCTCCCAATTTGAAATGGCCAATTGTGTTTAGGCTCAGCTCACTGCTGCCACCGCTGCGCTGACTCGGGAGCGGCGAAGACGAACATACGCTGTCCTCCGAAGCCTGCGCCATCAGCCGCCCGCTTCTTCACACACTGCAGATTCACCATGCAGCCGCCCAGGAGCTACAGCGTAGGAGGACAACGCAGCTCCCAGGCAGCTAACAGGCAAGCCCACAGGCGCCCAGCCAGACTACAGGGGTCGCTGATGTGCAGTGAGCAGAGGACACCCTGACCGACCTAGACCCCTCACCCCCAGGTTTCTGGCATTAAGGCAGTGATTCATAAGGGGAGAGTGACAGGCCAGGCTAATGCAACTGAACTGCACAAGCAGAGGCTGTACCTGTTGCTCAGTGCCTTGCACTCCAGCCCTTAACCACAGTACAGAAGAGCCATCATGATCACTTGCATCACGAATTACATATCTGGTATATTTCCTTTGCATTCATTACCTCGTTTTCACCATAGAGGTCAGATGTACAGACCACTGTTACCCTGTACCACATAATATAATGTAAAAATGTAAGGTAATGTAACAAACTAATGCACCTAATATGTTTTCCTTGTGCTAGGAAACACTGGAAAATACATCTTTATCACAGAGGCAGCAACTATGAATGAAACTCTGCTCTCCTGGCTTAGACTGACAGAGCTAAAAGAGGCTAATGGAGAGAGCTCATTACCGCTACACAATGTCCAAAAACCATTAAATATCATGTTTGTGAGTCTTTGTCACAGAGTGAATTTTACTGCTGTTTGAGATTTCATAATACAGTGTTCACGTCTTACCAAAGGTGGTCAGGAATTTGGTATTCATTTTAAAGGAATATTGAAAAACTATTAAAGTTACTAAGATTTCACATTAGAACCTGCATGAATAAGGCTTTTGTCTTGCCTTACTGGATGCTGAAGATAATGTTCTTACTTAAAACACATCCAGACTTGACTAATGTACAGCCCTGCATTGTGGTATGCTGCAGGCAACAGAAAGTGTTTCTGCTTGGGTTCTGACAAATCGTATAATCAGCACTGGCAGAATTGACATTAAGATTCTTGGTAGTTGAGCCTTGAATCAACTGACTCAGGTCTATGACAGGCACTCCCTTGGTCTACCACTCATTGTGCTTTGGTATTTCTGTATAAACACAAAGATGGTGTTGTGTATCAGTTTCATCGATGACACATAAGAGACCAGGTCAGTGGCATTTCAACAACTCCAGGCTGGGAAGCTGTACCTTATTCACAGTCAAGCGCTACACTGGCCAAAAAAATGGTTGCGACTCACTACTGAAGTCAACAAATATACCCTCACACACTAATTTAAGTAGCGTCCTTTATGAACAAGCATCCTGTGGAACATAACAAGCAAATGAGTTTACATAGCTCTAAACTATATAAGCAAAGGATACATAAAAAGGTTAGAATACAAGAGTATGAGGGCACAAAATCTTAAGCATGGTAAGAAACACTTGATTTCTCATCAGGTTCTTCAGCTTACATAGGCACTATCCTATTCTCATCTCAAAGTGAGGGAAGGAACACAGGGTGTGAGACTATTTCAAATCGGCACATCAGAAATACAATAACTCAATGTTTTTTTTTTTTCTGTTGTTGTTTTGTTAAGTGTTGTTTTTGTTATACGATAATAAAGTCAGTTTGAATAGATTATATATTTGATCAGTATTAAAATAAAACTAAGAAAGGTGTACCAGCTTTGTGTCACAAAATAAAATCACTAAAGATTCAATTTGGCATTTACCTGTTCTTAAAAATTGTTATATCCTGTACATGTAATTTCTTTCAATGGCTTATGTTCTTTGATTCGTGTATAGCATTTGTTACTGTGAACTGTGTTGCCATGCAAACTGCTTTTGCTGCCTTCCTCCATTCAAACATATCACCCAGGTTTTTGTAAACGAATATGGTCGTCACATCGCAATTTGGGGTTCATACTGTGTTGCAATACCTCTTTAAATATGCAGCAACTCAGTTAAAAACATGACTGCAGTAGTCCTAATTTGCTGCCACCTGGTGGATGAAGCAGATATTAGATTACATCTGTGTGTACTTAACACATGCTGTGTTCTGCAGTGGAAGGTTAGGCCAAGGTGAAAAAAACAGCACTTGAACATTTTCTTACCTCTAATTAACAACATTATCACGTGGAAGGTATGTGGAAGGAACTTTCAATTGAAGCACACTTAAAATTACCAATATGAAAAAAGAATTGCAAGTACAAAACATCATTTATTGTATTTCTCAGACACAGTACACATTAAAGCACAATTACTTTTACTGTTGTACAAACCAAATGACATAAAGAATGTTGGTATATAAAAAATAAAAATAAGACACTTTCATCCCTAATTTTCATCAGTGTGTCTCGGTTCATATTTGAAGTGCTAATTATTTTTATTGTAATTTATTTAATACTGTACAGTACTTACCTGTAAATTAATTATAAGTTTATTCGTTCTGATTATGTGTCTATCACATGTTTAAATGGTAATAGCTTATTTTTTTTGTCTTTTTGTACATTTAACATGTTATGACTAGATGACAATATAAAGAAAATAATAAGTTGTTAGCTCTGCAATAAATAAACACAATGTGTGATTATTGTGTGATTATATACTGTTATTTTAACAGCTTCAGAGTTGCTAGGCGTCAGTGAGCTGAAGAAAAAAAGCCCTAGTTTTTCACTCTGGAAATCATATATTACATGGACAGTGCGAGAAACCAAAATCCAAGCCAAACTGCACAAAAATAGTAAAATATATTCAGCTTTCTTCTCTAATTACTTTGTTTAATGCCAACACAGTAGGAGAACTGTGCAGAATTGCATAGCAGAATACTGCATTATTGTCCTATTGTAGGCATTAGGACTGGAACAATACTATTGCTCCCATCTTTCAATATGCCTTGTAGGATATTGTAAACATCCGGTTCACAGACCCTATAAAATGAACCGAGTGTACCTGCAAACTGCATTGTAAACACAAGTGAACCCGGTCCTGGAAAAAAATGGAAAAGGACCCAAAAAAAAGCTTGCATCCAAACAAACTCGGTTCGTTTGCTTGCAGATAAGTATGAACAGCAAGCAAATTGATACACTGTTTCAAATGAAAACTAACCAGACCTAGTCTATTTGAAACAGACCCAGTATGAAAGCAGCCTAAGCTGAAACTTAATGCACAAAATAAGATGGTGTCATTTCAGGAAAACTCAAAGCTCTTCTAATCAAAATCATCTGCAATGAAGAATGCAGTAACAGACGATATCTCTATCTTCCTTTATAGATACAGATATCAGCAGGCAGGAATATCAAACAAAGAACAGAGCGTGTTAAACACAGTCCCTTGAAAATCCCTGTTATCAGTCATCACAAACAGTTTTTGACCAGCCAGCCTGAAGATGTTAAAAAAAAAGAAATTACAAACAACAACCAAAAGGGACATTTTACAATGACATTTGGCAAATCAAAGTGCAACGTTCTTTTCACAATATGTTTTTGATCAATATGAACTGATCTGCTTAGTAGCAGCAAGACTTACTATTTGCAAAACTAGCTTACAGGTAAAATGTCTTCTAATGGTCATTACAGTAAAGTACAAAGATTGAACTGAACTCATTTAATATACATGTTTATTTTCATCTTTCGGGTGCTTATTTAGGTAACATTCACACAAAAATCCTTATAATTTGTAAATACCATTTTAAAACAGACTATATTAGTATGCCAAGATTTTTTTGTACACGACTCAAGACTTCTTACGATAACTCCCCCTAAATGAGCATATAAACAGCAAATAACATGCTACATTTAAGTTTGTCGTTAACCCATTTTAATTTTTTTTTTTTATTATCTATGTTAGTGTTGTTCAACTCTTGAAGAAACCAAGGCCCTGCTGTTCCAAATCCTAAACACAACAGGTATTTACCTCCAGATAATGTGTTTATTGAAATTATCCAATGCATATTCTTTGGTAAAGTTTAATAGCAACAAGCAACTTTGTTACATGTACTGCAGGAGTAGCTAATTTGTTCCAAGAATGTTTGTTCCTATCTTTAACCAGTACAATTAGAAACTGTCCTGTTCCTTATGGAATAATTTGCTTTTGACTTTGGGCAAAATAAGTCCTTATATTATGCACTGGCTTTGCTCTCTTTTTTAAGAACTCATACAACAAACAGTCCTCTCTAGCTGGAGACATTCTATCCCTTTAATCTTATCTTTATACTGCTTGTATTAATTTATTTCATCAAATAGAACCAATTGTTTTCTAGGTGATCCTCTAGTACTTATTTAGACTGAATACAACAACAAAAAAACGCATTGTGGCAAAGTGGTTAACAGTGTGCAGGAGTGCTGCGGTGATCGATATAGACAGACAACGATAATCCAGGTGCAATGGTGTTTTATTTGTACAATCAAAAGTCTGATGACAAAGAGGCAGTAAATAATAAAAATGACAAAGGAAATACAGCAACGTGTATTGCTCTGTTTTAATGCATATGTTGGTCCCGAAATAATAACAGTCCCGATCTTAAACATCCACACGTAACACAAAGCACCAACACAAGTCCACAGTGAGTGCTATAGTGCTCGCAGTTAAAATACAATTTTTCGTGAACAATGGTGCAGTGATGTCCAGGTAACTGTTGGCCTTTGGCGACAGCTCCGGATCGTGTTTAGCCATCTAACAACAACAAATAAGTATAATTAGACAAGACAAAACACTCACGATAACAATACAGGTTTTTCTTCTGGTTTAACATTAACCATGCAAAGGAACAGATCACTTTGCTGCGTCCCCTTTTGTACCGTCAATCGTGACCCCTTGGTTAACGAGTGCAACTGCTCCTCCAATCCGCGGCTGCCACACTGTTTCCCTTCCAGGTCGATGCTTTAATATACCGTAGCTCTGCCCCCCCCTTCTAGATGGCCGACTTCCATCTAACCCTGGGAATGAATTGTCTTTACACAGCTCCCTTACAGGTCGGAAGGGAGATTTATCACCAAGAATCATTCTGTCTCTGTCACACATATGTATCCAATCTTACACTTCTTTCTGGTACATAAGAAATAGTGAGAAAAAGAACAGATCAAATGATGTACATACCTTTAAAAGCATCCAGGAAACACAGGTAAAAGGTGATCCATTGTGTCCCAAATCACTGCAGCAGCAAATCCAGCAACAGCAAAGAAATGATGAATGACCAAAGGCAAGTCAAATGTTACTTTGTCAGCAGAGATCACTAGATCTACCAGCAAAGTCCACAGGCCACAAAGAAGGACTACACCGCCTCCCTCGTATTGATGAGTCTCTGGACTTGGTTGCGGGCTCGTCCTGGTTCTCCTCCTTGGATCTCAAAAGCTGCTACTACCTGGTGGCCAAGACACCGGCTGCATGTCCAAAGACAGCTTACACCACTGGCAGAGGACTCTGGCAGTTCAAAATAATACCGTTTGGGCTATGCAATGCACCTGAAGAATGCCCTGACCCAGTCTCCTGTCCTCTCTCCCCCAGACCCACACCTGCAGGAGCTGTGCTGTCCCAACAAGGCTCTGCTTTGCCTGGGGCACGCTGCCTGGCTTCTGCCGCCTCGCACCTCCCAAGGATGCCTGCTTCGCACCACCCAAGGATGCCACGTCTGCATGGCCTGGGGCTGCCTGTGGCTCTGCATCGCCTGAGGCTTCTGGTGTCTCTCTTATATCCCCTAGGGCTGCCGAGGGTCCCGCTTCGCCCGAGTTGCCGAGGGTCCCGCATCGCCTGTCTCTCCTCTGCTTCTCCTAGAGTTGCTGCCGGTCCTGCTTTGCCTGGGGTTGCTGAGGGCTCTGCTTCGCCTGGGGTCATTGAGGGCTCTGCTTCGCCTGGGGTCGCTAAGGGCTTTGCTTCGCCTGGGGCCGCTGCTTGGCTTCCGCCGCCTGGGGCCGCTGCTAGTTCTGCAGGACCAGTCGAAGCAGAGCCTGTGCCTCAGAAAAGGGGGCTGCCAGATACAAAGAAGTGGGGGGAGGTCAGGAGACCAGCTCCCCCAGCCGCACTTTTGCGGCTGGAAGTATGGTGGCCAGAGCCCAACAAAGGGGAGCTGCCGGCCATGAAGAAGGGGTGCAGGAGGTGGGAGGTCAGGAGACCAGTTCCCCCTGCTACAGTTCGGCTGGAGCCCCAGAAGAGGGAGCTACCAGCCAGGAAGACATGGGGGGAGGAGGACCTCCCACCATGGCCACCGCTAGGGATTATTCCAGACCCCTCTTTCGGGACACTGAGACTGAGCGGGGAGGTGGCCGTCTGGGGGGGGGGGGGGTAACAGGGCGAGCAGCCCTGTTCAGTATTATTTTAGAACAGGGTTTGCCCCACCGCCCCTGTACTGTTTTTTGTGTTTATTTATTATTTATTATATATCTGTATGACAGCGAATCGCCATGTGCGTTATTGTTTTGTTTTTGCAGCGTGGATGGGAAGCCCATCCACGTTAATTAAAACTTGTGCAGAAGGTTGCCATCTCCTGAATTAAGAGATTTAATTTGTTGCTAACCGGGAGATGGTCACCTGTATAAATACCTGCAGCTCTCTGCACTCCGTGTGGGTGTACGGAGGACTGCGAGGAGTACTGAGAGCAAGAGCAAGAGCAAGAGCAAGTGTGAGCAGCAAAAGTTACTTAGTCAGTGAAGTCTATGACCAGCACCTTTTTGTTATTATTTTGTGTTCGTGATTTGTTTGTTATTCTCTTTTATTTTGCTCTGTGAGCAAGAGTAAGTTTTTGTTAAAACCTTTTATTTACTTTTGTTATTTAATAAACGACGCACGCCGCACCTTTGAACTGCAGATACCTTTGTTGTTCTTCCTTCTTCTGGTCTGACATCACTGCACGCCATTTCCTGCCACAGGGGCATTACAGCTATGGACAAAAGTTTTGTATCACGCCCTATAGAATTAATAATGTTACGCTGACATATTGAAATTACATATCGCATTGTAGTTTTCCACAAATTGGAAAATGTAACATTTCAAAATCTAACATGAAATACTGTACTACTATTTTAGTTTCTGGTAGACTTTTGAGATACCATTTGGTAGTTTCTTTGATTGTATGATGTTAAATAAAATATCGAAATTATGTTCATATACGTTTCTTTTTAATTATGTGTGCATCCTAATAATCTACTAGGTGATGCAAAACGTTTGACCATATATGTAAATTATATTAAAGTACATAGCCTACGGTGTGCTACTGACAACTACTGTGTGTCCTGGTGCAGACTAGCGGGACCGCACAGTGAAAATGCCTTGCGGTGCCAGGCCATTCTGTTATATTCAGGGGCGTGGTTTCCCAACACGCAAAACACGCAATTGCGTGGGGCACAGCATGATTAACCACAGTGTATAGGTAACAAGCTCAGGTGTGTCTTATTCAACTCACAGTAAAACCAGGAATGGTTCAAACTGTGTACAATGGGAGTCTTATTTCCATCCCTGAAGGGGAGTAGGTAGAGCATAGTTTACCAAATGATTCTGCTAGTTACACACACAAGTCTCCAGTATTTAATTTACACCATTTTTGTGAAAAGAAAACACACCATGTCTAAAACAAATATGGTTCATTCCTGAATACTTATTGTGAAACAACTTAGAAGGTTAGTTTTCACCAAAGTTGATACTAATTTTATCTGAAACTAACTGTTTCTTTCACAAGTATGATGCTTGTAGCACCCTGGAGTAAACAGCTTTAATAAATAGGGAATATATTGCTTAGGGCTTGCTGTACATCTGCATAAACAGACTTGCAATATAATTTTCGAAACAAATTGCATATGTCACTGAGCAATTAATGTCATTTTGTCTTAGTATTCCACAGGAATACATATAAGCAGCCAATCTTAATCCCTGGGGCAGAAGGCATTTAAAAACACTTCATGATTGCATTCTGGAGATGCAGTGCTAATATACTGCTGTGTCACCTTGACCCTGAACAATTTATATTAAAATATTTTAACTAATTAAGTTGAGTTAATTTTTAAAGCTGTTTTCATCAGTGATGAGTAGAAAGGAATGCAAAACTAGCAGAAATTGTGTATTGCCTTTAATCATCGCCTACTGTTTACAACTGGCTGGGGTGGGAATACCAAGCAGAACATACTGTATACGAACATAACAGTTACTGTAATTAGTATGCTTGCAGCGCTTGAAAATACCAGCATGTACTCAAGTCTTGAAAAAACCTCAACACATTTTAGGCAAAACCTCTACACATTTTGGATCACGTTTTATTATTTCTATTGTTATTATTTGCAGCGCAGATGTGAAGCCGCCGCCATTATTTTGTATTTTTTATTTTAAAACCTCCTGAGGATGCGTGACTGATCAGGTACTGATTGTTTAACTAGCTGACAGTAACCCATCCTTATTAGTCTCGTGCAGACGATGGCCAGTGTGTAATAAGATAATTAATTAATAGCTAGTTAAACCCCTCGGCCAGAATATAAAAGCCTGCAGCTATCTGGGCAGGAGGTGACGTAAGTTTGTGGAAGAGGTAGTAAACAATTGCTATACGTGCTGGTTTATACACTAGCACGATACTTGTTTATTTGTTTGGCCAACTTGCCGTTTGTCTGGTGTTTTATTTAAACTGTTTGTTTTGTTTAATAAATAAACTGAGCGCCGTAGCGTTTCAGTTTGCCTCGCCATTCCTCGTTTTTGTGCCAAAATTATCCGCCCGTTAGTTAGTCAATTCGTTTGTTAATTCGTCAATTGGTCAATTTGTCCAGCAATTCGTCCATAAACTCGTCAATCCATACAGTAATTCAATTTTTTTTTTGTTAATCTAATTAATTAATTTTGTTAATTGATTAATACGAAAGGCTATACTTGTAATAGTAAATGTACAACTGTCAATCTCGCACTTTTTAGCCAATGGGAGCACACGCTAATATTTTCCAATGAAAACCCAACCTCATTTAAAACTGCTTCAGCCAATAATATTTAGAAGGGCATTTCAAAAGATATTATATATAACAAGATACTCGACTCAGTTTCAACGGAGACTTCCGTCTCACTGCGCGCAAAGCATTGCGGCATATAGAGATATATAGTTAGGCAAAAAAAAAAAAAAAGATCTGTGGAGAGTCAATGCAGGCTTACGAAATGTTGCTGTTTTTCGCCATATTAAAAAAAAAAAATGTCGGTAGTTTGTTTACAGTAATATATTGGTGTGTCTTGATATTTTATGTTGTAATCTTATGTATTTCTAAAATAACCGGTGTTACCAGACTGTTAAATGATTAAATAACTACGCTTCTTTAGAGCGATGTTTCTGCGCATGCGCCAACGAACAGGACAGTGCTCAAATAGCATTTTTCATAAGAACTACGTATTGTCAGTTTGCTAATGTTGCCGTTTTCTTCAAAAGGCCTTGGGCAAATGTGAAATCTGCTTCAATAGCTCAATGCATTTTTTTTTTAACATGGCGAAAACCCGCAACATTTCGTACGCCTGCACTGACTCTCCATAGAATTTTATTTGCCTAACTATGTACCACAATGCTTTGCGCTTAATGAGACAGACGCCTCCATTAAAAATCAGCGGCGTCGAGTATCTTGTTAAATAGAATATCTTTTGAAACGCCCTTCTAAATATTATTGGCTGAAGCAGTTAAGGGAGGCTGCTTTTTCATTGAGCAAAATATTAATGTGTGCTCCCAGTGGCTAGAAAGGTTGCAATGTTTTCGGCACAGTGCGAGATTGACAGTTGGAAGTTTGCCTGGTTGATTGGATATTTGCAGGTCCGTACAGCCTTTTGTATTAATCAAGTGACAAATTCATTAATGATTTAACAAATACATTTATGAATTACTGTATGAATTCACAGTTTTATGGACGAATTGCTGGACAAATTGACCAATTCAGGAAATAAAAAACAAATTGACAAACTAACGGCCGGATAGTTTCTGGTCTGTCGTCACCACTGCAAAGGCACCCTTTCACACCCCCCACTTTTGGTTCTTTGCTTTTATTGTATACTTCAGTTTGGAATATGCAGATATTTCAAAGACAATACCATAGAAATAAAGGTCACTGCTGCTTCCTACTGCTCAGTTTCACTCCAGTGGTATAGCTGGTAATGTGGCCTACAGCATAGGAAGTTATTACTATAAATACCTGTAAGAAAAACTGTTCTGCATTGCACTTGGAAATGTGTATACCCTGAACAGAGTATAAAAACATTCATTATATAATGCTGCTCATGTGATTATTTCTACCCAGAACAAGAAGAGTGTTTTCCTAATGCAGTACAGTCATACCAATGTGCCCTTGCAGCAGGTAGGTTTTTGGGGTATCGGTTTAGTATGAAGATTTTTTTTTTTTTAATCATTATGAAGCTGTATACATACAAGCTTACAAACAGCTAAACATCCAAAACTTAAAAAAACCCCAATAATTTTGAATTAGACATATAGTACTGTACAAACCCATTAATACACCTGCCAAACTAAAAACATAATCATCTCATCTTGAAAATCAAATTAGATAATATAAGATTCAAATTTGATGATGCTTTGGATAATCAGTCGTATTGAAATGCAATTTCAAGATGGTTTCCACAGCCACATTTAATAAGAGGTCAAAGTCAAGTCCATTCATTTATATATACCTTCCTTGGTACAGTCTGAAGTCTGCTAGTTTCATGATAGACTGCTCCCCTGGTTCTCTTGCTCTTATGCTGCTGTGTGTCATTTTATTCATTGGCTATGTTACTGCTGGAGATGGGTTGATCATTTTGTTGTTTGTTTCTATTAATCTAGGCCATAATGGCAGAAATGTAAGTTAGGAACACAAACAGTCACCACCAAGTAAAGAAGTAAATAATTTTTTTCCAACTGGTTTTAAAAATAAGTTTTTAAACTTTTTTTTGCACTATTTAGCTTACTTTTTTAGGTAACTGGCCATCCTGTTTCACAGATAGAGACGGACCATTTTCAGTCACTGGCTTGTTTCCACAGTTCCAGTCCACTGGATTCAGAAGCTCTGCATGGGCTTTTTGTGAGTCCACACTGGGTTTAATGCAACAGTAAGCAGGGCCAGTCCAGTAAAGAAGATGACACACCAAGGCAGGGCAAAGTTTTCTTTAATTTCATCCCAATGACACCAGCTTACCCACCACATGTGGTAGGTGAGCACCATGCGACAATGGAACATGTGGATCATTAGCCACTGGTTGGCCTTCCAGAAGACAGTTTTTAACCAGCTAACCTTGAGAATGAAAAAAAAAAAACAAATTATAACAATCCATAATGGTAAAACCTGCCCTATTCCTCATTTTGCTGGGTGGAAACAAGTGAAAACCTCCAGGCCATCTTCTACTTTATTAGAATGCTACCAGTGAGAGTATATTGAAAAGTTATAGTTTACCTTAAAATAACATAATAGTAATATATATTATATATATTATATATATATATAATATATATATATATATATATATATATATATATATATATATATATATATATATATATATATATACCTTCAGAAATATCCATGAAATGCAAGTGAATGGAGTGCTCATCTCAAGTAGCAGTGCCACTATAGGTAAATAGTGACCAATTGTAACCCAAATCACTGCCCCAGTAAATCCAGCAACAGCAAAGAAATGATGAATGACCAAAGGCAAGTCAAATGTTCTGAACACCAAATTGGATCCATGAAGAGCAAACATTTTCAAAGAGAAAAAACCATGTAGCTATAAGTAGGGTAAACCAAGACCAGTTCTGCTGTGTTATTACTTTGTCAGCAGAGATCACTGGATCTACCAGCAAAGCCCACAGGCCTGCTCTTACACTGTGGATCCCAAATACTGCACGAGCCACTGCAAGGTCCCAAAACACCTTCTCCTTTGCCGACAAGGAGCAGTATGTCTGAGCGAAGCAAGCTGACACAACATGGCAGAGCAGAAACACTGCAGAATAGAAAAGAAATCCAGCAGCAATTACTTTGTATCGCACATTACAAGAAAAATAATCCATATCTAAAGTGCAGGGGGTAAGAGAGCTCTCGTGGTTGGAACTCATCTTATGACTGTTGCCCAACACAAGAATACACCACAAGCCAACTTCCCTAAAATTATCTGATCTGAAATAACACTTAAGGCAAAAAAAGTTATATATATATATATCTATTATAATATATATTATATATCTATATATATATGATATATATATATATATATATATATATATATATATATATATATATATATATATATATATATATATACATACATATATTATATATAATATACATGAAAAGTAAGTAGAAAAGGTGTTAAAACCAAGCCTCGGAGCAGCACGCCTTTCTTCATCTGGTAGAGTTAACAGTGCCATGGGAAGATGCTGTGGATGATGGATATGAAAGGAAGAAATCTTCGGTATGCCCAACTAGCTGCTGAAGCGGAACAGCGAGGATGGAGAGTCCGAGTTTACCCAGTGGAGGTGGGTTGTCGAGGATTTGTGGCACACTCTACAACCCGGTTTCTCAGAGATGTCGGGTTTGGTGGCCAAGAGTTGCATCGCACAGTGAAGAACTTATCTGAACCAGCAGAAAGGAGCAGCAACTGGCTGTGGTTGAGATGGA
Source organism: Polyodon spathula (assembly GCF_017654505.1). Classification (NCBI taxonomy): domain Eukaryota; kingdom Metazoa; phylum Chordata; class Actinopteri; order Acipenseriformes; family Polyodontidae; genus Polyodon; species Polyodon spathula. The sequence goes on from NC_054539.1 coordinate 23,196,064, forward strand.
AAGATTCTGTATGGGGATCTCAAGCACAATAGAAAGAAAGCAACGCTGATGTACAGGTAAGTAAGCTGGGCTGAGCTGAGTGGGGGATGGAGGGGGCTGATGCTGGAATGCCAGAATCACTGTTGAGCCCTCTTGAAGTGTCGTGGGCTAGTCAACGAAACACCAAGAATGGAAGGTGCCCACTTGAAGACCCCAGAGATGTACCCTATTTAGCTCCATCCAGACGGTTGTCATGCTGATGCACTGGGGAGACCGCACTGGGTTGATCCCCGGAGCCAGCATTGCAGCCGTTGTGTGTGCTGATGCGCTGGGGAGGCAAAATGAGCTGATCCCTGGAGCCAGCATTACATTTCAGTAATCAACACCAGACAGAAGGATATCTACATCATCAGCTGGAAAGAAATGCAAATGGATGGAGATGCAGAAGGACCACATTAGTTTAATGCAATGTTACACCTTAGTTGGTGCTTATCTTGGCGAGAGCCGAGTTCAAATCAGCATGAAGTCATCTACTCTCATGTAATGGAAATCATTATTATAATTTATCTGTACAATTGTTGAATAATCTGTGTAGTACTGAGTCTGACTCAAAACTAGTTGTTGGAGATGGGGTGTCATTCAAGCAGGAAGGGAGTGGATTGGCTGGTGCTGAAAGAACTGAAATAGGGTGGAGAGTTTGACTTACTGTTTTGAGGTTTTTCCCATCCGGAAATCGAACCCGTTGGGCACCTCGATCCAGCACGCCACTTGCCCATCTGGTTCTTTGAAGTGGAGAAGCCACTGTAATGAAGCCTTCTCGGTCCAGACTGTGAATGGCTTACCATACAGGTATGGTCGAAAGTGGCGGATCGACTGCACCACCGCCAACAGCTCCCTCCGGGTGACACAGTAGTTCCTCAGTCTTGCTGAGGACCTTACTGTAGTAGGCCACCACTCATTCTCCTTCGGGACACACCTAGGAAAGCATGTCCCCAAGCCTGGCATCACTGGCATCGGTGTCGAGCAGGAAAGGTTGTGCTGGGTCAGGGTAGGTGAGGACAGGGGCCGTGGCCAGCACTTGTTGGAGCTGGTGGAACGCGCAGTCACATTCCTCGGTCCAATGGAACCACCTCCTCTTCTCCGTGATGGAGTGCAGTGAGCAGGCAATGTCAGCGAACTCCTGGATGAACCACCAATAATAAGAGGCCAGCCTCAGGGAGCCCCTGACTTGGTGGAATGACACCGGCTTTGGCCACCCTTGTACCACCTCCACCTTGGCTCTTCAGGCCCACGGTCCGCATACGGCCCAACATCTCCGTCAGGTTGGCAATAGCCATCTTCGGCTTGGCCTAGTTCAACCTGTCAGCAGCCTCTCTGCAGGTCAAGGAAGCTAAACTACTGGGATCCCGGGATTTCGTCCAGGGCCTCATTGATGCAAAGGAGCAAGTAGGCATCCTTCTTCATGACTGCATTGAGTCGTCGCTAGTCAATGTAAAACTGGAGGCTGCCGTCCTTCTTCGGTGAGAGCACTATGGGAGCCATCGGATGGCTCAATCACCCCATCAGTGGCCATATCTTGGATAGTGCCCTCCGCGATCTCCCTTTTGGCAAGCGGAGCTGGCGAGCATGTTCGTGGCTAGGCAGCACATCCCTTGTGGCGATGTGGTGTTGGAACAACCCAGTCCACGTGCAGTCTTTGGACTTCAGGGCAAAACAGGCCTCATATTCCTCCAGGAGTCCTTGCAGTATGTGGCGCTGTTTACCATTGAGCCCCTCCATGCTGCACAGATGGTGATCCTCCATGGCTTCGACCTGCAGTGAAGGAGGCTGTGAGACTAGCACGCAGGTGGACAGCCAGGTGGTGGTACTAGTAAGTAGTCAGACAGACTGGCTGGCGGTCCAGACTTTGGACCATTGAGCAGGTAGGCGAGCTGGTGATTCGGTGGGATGATGTGCAGGCAGGCAAGCTGGCGAGCCAGTGGGCTGGTGAGCATATGGTGGGCTGGTGAGCAGATGGCGAGCTGATGAGCCGGTTGGCTGACGGACAGGCAAGCTGCTGAGCAGGTGGATAGGTGAGCTGGTTGCTTGGTGATTAGGCAGTGAGCTGGCGTTTGTCAGGATGATGCCCTTGGCTTGGCAGGCCTCTTCCCCTCCGGGTTGCAGCAGTAGTAGGTTGACCTCCCCCTTGTACCCATAGCTGTTGCTGTCCCAGGCCATTAGGACGTCAGCCCTCAGAATGCACTCCTCCCTGATGTCTGCAAGCCAAACCAGGTGCTGGCGCTTGATGCCCCCCAGGTTAACTTCAAGCTCCTGAATTCACTGGAAACTGGGGCCCATGAGGCTTTGTTGACTTCTCCACAGCATGGCAACAGTCCCAGCTGAATGAGTGTGATGGTGGCGTCGGTGTCGACCAGGGCTCTGCGCGGTACCCCACTTCAGGGTACATGCATGTGGCTGCCCCATCTGACCAGCACCACTGTCACAGTGTCTTGGTTTGTTGTAGGAGTAAGCTGTATATCGCGGGCCAGCCCCTACTTCCCTCACCCGTGGTCTTTTACTGCTGAATTTATTGCAATAAAATCATAAAGTATGGAAGGGAACTGGGAGTCGAAAATTAAAATAAATTATTTTATTTGTTTGTTTTACCCTACCCTTTCCTGCTCTATCTCTCTACACACACCCTTCTCTCTTACTCTTATTTCTTCCAATCCTTCCAGTCTTTTCCCTGCACTCCCTTATATGCCCTCGCTTCACCTGCCCGTTACACAGACCCCTGGCCCCTTGTCTTTTGTGCTAAATCTTCACCCCAATTCTCCTACACACACACACACACACACTATACTATACTATACTATCTCTGTTTTCTCAGAGCACCTCTCTGGGTTAACACTTAACCAGCTTAATGGCCGCCAACACCTTCCTCAGATTGTCCACATGGCTGGCCATGCCTCCAATATTGTATAAATCACTGGCACTTAAAAGACAGACACACTTGAGTCATTATCCATGAGGTGTTGTAGCTATTAATATTGAAAAAGATGAGGGGAGGTGAGGAGAGAAAATTCTAAGCCGCCATTGTTCTCACAGGTCACGTGTCGTCCCTGATATAATCAATCCTTGAAAATGTTTTATGGTGTGGTGAAAAGTATGAAAAGTTCCTGGCAGTTGGATTCTGTGCACGCCATAGATCAATCAAATTTAGATCCTTGGATAAATGTCAGAGTGCTTTAGAGGTTGAAGTTTGTGTGTTAGTGATACAAATATTGGATTTATCTAGTTTACAATCAAAGCTTGTGTTCATATCAGCCCCAATAACCAGTGTATACTTTGCCAATGACAACAACTTTTTGGTAAGCCATGTAAAGAATACAGGAAGTCGAATATGGTGCATATACTAATAAACAGAACATTTTTACCTTGGATGGAGACACAGCAGAAAGTCAATCTGCCAGTTTGATCAGAGCTGACTCTCTCAGTTGTTAAATTTATATTTATTTTCATCAGTATTAACACTCCCTTTGTTCGCGAGCTATCCACAGAAGCAACTATTAGTTTATAACTATTATTTTGAAGTCGGGAGTGTATCCTTGGGCATTAAATGTGTCTCCTGAAGTAATGCTACATCAATATTTTTCGTGCACATTTATGTGGCAACTTCAACCCTCTAACATTAAGGGACAATACTGTAATATTATCCATTATCAAAACACCCCGAGCAGAATCAGAGAATTTGAAATATTTGAACCCAGGCACAGCATTAGATGAGAGTATTAGTATAATTCCTGCAGGACTGCCATGAATCTTGCAGGCTTTACAATGAGTCCTGCAGGAATTGTACTTGAATCCTGCAGGATTTATGGCAGTCCTGCAGGAATTGTACTCGAATCCTGCAGGATTTATGGCAGTCCTGCAGCAATTGTACTCAAATCCTGCAGGATTTATGGCAGTCCTGCAGGAATTGTACTCTAATCCTGCAGGATTTTTGACAGTCCTGCAGGAATTGTACTCAAATCCTGCAGGATTATTGGTAGTCCTGTAGGAATTATATTCAAATCCTACCGGATTCAGGGCAGTCCTGCAGGACACAAGCACTTGTAGTGGCCATTCTGCCACAGGTGTGAACTTTATCATCTATTAATATGATCAACAGAAAAGACGTGGCTGTATGTTAGCATGTAATTAAAAATGTAATAATTTTTCCATCATTGTCACACATGACATGATGCAAAGAGGTCTGGGATGATTAAAACTTCTTAAAGCTGATTTGATCTATTCTCTCCATGTATAGTGAAATTACTCATGTTTCTGAGGTGGCTAAAACTAACAGTAGTATTTGCCAGCATTGTAAACACACAGGACATGATGCATATATGTTTTGAGGGTGGCTAAAACTACTCAAAGTTGATTCGATCTGTTCTTTCCATGTATAGCAATCGATTATTATTTTCTCCTTGTACTCTGAAATGTCTGTCATTCAAAAAGCAATTGGCAATTGGCAACCTAGTAAATATTATCACCACATACACCTATATGTGTAGTCTATAAAATGTATATATAACTAATTAAAACTATATTCATAAGTCTATGTTGTTTAGTGTCTATTTATGTAGCCTCACAGGAGTATCCCAGCAGGAATATATCCTGGGGCACGCCCACAATGGTACTGTCCCTAATCCTCTACTTGTTCAAAACTAAATTTAAGAAATATCTGTTCTCTCTGGCTTTCCCTTAGTCTTTTACCATTTATTATTACAGATGTGATATCTGATCATCACTGATTTTTTTCAGTATTTTAGTGTTGCTTTTTTTCAACTGTGATCTTACCTAGACATTTTCAGCTTGTTCTAAAATTTTATAACCTTAGGGTCACCAGTCCCAGTGTCCCGGCACTTTGCTCAAAATCTTTATAAAGTCCCGGTTTTCAGCCACTTTCTGTAGCGTGACACCTCTAAATACCTTTTGTCAAAATAACGGAAATAACAGCTTTTAGTTTATGGCACCTGCAGTGAATACAAAATAAAATAAAATGATACTGGGGTAATCAAGAATATTATATTTATAAAGTGATTAAAACAGACATGCTTATTCCACAGTGCGCATTGCATTTTCCTTTAGTTTATATTTAATATGAATCTACAATTGAGTAATACAGTCATTTCGTAGCTGTTCAATTCTGGCAGAGCAGCGGGAGGCTGCAAGCATTCGAATCCGCCAGGTTAAACCACATTAACAACGTCAATAAATACAGTTTGACGCAGTGAGTAAAAAAAGAAAGAAAAATGCCAACGCATAAATGTATTTTATTATATTATTATTTTAATTTTAATTTTTTTTTTTATTATTATTATTATTGTTATTATTATTATTATAATAATAGAAATGAACAATATAAAAGTAGCAATACATATATAACACAATTTGGCTACTTAAACTAATTAGCCACAAATTATACCCAGGAGTGCGTTGAAATTAACTAGCTGTTTAATAAATAAATAAATCAATAAAAGTACTATGAGTGAGGAGATGGCTATTTCTAAATATAATTAAAATAGCCTATATTTAAATGGTTTAATTAGTCTTATCAGTTACTTCACAATATGTCCCGGTTTTCAGCTTTCAAAGTTGGTCACCCTAATCTTTGAGTAAATGTTAACATGTAAAGTTCTTGATTCTACAGCTCTTCAAATCACAGTCATTTACACTGGGACCTGGATTTGATTTTTACATTTGGGAACTGTCCCATCCAATTATGGATGGGCGGTCACCCTACTCACAAATATGTTGTTTGTCCAACATGTCGATCTGGTTTTTAAACCCTAAACAAACAGCAGTAAGAAAAACTTTTCTTTTCCTATTGATGGCATTATTGCTACCATTATGAGAAAAAAATTATTCTAAGGATATTTTAATATATTTTTTAACAAGCAGCAGCAGTAGCTCCATTAGGGGCTTTTGGGCCTAGTCAATCCCTACTTGTTTCCCTTGCTCAGTCAACATACAACTTACCAATAATTTTTAGGACATGCTATATATCTGTGGGTGTACAGGATGCTGTACAAAATAAATAATTAAACAAAATGGTACTAGTGTTAAGCAGAGCCTTAATATGTGTGTCCCACTTCCCCTTTGTGGTTTATTTTTGTTTACTCTGTTTTGTTTCTTCTTCTTCTTCTTCTTAGGACACAGACACTCTGGCTACACACTGTTATCGATATTGTTCATAAAAGGCCCTTTTACAGACAGTAACTATGCACAAACATCACAATCATTTTGGAAACCTGCATAGCCACGTACCCAAACCACTGTAGTTTCTGCTTTAATTGGTGCTTGTATTCCCGAATGCCTTTAAAAATACACACTGTCCATATTCAATTTTCTCCAAAAAGTTTTAATTGCAATTATTTACAACAGATGAACATCAGCAATACATAAACTATTTAAAGAAGCAGCATTATAAAAAGAGAGATGGGGCAAAATACCGAAGCACGTTTCTTTATAGTCAGCAGAAGATGAATGAATTCCTAAAATAAAAATAAATAAATAAATAAAATAGTGCAAACAGAAAATATTAAATATTTTAAAAAAGTAATCCAAGAATCAATCTGTAGAAGGCGGCAATACCAAAAAGCAATGGGACAACATATTATACAAACAGTATTAGTATCCTGCATGCTATAATAAGACTCAAAAGAACCCAAAAACGCATGAAGAAGAGCAGAAAATAGTTCAATTTAAATGAAGCATATATTTATATATTTATATATATAATTTTACAAATAATGAATATTTAGCATTATATTCATCCTCATTATTGATATGATATTTAAGATTTCAAAATAATTTAACTTAAACATCTATGCTTTTTTCTAACATTCCTTAAACCACTGAATTGGCATTGCAAGTAAGACTGTGTAACATTGTATGCTTTTGGCACATAAACAGACATGATTCCCCCTTTCAAAAAAAGAAAACAAAACCAATATAAATGTTGATTAAATGATGTTTTCTGTACATGTTTCTGCACCTGTATATTTATATAAAAGGATCTGAATCACTGACATTAGATGGAAACTTGGTAGTAAGGAGGAATTCTACGCAGGTAACATAACACAACATTTCCATTTTAGTGGGAAAATATGCACATTTTTCATTGGCAAAACGGATTGAAAATTGAACCATCCTTGCACCTTTACCACGAAAAGGCAAAACTGAACAGTTTGTTATGAGGATAACAGAAGATACCTTGGCACAATACATGGGATTCTGTGTGGGAAAAAAAGTTTGACAATGGAATTGGAAGGAGGTCTATGTACATTTACCACAACAGAGTTAGAGCCTGTACCATAAGCACAATTTCATCCTCTTCCCAAATGCAAAGATATTTTTTCAGTGTGGCCCAACTGTTAACAGTTCTGTATAGTACCAGACACTGCTTAATGGTACAATTTGTTATTCTAAGGATGTCATTTTCTAACTAAATACAAGTTTGAAATAATATTTTTTTAATTTAAATAAAGGTATAGACATCGTGAACAGGGTTGGCTCTGTTAATAATTGAAGTTCTTTCTTCATATTTACATACATAAGGAGATTAACATCTCTGAATATAATTAATATATTATAATAATATAACATACATAATATATAATATATATATAATATATATATATATATATTATATATATATATATATATAAAAGGCATTTACACATTTTTTAACATTTTCTGTGTGAAATGGTTATTGAGTGCATTTTCAAAAGCTTGTTGTCTGCCTGTCAGCACATGAAGATACAGTAAATCCAAACCTGATGATAGTGTTTAACTATAGTCTGGTATTTTGAAATCAAACTGATGCTGTTTCATTTTTCACATTTTAAATATGATAGTTAAAACTAAAACTAAGATCAAACCTTGTTGAGATGTGGTGTAGTGATTAGAAGACTGTGGGCTAAGATATCCTGTATTTTGTGTAAGGCATTTGTCAAGTCATATTGCAAGTCCCATCCCTGCATGGAATGTACAGGTATTATTCCTCAGAACACCCCCAGCCAAACCAGGGTACTCCATTTACATTGTGAAATGCGTTTGCCATGCACTGTTTTTAAAACTAAACTACTAATGCCCTAATCATAGCACCTTGCTTTTTAAAATCAGGGCACAGATGGATGTATATTTTTAAAGTCCATAAGCTATCCTCTTGATTAGATCTACCTCACTTTCCTAAGCAAAAAGCACCTCCATACGCACCCCATTAACCTTTACAGAAACACCCCTCACTACCTAAAAAAAAACCCTCCAACCCCTCACTACCTAACCTCCATACACACCCCAATAACCTTTACAGAAACACCCCTCACTACCTAAAAAAAAACACCTCCATACACACCCCATTAACCTTTACAGAAACACCCCTCACTACCAAAAAAAAAACACCTCCATACACACCCCATTAACCTTTACAGAAACACCCCTCACTACCTAAAAAAAAACACCTCCATACACACCCCATTAACCTTTACAGAAACACCCCTCACTACCTAAAAAAAAAAAAAAAACATACGCACCCCAATAACCTTTACAGAAACACCCCTCACTACCTAAAAAAAAACACCTCCATACGCACCCCATTAACCTTTACAGAAACACCCCTCACTACCTAAAAAAAAAAAAAAACCCCACCTCCATACACACCCCAATAACCTTTACAGAAACACCCCTCACTACCAAAAAAAAAGCACCTCCATACGCACCCCATTAACCTTTACAGAAACACCCCTCACTACCTAAAAAAAAAACAAAACCCCCTCTTACCGAAAACCTGACACCCCAATACAGAAATACCCCCTCTCACTACCTAAAAAAAAAAATAACACCTCCATCATACCCCAGGAACCTTTTAATAAACCTGTTCACTTACCTGAAAATGATCACCCTAAAAAAAACATACACACCCCATTAACCTTTACAGAAACACCCCTCACTACCTAAAAAAAAACACCTCCATACACACCCCATTAACCTTTACAGAAACACCCCTCACTACCAAAAAAAAAGCACCTCCATACGCACCCCATTAACCTTTACAGAAACACCCCTCACTACCTACCAAAAAAAAACACCTCCATACGCACCCCATTAACCTTTAGAAACACCCCTCACTACCTAAAAAAAAAAAAAAAAAAAAAACACCTCCATACACACCCCAACCTTTACAGAAACACCCCTCACTACCTCCAAAAAAAAGAAACACCCCTCACTACCTAAAAAAAAACACCTCCATACGCACCCCATTAACCTTTACAGAAACACCCCTCACTACCTAAAAAAAAACACCTCCATACGCACCCCACCCCCCTCACCTAAAAAAAAAACATACGCACCCCATTAACCTTTACAGAAACCCCCCTCACTACCTAAAAAAAAAAAAAAACACCTCCATACACACCCCATTAACCTTTACAGAAACACCCCTCACTACCTAAAAAAAACACCTCCATACACACCCCAATAACCTTTACAGAAACACCCCTCACTACCTAAAAAAAACACCTCCATACACACCCCATTAACCTTCACACCTCACATACACCTCCATACGCACCCCATTAACCTAACACTTACCTACAGAAACACCCCTCACTACCTAAAAAAAACACCTCCATACGCACACCCCAACCTAACCTTTACAGAAACACCCCTCACTACCTAAAAAAAAACACCTCCATACACACCCCAATAACCTTTACAGAAACACCCCTCACTACCTAAAAAAAAGCACCTCCATACGCACCCCATTAACCTTTACAGAAACACCCTAAATACGACCTCATAATACCATTACCCAAAGTAAACTTCACTACTAGAAAAAAATACCTCCATTACACATACCATAAAAATCTAAAAAAAACACACCTCACTAACTATACAAAAAAACACCTCCATACCAACCCCTTAACCTTTACAGGAAACACCTCACTACCCAACAAAAACACCTCCGTACAACACACGCCCTACACACACACATTAACATGGTACAGAAGCACCCCATCAACTACCTAAAAAAACATCCTCCTTAGCACACCGCATGAAGCTTTACCAGAACTCACCCCTCACTACGTAAAAAAAAACAACTCCGTAGCACCCCATTAACCTTTACAGAAAAAACCTCACTACCTAAAAAAAAACACCTCCATACGCACCCCATTAACCTTTACAGAAACACCCCTCACTACCTAAAAAAAAACACCTCCATACGCACACCCCACCCCTCACTAACCTTTACAGAAACACCCCTCACTACCTAAAAAAAAAAAAAAAACACCTCCATACGCACCCCATTAACCTTTACAGAAACACCCCTCACTACCTAAAAAAAACACCTCCATACGCACCCCATTAACCTTTACACCAGAAACACCCCTCAACTACTATTGGGAAAAAAAAAAAAAACCCTCACCCCATTACAGAAACACCCCTCACTACCTAAAAAAAAACACCCTCCATACGCACCCCAAAAACCTTTACAGAAACACCCCTCACTACCTAAAAAAAAAAAAAAAAACACCTCCATACGCACCCCAATAACCTTTACAGAAACACCCCTCACTACCTAAAAAAAACACCTCCATCCATTACAGAAACACCCCATAACACCTCCATACGCACCCCATTAACCTTTACAGAAACACCCCTCACTACCTACCCCTCAAAAAAAAAAAAAAGCACCTCCATACGCACCCCATTAACCTTTACAGAAACACCCCTCACTACCTAAAAAAAACACCTCCATACGCACCCCATTAACCTTTACAGAAACACCCCTCACTACCACCTCCATACGCACCCCATTAACCTTTACAGAAACACCCCTCACTACCTAAAAAAAACCACCTCCATACACACCCCATTAACCTTTACAGAAACCCCCCTCACTACCTAAAAAAAACACCTCCATACGCACCCCATTAACCTTTACAGAAACACCCCTCACTACCTAAAAAACCCACAAAGTAACAGTTTTGGGGATGGAGCTTGTCTGTGTATCAAAATACTAAGCACTGACTTAGCATGCTTTATAAATAAATGTACATAGCCATCTTTGTATTATCATTCATTCATTCATTCATATATACAGTGCCTTTGCAAAAGTATTCAGACCCCTGACCAATTCTCTCATATTACTGAATTACAAATGGTACATTGAAATTTCGTTCTGTTCAATATTTTATTTTAAAACACTTAAACTCAAAATCAATTATTGTAAGATGACATTGGTTTTATGTTGGGAAATATTTTTAAGAAAAATAAAAAACTGAAATTTCTTGCTTGCATAAGTATTCAACCTCTGTGCTGTGGAAGCTCCCAGTTTGCACGATGAAAGAAATTGCCCTAACGAGGACACAATTACCTTACCATTGGCCTCCACCTGTGAACCATTAAAGTTGCTGTCACATTTTCTGGATAAAAACTCCACTGTTGAAGGATCATTTGTAAGGCTGTGAATCTGAAGGAAAATGAAGACCAAAGACCAAAGACCAAAGAGCATTGAGCATTCTACAGAAGTTAGAGATAAAGTAATACAAATGCATAAATTAGGGAAAGGGTACAAAATAATATCCACGTATTTGGATATCCCAGTGAGCACAGTTGGTTCAATAATCAGGAAGTGGAAGCTGCATCACACCACCCAGGCACTGCCAAGAAAAGGCCGTCCCTTAAAACTCAGCGCTCAAACAAGAAGGAGTTGTGAGAGAAGCCACAGAGAGGCCAACAATCACTTTGAAGGAGCTACAGAGTTCAGTGGCTGGGAGTGGAGTAATGGTCCACTAGTCAACCATATCAAGAGCTCTGCATAACACTGGCCTGTATGGGAGGGTGGCAAGAAAGAAGCCGTTACTCAAAAAGGACCATCTGAAAGCACGTCTGGAGTTTGCCAGAAAGCATGAGAGTGACCCAGCTGCGATGTGAGACCAAGATAGCGCTTTTTGGCCAAAACTCAAAGCGCTATGTGTGGCGCAAACCTAACACTGCCCATGCCTCAAGACACACCATCCCTACAGTGAAGTATGGTGGTGGCAGCATCATGCTGTGGGGATGCTTCTCATCAGCAGGGACTGGGCATCTTGTTACAATTGAAGGAAGAATGGATGGAGCAAAATACAGGAAAATACTGCAAGAGAATCTGCTTCAGTCCACTAAAAAACTGAAGCTTGGGAGGAAATTCACCTTTCAGCAGGAAGAGGCCAAAGCAACAATGGAGTGGCTCAAGAACAAAAAGGTGAATGTCCTACAGTGGCCCAGTCAAAGTCCTGATCTCAATCCCATTGAGAATCTGTGGCACTATTTGAAAAAAGCGTCGTCCAACCAACCTGAACAACCTGGAGCAAATCTGCCAAGAAGAATGGGCCAAAATCACTCCGACACTGTGTGCAAAGCTGGTACATACTTACTCCAGAAGACTTAAAGCTGTTATTGCAGCGAAAGGCGCCTCTACCAAATATTAATGTGTGGAGGTTGAATACTTATGCAAGCAAGATATTTCAGTTTTTTATTTTTCCTAAAAATATTTCCCAACATAAAACCAATGTCACCTTACAATAATTGATTTTGAGTTTAAGTGTTTTAAAGTAAAATATCGAACAGAACGAAAGTTCAATGTACCATTTGTAATTCAGTAATATGAGAGAATAGGTCAGGCGTCTGAATACTTTTGCAAGGCACTGTATACACACACACACACACAATGATACTGACATAGCAAAGTGCTCTGCTGTGCTCAGGCTGGCATTGATTGCACTGATATGCTTTACTCACAAAGACCTGCCTACAGTACACATACCTGTGCTTTATTGCACTTGTGGCAGTAATATAACACTGATAATATTAGATCAGTTTTGGCAGTCTCTGTTATATACTATTAAAAACCAGAATATGTACTAGTTTACATTTTGGGTAAAGCAGCTAAAGAAGTTTGTCAGTGAAGATGGAGTATAACCTCTAGTGAGTACAGTTTCAAAAGCACTTTTCTTTTTTGGTCAAAACAGGGGTTATTGATATAAATAAGTAGAATAAAGGGGGAAAAAAGTATTATCAGAGAATACCTGGTATGAATAAGATACTGTAATTGACATATTTTTTGCAACAAAGGCATACTGCATCTCCTTTTTACAACAAAAAATGGCTCATTCATAAATTATTAAATAAATAAACAATAAAACAAAATAAAATCGATCGAATATGATAAAAAAAAAGAACACTGGCAAGCCTATTCTTGGCACTGATGTAAAGAGAATATTGTAAAGAGGCTCAATGTTAACTTCAATCAAGTTGGCTCATTTATAATACTGTAACCTTTGTAAGACTGTACCAGGTAATTAATATCTGACCATTGGCTATCATGACCACATGTTGACAGTTTATTAGACAGTAAAACTATAGCAAACTCAATTCAAGTAGACAGCAGTGTTATAGTTTGATGTAAGGGTTATTATATCTGATGTAACTGATAATAACAATGCTTACACAAGGCTGAGTTTAATAATAGGTGTATTTTCAGTAAACAGAAATACAGAAAACTATGATCTTGAAATTAACTTTCTTCCCAGTCCTATATCTCTGTAACAAAAAAATATATATTTTTGCTATTTTATTCCTTAAAGAAACTTTTAACCCGACATTCAAGATTCCAGTTTATAATACGACAATGTTTGATGGCAAATCCTAACATACTGGTATTCTCTGTAGTTTTATTTTTTTTTATATATATATATTTTTCAAGTTTCCTCGCAAAACATACTACACACTTACAATATGATTTGTATTGAAACTAACATCAGAAACAAAGAACGGTTCTGTAAATAGTATAGCTAGACTCTAGATACTGTACAAAATTGTTCAAGAAGCCTGAGGTACTTTTCATAACACAAGCGCTTTCAAGTTCACAAACAAGGACAACAGGAGCCTGTGGAAAACACGAATTTGAGGTCCAGTTTGCATTTAAAAAATCTTAATTTCAATTCAGGTAATAAATGAATTATTTTCCATGGCAGAATTTTGCAATCTTGAATAAACTCAAATGTGGAGAAATGAAACACAGAACCTGTTGTCTCTTTGTTTTTGTTTTTTTTGCAACTTTAGGGGCTGTACATTCATAAGCATTTTTGCTTTCAAATGTGGTTTAAGGCTGTTTGGTACAATAAATGCATCTAATATGAGATGTAATTTTATAGGGATGTTCATCTAGTAATTTTAACCTATTCTATGATCTCATCTTTTTTTTTTATAACATTCATGTTAACACAACTCTATCGTTCATGCTCTCTCATTTACAAGGTAAGGCTGAGCTTTACCTTTTTCTCCATTTAGAACACTGTAATGTTACTTAGACAGTTTTAGGGATTAAAAGAGGTCTGTTATTCATGAAACCTTCTCGACTGTAATTTAAGAGGGTTTATTCTCGTTTGAAAACTCACTCAAACCAAGCAAGTTTAAATTAGGATTTTCACCTATGGAGAGCAGAAGATAACAAAGGCTCAAATCTGGCCCGGTTCACAAGTGAAATTAGTCACATGGGGCCCTATTCATAAAAGCACTTACCGACTGCCGTAATAAAATGAATTTCGTATAAAAACGAACGCAAGTCATCCATATTGCTATTCGTAAAATGATCTGAGAATACGTGTGACTGTCGCAAAGCACTTTGTGAATGGGTATACAGTCTGCCTATTTTTGATGACATCATCAGCATTGTTAATGTTCCCTGGCTGGTGTGGGTAGCTGTTGCAAAAACGAAAAATGGAACCCACTGACAGTACTACTGAAACCCAAGTCTGCAGCTGCCAGTCACAGACAGTCTGCAAAACCTGATTCCAATGCCCCTCACGTCTGTCAAAAATTCAGGACACGTCATAATTTAGAAAAAAGTATTTTTTAAATAAATACGTTGTATTTTTTTTTGTTACGCAACGCTGGTAAACACATTTGCATACGCACACATAAGATTACCATTCTTAACAGCAGGACCGAAAAAAAAAAAAAAAATATACAAAAAAGCGCTGTAGGAGGATGTTTGAATAATACTGTAATTCTAATAATAATAATAATAATAATAATAATAATAATAATAATAATAATAATAATAATAATAATAATTTTGAAAACTTTAAATGTCATACAAATTATCAACTATTATTATTATTATTATTATTATTCCTTTCGATATTTTTTGCAGTACCAAGCAAGCCCAAATTTTCCACAGACTGTATCAGCAGCGGTGGTATACTGTATATTGATACACTCCATGAAAATAAATAGGTTCACACAGGCAGTGTTCATCCAAACTGTTTATTGCGAACACAGGTAAAATAAATAAAAAGAAACGGACCGCTGTCAGCCGCGGATCACGGCAAAGAAATAATAATAATAAAATAACTGTCTATTCTCAGTCTCTCACTTGCTCTCCGCTTCACAGCACTGTTTCAAAATGATTCTGTCAGAGAATATGTTCTTGTGGGAGTATATATTTATATTAAATATTTTTCTTCATATAAAGCTACAGATTTTTTTTTTCAAAATAGGCAGTGTTAATCACAGGTATGTCAAACTGTATAACAGAGCAAGTTTAGCAATAACATATATCTTTCAAAAAATAGTCTGCTGAGGCTGTCTTTAGTTAGACTTGACTGCAGAAAGCGTTCAATAACTCTTAGTTATCAACAGCTGTCGTTCACTCTTATGAATAGCAGGTTGACGCTCAGGGCCGATGAAAACTTTACGCTAATGAGGTAATTGTTAAACTTTCTCTCAATTTGTTAAAAACATGCCTTCACAGAGGAAAATCGTTGGGATGACGACGCATCTGAATGACCTCTTATGAATAGCAACTGCCGCTAAATAGGCGGAATCCGGTCATGTAGGCCTACTCCTGTTTTCTCATTTCGACAGGCATTAACCTTTTATAAACAGAAGCCATGGTTTCATGGTCTTTGTCCCCCTGTATATTGGTCCACATCGCAAAATCACCTGTAATGAACTTCCTCTTGTTTGTGACAGGCATACCTGCGCAGCATTAAATGAGATGTGTCAGTAGACACATCTGTATACCACATCACTCAGATAATAGGGACCCTAAAATACTACACAGTTTGGCACAGTACTAAATGGCAGGTGCTCAGATGAGGATCAATGTGTGTTGACATATGTTAGGAAAGGAACAACAGTGGAAAAATAAAACGAGAATAAAGTGAATCAAACAGAAGAAATAAACCACCCTTAAAACAGCTGAGAAAGTTGTCATGGTCCCAAAGTTCAATAAAGGAAGGCCAAACAAATTGGGTTTTGTATGTCTGCCTCTTACACTCAAATCCTTTTTGGAGCATGGGAATCATTGCAGATTCATACAGACTAAACTCAGACTGATATTATCTTATTTTACTTTAAGTAAAAAGCTAACAATCATTACTACATTCATAATAACTGGCATCTAAAACCAGACTGTTTTTTTTTTTGTATTTAAATACTTGCTTATTTCTTGTTACTGCACACATTTTAGGTCAGTTTGGTTATTAAAGTTGGTACACACTGCCAGATATTAAACATGTTTAAACTTTGAGAGCCAACTGAAATCAATTGGCCGATCCCGTAAAATTGCATCTAAAAGTATAACACACCACAATGGATCTCATCGGGCAGTGGGTACAGGACTTAACAGATGCCATTCTGAACATATACTATTCACTTTGCTGGCAGTTCTCATTTTCTCAATGAACTTGAATATCTTCAGTCCAATATTTTAAGTTCACTGGTCCCCCTAGTTACCTGGCTCAGGGTATGTTTTTCTTTTGATTTCAAAAGCTGTGTTGTTACTGTTTTCTGTCAGGTAGGTTAGGACTTGCATTTCAGTAGTTGAGGACTTGAGATTTTCAGAAACAAGCAAGATCAATCACTTCATATCTAACTGTACAACTCAACCAACACATTATATTGCTTGCACACCCTTGAAAATAAGTATGATGGCATGCCCATTTTAAAAAATAGGCTACTGTACTGCAGACATCTGATTTGCAGAAATGCATAACTAAGCCATGTACAACATACACCATACCTATGGATAAAATGCATTCATTGATAAATAACATTGCTCTCCCTTTCTTTTTTTCTAGTTGGCACAATTACATTTTATATTTCAAATAATGGCACAGAATAGCAAACGGTTTCTTTTCAATGAACCAGACAAAAAAACTGTACGACTGTGTTTGGCTGCTTGTGTATTAGTTGGCACATGTTTGTTTGTAGATGCAGCACTGGGCTTTCTAGTTGTACAGCCTGCCCCTTCTCTTGGGGAGAGGGGAGTGGGGTTTTCTATTATTTTCAACATTCGCAAAGCACAGCATACAGAGGTAACCAAAGGTGATTTCAGAAATGACGATGACACACTCAGCTTTAAATTATGTCAATAATTGTTGAGGTATTTCAAACAACAGCATTAATGTGTTAATTATGCAGTGTTTTCTGAAGTTCTAATAACACAATCAGAAAGCGAATCTTGTCAATTCAGTAATCGAATGATGAAGCAACCAATACATTTTATAGTACCTTCAGAAAGCCCTGATTAAAAAATGTGAAGGGAGTCATCGATTGCACTTTCAAACTTACGCCTTAGCCAAAGACTGCTGATGCTGGGGGGTTTAAAAAAAGTTGCACTTTGTGAGACACCTTGAAAAAAGTTGAAATAGCTGAACATTTTAGCTAGGTACATTTTGTGCTGAGTGATATGATCATTCTGAAACAATTTTTGTATTGAAGAGATGCCAGTTAATTCTGAGAGACAACCAAGGTGAAAGGGGGCCTTTTCCAAACTTTGCTTCATTTAGTTTGTTTGTTACCAAGTAAGAGAAACCTAAATCTTTTTTTTTTTTTACTGAGCAAAACAAATTCTGTTCAAGGTGTTGTGCTGATGACACAGTGAACACCAATGTAGATATAAAACAAAACATGAAAAAAAAGTTGAATATGTTTTACAAACTGAACATTCTGAAGCATTCTGTGTCTTAAAGTCTGGTCTGGGCCTCTGGGATGTAAATCTCAATGCTGTCGGCTCGCTCTGTAGCTGAGTTCTGACGAAAAGAAGCCGCCCTCTTGACAGCCATAAGCCGTCTTCTGGCTTCCTGTCGCTGTCTGTCTGGCACGTCCAGGGACTTTTCTCGCGTGACAGGAATTTTTCCTTTTGGGGGCTTCTTTGGCACAGGAGGTGGGGTTTTCTTTTCCTCCTGAAATATAAAAATATTCTTAAAAAACAAACAACAAAAACCACAAAAATACAAAAATAACTGCAGTCCATATCGTTTTTTTTCTTTTTTTCTTGTATTCTGTGTCACTTGGGGACAGTTGAGTTGTATCTTAATAAATATAAATAGAGAGATGTTGAGCTGGTAAACTAACCTTCTTTTCCGGAGTTTCAATGGGTCTCCAGTCATTATTCTTTATCTGTTGCAACTCATCAAACTTCATGCTGACATCGTCAATGGAGAGCTGTAGAAGATCCCAGAATCCTGCCAGGTCTTGAGAGGTGGGCCTAGGCATTGCACTGGGGTCCTGTAATGATATAAAATTGAGTTTAGACACCTTGGTCCCACAATAGACTGTTAGTGCTTATCTTAGGCTTAAGTGTATTTGCAATTATTTCCAGCAACAAGGCATTCCTTATCAAATGATCTTCAATGGCAATCCTTTGGCACCCTCCAGCATGTTGGCATACATATCTATCAAGGACATAAACACCACACTGCACTCTACCATGCCCTACACCCACAGAAACTCAGAATAAATGCCCATGCAGTTTCAACATGACCTACATTTCGAAACCAGTGGCATAATTTCATCATATCTGAAAGAACAGTTATCAAGATATACTGCAGGTATAAATGTAAATTTGACATAGAGATGCCTCCTTCATAGCTGCAGAGGGTATTCAATTCATTCAAAGGCAAAGGAGATGTGTGTGATTGATATGCCTTTTCATGTCACAGAATCACACCAAGCACAACACCTCAAAACACAATGTCAGGATTTTTATATCTGCATCAAGTTAATCTTTCATTTGCTTTAATACAGTTCCAACTGGAAGCGGCAGTGCTGGAGTTCTGCTATGTCTGTTAATACCTACACAGTACCACAAAAATAGGAGGTTTTTGGATAGTTTCTTCACTGCTCGCTTATTCCAGCAGCTTGTTACAGAGGGGAAGTACTTCATACAAACAATGCTTGAACTGTATTCAAAGACTAACATGACCTTTTCGGATTTACAAATAAAGAATTAAAAAAAGATACCAAGCAAAGGAAACCAATCATCTTTACTCTTTACCACTATTTGAACACAAATGACGTTTTGTTGGACAAACTGTTAGGCAGGTTTTGGGGTTTGTCATGGCACAATTACAGCTGCTTTGAAAGTAACGAATTACATCATTAATGCTTTTGGGCAATTTGCGGGCATTTGGCTGGATACTGCTTTTACTTTCAAAACACACACTATTTCTGCTCAACAAAAATTCATGGCTGAATTGGTTTTCTTGTATTGTAATAAGATACATTTCACACACTGGAAGTATTTATTTGTTCCTTACTAACAATAGACTATGGTGATTTGTACATGTCTACTGACTATATATATATATATATATATATATATATATATATATTATATATATATATATATATATATATATATAATATATTAAAGTGATATACACCTCTATTTAAACAGACTGATAAACGAACGAAAATTATAAAATGTCATGTGTTTTTGTTTAGAGGGTAGCATTCGTAAAAGTTTAAAATGTTGGCAACCGGACTTCAAAACAAAATGTACTTTTTAGAAAGCCTTTAAGATTTTTTTTTTTTTTTTTAGTTGCTGTGTTTGGAGGACTCTGCAGCTCAAGTATGCAGTACATGGCTACACCCTACACGGTCTGTTAACTGAAACTGCCAACACCTGAATATCCATAAGCAATGTGTTTCATATCTTTTTACTAAGGTACTCGGTATGCGTTTTTCAAGGTTTGGACAAAAATAACAGTCATTTACAATATACAGCACAATGCACACATTTTGTGTTGATTGTGCCTCACACGACTGATTCACATAAGTACATCACTGTCATTACTGAGTTCAGTACTGTATGAGCCAAACACAACCATACATAATAGGCTTCTTACTGTTTACTTTGTACTATATATATTGTTTCCAAGGCTAAAATGTGTTAGTTTAAAAATGTGTTAGTTTAAACACCAACACATTTATTTAACTTTTAACTGTGGTCATTCAAGTGTAGTACCAAATAGCAGTTCATACTTTCACATTGCAATATATGTTTAAATATTTACTGAATTAGTTCAAGCTTGTTTAATCTTCCAATAGCACAATTGGTGTGAAATATTATTTATTCTTAGCAGACGCCCTTATCCAGGGCGACTTACAACTGTTACAAAATATCACATTATTTTTACATTTAATTACCCATTTAAACAGTTGGGTTTTTACTAGAGCAATCTAAATAAAGTACCTTGCTCAAAGGCACAGCAGCAGTGTCCCGTTCAGATTCTGAACATACAGTACAAGCTTTATGACAGGGTGTTATTTTTGAAATTGTGTTCTCCTTTCACTTTTTGGAGTAGTTTAAACTGACAGCTTACGCACGCGTTTTGTAGAAATGTAAAGGCTAAGTCACCCCCACAGTGAGTCCAATCGACATCCACTCTTTTTAAAGACACTTCAGCTGATAATGTAAAACTATAAGAAACAAAGTCAACTTTTCTGCTAGTGCCTTAAGTACACAAGCAGCCAATCACGCCACCCAAGAGGGCCACAGATCACACATGTAGACTTTTGGGGCTTGTAGCCCTGTGCTGTAGCATTGAAAACGAAATGCAGGAGAGCACCTTTAAGGAATCTTGAGAAACTTGCTTTGATAGGATTTAATAAACCCTTCGGGACAAATAATTTGCACTTAGTTGACTTAGTGGGTTAACATTACAAAACCTCTCAATAAACTGTGCGGCATGAATAAGAAACAATTATTTCAGTGACACACATCCCCAGTCAAATCTGTAAACACAACATTAGTTATCATAAAAAAAAAGTATATCACTGTGAACCACTAACTGTCTGCACAAAATGAACAGACAGCTATTTCCATATGCTCAGTATCTGATACTCTCAATAACTAGTGCTAAGGGATATCTTTACGGCGTTTCAGCAGTATTGGATAAGCAGTTCTTTACATACTGTAAATGCAAAGTATATACCTTTCCTATCTATACATCTATTTTATAATGCAGATTTGTTTTCTCAAGGGCAGGGCAACTTCTTGAACCACAGAGTTCACACAAATGGTTATAAAAATGTCTATTCAGATATAAACATACCAGGTTCTGCTGACAGAGCCAGTAAAACTGTTGGAATTTCTGAGACATGAGGAGCTGAGCACTTCCAACTGCACTCCGGATTTTACCTAGGACTAAAAATGTGAAAAAAACAAAACATGAGAGGAACTATTGACATATTATACAGCAAACGCTGGACCATAGACAGTTCTTCTTAGTTTAACAACAATCCTTTTCTTACCAAAGAGTAAACATACTTTGAATATGATTCTGAGGTGTTATGACTCCAATATAGAGTTTTCTTTAAATCTGCTTATATAAAGTTTGAGCTGCTTTGAGCTTGTCGGGAGAATCATACGGGCCAGGACTGAAACGTCTCCCTCAGAGCATGTGGTAGTGCAATTTTACAGCTCTGCCACCTACAGTACATTACTCTCCCTACACCACTCAGCATGAGCAGTAAAACCCTAGGACAATAAATGAAATAAAACAAAAAAACAGCTCAAATTTAATTTGATGCTACTTACTCATTTATGCAAGATGATAGCTTGCTTACATGCAGGTTAGACTGCCTAGGTGGTTAGTTTGAACAACAAAGAAACATGTTTCAAATCTCAATATTAGAGCAACAGAACTTGGAACTATTTAGGAGGGTTACAAACATCCGAAAAAGGCAAAGGAGGGAGGAAACACGTATCAAAGAACATTCAAACGATCCTTTTAGAAGTGTCTGTACAACAAACTCCCTTGTGTATTTCTACTTACTTTCTTCTGAGAGATCATTTTCTTCTGCTTCTCTCTCCATCTCTTTGCACCATCCTTCCATCCTCTTGGTCTCAGCATGTAGCATCTGCATGAACCAGCTTCCATCACGTCGACAAGGAGACATCCTGCCTGTGTCTACCACCTCGCGAGGCGGCTCCACAAGCCATGGGTCAGGCTGAGGGCTAGGGAGCTCAGTAGGAGCCCGATAGTCCTCCCTGTAACTGAAGAGGCCCTGGGTCCTTACAGTCCGGACTGCACCGTACTGAGTGGGGGTGCTGGGCTCAGAGTGCCGTTGAAAAGAGCCTCCAAATTGAAGGCCCTTGTCCTCCATGGTGACGTGGCCGGGGAAACCTTCCAGTTCCAGATCAGCTTGAACAGCAGCAGTGACGCTGTTTGAGCGCTTGAACCTCCCATGTCTAAAAAAAGCAAACAATGTTGTTCAAAATCAGAAACCCCACTGAAACCCTCAGCTGATTTCATAGTAGAACCAACTGTATATAGCAACCACTCTGGTGAATCCCCATAGAGATATACTTCCCCTGGTAAATTACCTGGATTTAAAACCATTATCACCATATGCAGACATTAATATTACCGACTGCAGCTTTTCTGCTTTATCTGTGTACTACATTTGCTTTTTATTACTTGTATACATGGAAAGATTCTGATCAAATAGATCTCATTTTCACCCTACTGTGAATTCATGTTCGGCAACAAAACCTGATTAAACAAACTCAAAATTGTCCTTGAAAACTGTACAACATAAGACCTGAACAGTAGACCCCCCACCCACAAAGGTAGCACTTCAGATACACCAAATTCTATTTACAACTGTAAAGAGACAATGTAAGTGTACCGCTGACGGCTGTAATTAGTAAGATGCTGCTAAGTAGAGCTTTCTGTATGTGCAACACATACGCATGCACCTGAAACAATCTGACCAAAACCTGCTTTTTAAGTAGAATCAAATGTGAAGGCGAAATCCTTGCATGGTTATAAAAAACAAGACTGAACTAAATGTAAACTCTCTGCAACAAAGCATTACACTCTTGATTACTGTGCATATGAACCCGGAACAGACATGAATACATTTTTAGCTTTGCAAACAAATGCAATGCAAGTTTTCATTAAAACAAGGTGTGTATCCTGGATGTTGATTTCTTATCAAGACAAGTAAACACAACATCCTTATCTTGGTTGTGATTCCTATCTAAATTGTAGATCGATAAACAATTAAGATCCAGTGCCTATCTCCAAATGGTACCAGTATATGCAATTTCAATCTCATCTCTAATTATATGTCAATCGCCAGAAAACAAGCTTACTGATTGGCTAAAAAAAGTATGTTATCCCTGATAACCCGTAAAAGACCTCACCGCAACAAGTTATATCTATAAATCGAAAGGTGAACACTTTCTCTCAACGGAAGAACCTACATTTAAAAGCATAAAAGAAATAAAACAGTAATAAAATTCACATAATGTCGTTTCCTTAACAAATAAGCGCAATCGCGAATTGCCTGAGATTACGAGATTTATTCTACTGGCCAAAACTGCTGCAATGTCGGGTACAATTGTTTAAATGATAGCTCTACATGCAATTTACCGGATTCTGCCTAGGGGCATAAAATTGATGTTAAATTATGTGAGGGGCATTGACTCAAAGCTGATACAGTATGTCCACTGTTTTGTCATTTCAAATCTTTTCACAAAACAAACATTAAACTTTAAAGCTGTAGTGTCCAGTGCAAAAGCACATCATGAAAAAAATCACATTTGTAGATGAAAGATGCTAAACTAAAAGTTGCTACATTTAAATATATAAACACGTGAAATGTTCGGGGCACTAAAATAAAAGGCTTTATATAATTTCTGCAAGTAAGAAATTGCAGTGTCCAATGTGAAACTACAACATGAAATAATAAATCAACATCCACAATAGCACTGTAGCATTCAAATTACTAATACAAAATAAATAAATAAATGGTGCCTTACAAGTTCTTGCAGTGTATAAAAATATGGATGGTAGCTTAACAACAGGAAAGTGTAATCAATCAGACTTCTGAGTCTGTATCATCTGATCCAAAACCGCCATACTCCACAGCTTCGTTATCTGAACAGAAGACAACCCTAACCCGAACCGAGAATCATTCAATGCACAGAGCAGCTACTTCTAGGCAGTTTCCTCTATTCACGTGAGCCACTGCATTATTTGCGCGTGGTTATTAAACAACTGAAATGAATGGTGAAAATGTAACTTTCAACTAAAAGCTGGGATGGGGGCGATCGTTCAAACCAGGGCATTGACTGGGTAGAATCTGGCAGATCCCCTTAAAACAGGCAACCATGGTCCTTCCAGTTTAGGTCTTTGATCCAGCTGAAAGCATAAATCACACCTCTGACAAGGTCAATTATTAAACCTGGAGTGTAATGACTGTCCAGGAATGGAGTTGCCTAATACTTCTCTAAACGTTATTTAGCAGTTTGCAAAATAATCATTGTTTTCCCCTTGAAAATACCCTCATTTTGGGCTTTACGTACCGGTTTTTATCTTCCACTTGTACTCCAACTGAATGGTATTCCCGCAGGCCTCTGCCTTCTGATTCAGAATCAGTCGCTGTTTCCACCTTATACAACACAAAAGGATTTAATAGTCTTGGGGCCACAAGACCCCAAAAAGTTTAGATAAGATATCACAGGGACCCTGTGTTTAAATCCTGGCTTCACCAACACTTTAAACAGATGACAAAAAAGGGTACAAGCCAGCCAAACCATTAAATATTGAACAGCCATAATGAGTGCATACTTCATTTACAGTTAAAACTGTCAGAAGACTTTTGATAATCATAAATAGCACTATGTCCAGTCACTAATTGTTTCTGACAAATATTGTGACATGTAATTGCTCCAAATAGTTTTTTTAATTATGGCCTGTACTGTAAATCTTTTTAGCACAGTTTATAATCTTGTTGTGCTCCTAAAATCTTGTTTCCCCATCACTTCTCCACCTACCTCTCCACCTACTAAGTCAAATTGCTATGGCATGCATGGGTCTTCCGTAAGTAGCCACACTGAATACTGTATATGGCTTACTGTTCACTGTTGCTAGCACTCCAGAAGCCATGCTAATGGTGCTGCAATTTGGTAAGATATATTTCTCCATCTGCAAATAGAGTTCTTCTTTTACTCAGATTGTATAATCAGACAGCCAGGGGATAAAATGTATTTTCAGAACTGAATTGTTATAAAACGGAATACTGACAGAGAAACAATTGGGAAGAACAAACAATGTAAAGGAAAAAAAAAAAACATTGTTATCAATACAAGGGGGGAGAAAATACATGGAAATTAACCTAAAATAAATACATCCTGTCATACATTTTCTGTATATTGTAGACGAACAGGAAGCCTTGTTGTGACACATGAGTGTGTGCAACACTATGCCTGCTCATACTGCAGCTTTGCTGCTGAATGCTCTGTGAAACCCTGTTGTCATGAGATGAATTCCAATTAATGCTGTGTGCCCTGGAGTTATTTGTTGGATTATTACAGTGAAGCTGAATGACTCATTCCATGCTATTTACAGCACCAAGGCAAGCAATTTATCACAGACCAGATGTTAATGATTGGTTACCTGAATCCCTATGGAGGATCTCCGACTCTTCAGAAATTCGTCTCCCTTTTTCACCAGGATGCCCTTATCGCTGGTGAGAACTGAGCTGTGGCTATCAGTAGAAGCATGTCGCTTGCCGGATGCCGTCTCCATAGCGAGAGTTACTGCTTTGGTGCTGTCTAGACTGTCAGTAGAGTTGTACATGCCTCGGATTTCAAGAGGCCACAGTCCCCCCCTTTGATGCCTGCTGTCATGGTAGGCATCTTGGGTGGATTCCGTACTGCTTTGGGCTGTGACTGAAATGAGCGGCTTGGAGGTGGTGCGTGGAGGGACGGGAGGTGGTGTCTTTTTGTAACTGGTGGTATATGTTACTGCTGATAAACCAGAAAATAAAAATGAAAGAAGAAAAGTTAGAACCTGAAAGCTCGCTAGAGACAACATGACCAATTTAGCAGTTGAGTAGGCTAAAAACAAAAATGAGCAAATCATTACCACTATTATGGACCTCCTCAAGTACAGTATAACTGACCAGAAAGTCAACCTGAATTTATATATGCAGGTTGTTTGACTTGATGGTATATTATTCAAAAGCCAGCTTGCTAATAAGAGTTTAACTGTGATTAACAATAGTGTCACTTCAATTACCAAAGGCAACTTTACTAGGTATGTAGTTCGTAGTATACTATTCACTGTAGTATTTCTATCACTCAGCTCTGGAAGTAACTTGCTTTGCTCTGGTTTATAAGGTCCTGGAAGGTACTATGGAAGCCATATCCAGCCAAATCCCAGTATTTCAAATGCTAAGTTTGTTGGTGAGGTAGTTTGCTTAATTTTGGTGGAAGGATAACATCAAAATAAATCAGATATCAAATAATTAGGTCTAACAAACCCAAGGTGATGGTCAAATAAGAACAGGTGTATTGGCTTCAAATGGTTTGTTACTGCCATAATGCTAAGACATGGGTACTGCAGAGACGCCAATTAAAACCAGCATGCATTCATATCTTTTGATTGTCTCCATACAGTACCACAAAACATTAACATGCAAAAACATTCCAGATGCATGTGTTTAAACAACATGAAAATATACATAGTAGTTTTAGCAACAACAATAGTAATAAGCATACAACAAGTAAAACACATGAACATCTAACTCCTTAAAAAAACACATGAACATCTAACTCCTTAACAAACAGTCAATTGACAAAACCTCAAAATTACAGTACATGTACAATAACAGACTGGTTAGATTCAACTGTGGTACAATCACTGACACACATTGCTTCTTTCACAGATGAGCTTTCAAGGCAGATTCAAGCTTTGAATGGGTTTTAATTTCTCTTATGGATTGTAAAGCGCATTCAAGAAAACAGGTACAGATGTTGCGTATGTAACAAATATTCTTAAGTAACAGCTGCATGATGAGGGCATTTTTTAGACAGGTGAACGAGCTACAGGTGATTTGCACTGTACGCTCACAAAAAGAGGACTTCCTGGGACATTCCTGAGGACTGCAGTACCTACATAGCTTTTGCAAAAGTAAATATACATTGATAGTTAAAATATTAACAATACACCATTAAAAAAAAAAAACTGAAGAAGAATACAATAAAAAGGAAAACAATCTGAAACATTTAAGTGGTACTTTTGGCGTTTATTAACTGTTAACTACTAACTTACAAACAAGCAACCAAATGCTTTTAATTTTTGTAAACAGTTAATATATTTAGCATTAAGTATTATTAAACAACAACCAGACACTCAACCAGACATTCATCAGATTACTCAATAACGGAACGGCAAATAAAGCACGGCTGAGATGACGCTAATTATTTGACACCTTGTTCTAAAACCACTGCTTACTGTTCGTCCAACGCTTCAAACGGATGCTCAAACAGTTAACTCTTTCAGTGGACTACATTTCAGACAAACACATGTAAATAAGTAGCATACAAGTGATAATGGCATTTCTGTTGCGTGTTCCTTGGTGATAATGGAACTGCCGCATTCAAATAATGCCTTCTAGGTTTTATAGAACTGGGATCTGGGGCTCAACAGTTCCACTACTACCTTGTTACAGGCCAGAGCAATGCCTTTACCACTTCAATATAGTGTATGGTTAAATGTTGGTAAGTAAATTGTTAACAGTTAAAGAGTGAGCATCTTAATTTTCTCAGTATTTATTCTGCCCCTTTCCTTTTGATGCTATGTGCAATGATTGTGATTTCACTGCAACTACTAAGATACTGCCATTCACAGTAAGCAATCATTTTTAGATCATTCAAACTACCTTTATAGAAGAAAGAGCCATCACAATCTTTTCAATCAACATTTTTACTGATATAGAGCCTATGTTTGGCTATATGCATGGCAGACAACTAGAACTGAAGAGCAGCTCCTGAACCCATTGTCAAAGCAACTTATCAAAAATAAAGAAAGCAAAGTATCTGTGTGGCAGCAATAAGAAGCACTCAACATGACTCCTAAATCATTAAGAGGTCAGCCCCCTAAAATCCAGCACCACCCAAATTGCTTATTGAGACATTTGTGTTTCTTCAGGGGTATCATTGTTTTAGAAGTTCCTCCAGCAAATTGTCAGTCTCCGTTTTCTGACTGCTTATGTTGTATATCTGAAAGGAAGTGTTGCTGGTCTATTTGACAGGATGTAGTGGTTATTAAAGGTTTACAAAGGCTAAGCCATCACTAAAGACCAAAATCGTTGGCAGTCAGAGGTTCACAAAAATTCAGATGAAATTTCCCTATGGTTCTACAGCTCATCATTATGGTTCTACAGCTTGTTTGTACTTGGGAAAAATGTGAACACTTTTTAATCAACCTGTATTTTAACGTTTAAGAATGTTGGTATTATGTAGCATTTTAAAGTGTGTTTGTGTGTTGTTGAATATTATAAAATAAGCCGTTTGTGTGTGTGTGTGTGTGTGTGTGTGTGTGTGTGTATACCGTATTACTTCAATTTGCCACCGCAGCATTTATTTTTTTTAAATGACTGCGGCCCTTAAATGAGGGCGGCCTTTATTAATAATACTATGCTTTACAAACGCTGCAATATTTTATTTTCACAAATTTGTGTTTCACAAATGTATTAATCACTATAATTGGTGAATGATAATCCTGGTTTTTCCACAGCCACCTGTTTAATTGTAACAGTCCTTAGTGTGCTGTATAGTAGTATCTGCATACTTTGACAGCACTATGGGATCTGTGGGGTGGGTGGCTTGATGGTGAAAACGTGGCCAACATTTTAAGATGGCATAATGGTATTTAAGTTTGTGCGATGGCTGTACAAAACAAACGTAAAATAGTAATAAGCAAGTAAAGTGTTTTAAAATAACAAAGATTGTGTGTTCAGCGTTTTGTAATTCATTGTATTGGACCATGTAATTGTTGCTTTCATGCTCCTAATTAAAAAAAAAAAAAAAAATGTTTCTAAACATCCATGCAGTAGGCTGCATTTTATTTTTCCAACACACGTTCTAGTGGTGTCATTATAATCAGTTACCAGGGATACACAAGCCAAGGGCGCTGAGAGAACCAATTGCTAATTTACCCTATTCTGTACTTAGGCACAATTTACATAACCTGCAAAAGCACCAGAGCCAATGTAAAGGACCCTGTGGAATCCCTTGCAAAGATCAGTAACTTTCTTTAGTCAACCTGTGCTCCCCTGACAGTATGACTCTTCAAACCACACACTCGTGCCCTTGTCTGTATGATACATTCGCTTTAGCACTTCCACTTTTAATGAAAGTTGCAGTCATATATAACTACAAATGGAATCATAACCTGGATATAACAGCTTCTGCAACCAAAATGGTATTTAAAGACCTCTACAGCACCTGCCTATGGTAAGCACTCTGATGAGTCTCCATGTGCACATATATGTATTGTGTTAAATCACCTGACTATAATAACAACTATTTCTAAAGGCCACTTTTAGATGACCTCATACATATTATTGCTGTAGGGACATTTGCATGGCAGACTCGTTTAACTGGTGGTTTCACAATCAGGTCACAAGTGACGAAATCATGGTACCATACACCACAGAACACCCACACAGTACAGCACTACAACAGAAATGAGCACAGTGTCCTCTCCATAGTAACACCCACACAATTACTACAATAGCAGCACCTTGCGTTAGGAGTGAGGTATATTGATGGAGAATTTTGAGAAAGCTTGCAGAGCATCAACCTGCCCTGTAGTCATTCACTTTCAAAGCACTAAATACAAACATAACATTAATGCAGCTCAAATGGGGGAGCTAATTACTAAGCATCATGCACAAAATGACACAAACTTGAACCTAAAAATCCAGTCAGCTCTTTTTTGCCGTGGATCTCCCAGGGATTCTGTTTCACAATCAATTACAATTCTAACAACTTTGCAAAGTCTTCATGCCACCTACAGCACAAAGATGTAGGAGTGCAGATTGAGATTATTCTGGGCATGCGATTATGTAAGGGGTCCAGCATTTGGACACGCGTGTCACTGTTATCACTATTTTAAATAATATAGTTTGCCTGCTTAACTTTCTTTGACAAGCCTAAAACAAGCCAATATCCCACCGGAGGGGATCACGACACAAAACCAGCATGATTCACTGTTAATAGCCTGAAAGAACTTGTCAAGTTAAAAAAAAAAGCACAATTTTTGCTTACTGATTCACATCGATTTTTCAAATCCTTCTGGAACTTTATACTGATTTACACTGATGGTGTTTCGACTTCAAAATCATTCTATTATAAAAATAACTCAATAACTAAATGTTGGGGCAACAAAATTCAGAACCACTTAGAACACTACAAAAAATTAAGGGAATGCTAAAAGACAATAAAATGGCATTTAAAGCTACTTCACAAACACATACTTGTGTGTGTACATAGTAAATATTAGTGAATCGTAAATACAATGTAACTACCTGTATTTTAAAGCATATAAGATTTATGGTAACATAATTAGTTTGTTTCATAAACATTCTTCAAAACCACTTGATGGCTTGGGGGCTAAAATTCAAAGCTCGCCACTTCAGTCAGTATAAAGACACGATTCACTGTGACAAAAATAGAAATGTCAAAAAGGAATCATTCAGAAGTTACATAATTGTAATTCGAATTAATGTGAGAATATTTTTATCACTCCCTCTCTTACAGAGCTACAAGTCTTCAGAACAGAAAGGTCAGCCACCCTGCCAGAAATCCATACTGCTCCAATAGCTTTTAGGTTTGTGTTTTTTTTTTTTTTTTTTTTTAAACTTAGCCCACACATAACTCAATTCTTGTATATTATCTTGTGTCTAACCCACTAATGTATTGTATAACACATCTGCACACCATACTTTGATCCCCACCCCGCTTTCTTTATGAGGCTGTAGTGTATAATAACATATAAAATACACCAAAACTATACATTTAAGGCTGTAATCTAATCACCCTCCTTGGGATATAGTACATTGTTATTATATAGTTGATGGATACGCCATAAATGTGCATTTAGTATTGTTTTTTTTTTCCCCACAAATGAGTATAGAAGAATAAACGTGGTACCTAAATTTTGCAGTCTTTTTTTTCTCCATTCAAAAATAGGGTTTGTTAAGCAATGAACTTTGAATATACGCCCTGATGTTTTCTAAGGCTCATATAAAGGTGAACATAGAGACAAGCTAACATGCTAACAGTTCTGCTTTTGTATACCTTTAGGTTAACATTGACCAGTGTAGCCCTATGGAATGGCTAGAGTATTAGCAGCAGAGTTAAGTTTTCGGCAAGGCCATTTCCACAGTACAAAACCCCTAAAGATTGAACACCAGTATTGACTCTGGGTCTTGTCACTGCACCATAAGAATAGCCGATGAGATAGCATGTCAGTATTAATTGAAAAATGTATTTTACTGGCTGGCCCAGTCAGTGAATCCATATAACAAGCAGGTAAAAAAAAAAAAATTAACTGCACACCAAAATAAAAAACCTATAAACTGCTAAATAATGAGTTGCCCTTCTCTGACAGTTAAAAGCAATGGCTTCAACTTGAAATTCTGGAAATTAGTGTTTAGTTCTGCTAATTGCTTTGCTGTAGGGTATTCATTCAGAAACATAATTATTCTACTTAAGCATCGATTAATAGTGTTTTTTTAAGGAACCTTATAAATACCATTTAAGCACTGAACTCTCCTAACAAGCTCGATGCTTCACAGCACTTAAAATATATCACCAGTATATAATGACATATTAGCTTGTTAAAATATAAAATACACAAGCATGCTTGTTTTTTTGTACTGTGACTCCTTACCGAAGTAAGAATCCGGCACCTGGTAACTGGAGGGATGGGAATACTAAAACGACTGTTTGGTTCTCTATTAAATAGTTTTTTGTCAGTGCTAACCCCTAGTCAGATTCCAGATTATCTCTGTGCCAATGCTGGCTCATTTAACACCATCAGGTTATTTAGTGATTGCTAGACATGCTTTTCCAATATACTTGCATAACACAACCTTTGTTGGTGGCTATGTTGAGCCTGGTTTAGTATTAACCCTTGGAAGTTGAAGAACATGTTGTACATTACCTTTCCGTCAGATGGTGTGGCTTTACCTAGCTTTTTTGGCGGGACCATTGCTTTCACAGAGTAGAATTCTGCTTGGCCTCCACAGACTAGACTGCTTCTTGACAGAAAGAATTGGTTAATATACAAGAGAGATGGCCCTCTCACTCAGTTCAAACAGTTGCTAACACTTCAGCTTGGCACCTTATGTCTTCTAGGTTGAGGTGCACCACCTGGACGTATGCCTGACTTTAAAATAGTTATAAGTCAGGTGTAGATTTTATACCAATTGCACCATCTGGGCAGAAGTTATTTTTGAGTTATACTTGGGCTTAATTCCTATGCCTCATAAAGAGCAGGCATAAGGAATTAGACTTTGGAGTAACTGATTTAACCAATTTAGAGCTACGTGTATAAAGTCTAAACAAAAATATTTTATGTTTAAATCATAGACTCCGAAACCAGTACCAGTGAGCCATGAGGCGTGAATGCGTGTTGCAGGACAGAAGTAAATATAATGACAACATGTTGTTGGAAAGATTCAGCTTTCATCGCCTTGAGCTAACTGAATTAATTGACGAACTCTCGGATGAGCTACAACACGCACCTGATAGAAATTGTGCACTACCACCAGCCATACAAACACTTGCCTTGAGATTTTATGCCAACAGGGCATTTCAGAATACAGTAGGTGACATGGTAAATATACATTGAACCTGTGGTGCAATTTCGGCAAGTTTTGCTGGCACCACAGCCTCGTGTCTTATACAAATCAAAGAGAGGCTGCACAGATAAAGCAAAAGTTTATGGAAAAATCTGGAATTCCTGGAATCCTGTGTTGTATCGATAGCACCCATATTAGAATACAAGCCCCAGCCCAAGACGAATAATTATTAATATGTTATTGTGTATTGAGATGGCCTGGCTCAACACATGATGCCCATATACTGATGCCCATTTACGGAGCCTTTGAGGCAAGGAGATGTTATCCTGTTATCCTTCTCGGTGACAGTGGATATTCATTGCGAAGATGGCTGATGACACCATTGCTAGTGCCCCGAACAGAAATGTGATCTTTTTATGCAAGTGAAAACAAGTAAAACGTTGTTGTTTTAAAGATTTATTTATGTAAGATTTAATAACTAACATTGCCACAATAAATACGTAAAAATAACAGTTCATATGATAACAATATTTTTGCTGACCTGCAAGAATTTTTTTTTCTTCTTGCCAGATTGGCTATTTAGTGCAACATTAACAAGATTTTTTTGGTGTGATTTATACTGTATATGCTTGATATTGCACCCAGGCATTTGTATCTTCATTACCTGGGCAGGTATTTGGATGCTATAAAATCATTGATGCAGCACCATTATATATATATATATATATATATATATATATATATATATATATATATATATATATATATATATATATATATATATATATATATATTTTGAAGGATCCCACAGCAGCCTACATGACCGGGATACAGTATTTGTCAAATGACTCACTCAAATCTTTTACAATGGTTGAATCCTAATCTCCACATTGTAATTCCTCAAGTTAAATGCTTTGTCCAGTGGCTCAGACATGCCTCAGTTGCAGGTTTCACATCTGAACTCAATCCCATCAAATGCTTTGAATTTTTAATTTTAAACAGTCTACAACAGGCTGTGAATATAGATGTATAATATTGATTTAAAATACAGTAACCGACCAGAACAGGGATACACAGAATTAGCTTACAGAGAGTCACCTATCTGTTGTTCAGTCTACTTTTTCCTAAAATAATGCAACTTGTCAGTACATTTCAGTGAAAAAAAAAAACTGCAATTTAGGATTCTTGTTACTCGCTGTTTTGTTATTAAAAGCTTTGTATGTCGTGTATTTATTCAGTATAACATAGCTTATTCGTCATAACACAGCCCTGTAACATTTCAACAATCGTTACTGGACTAAAAATGTTTCAGTAAATCTTAACATAAGTTGCAGGAGAACTATGAAGACAAGAGAGGTGACTCACTCCTTGCTCTCGTTCAGATAAGTCGATTTAAATAGATTTCCTCCAAAAGCTTCTTATGTACTTTCAAGTTTTTTATGCATTTTAAATAAATTAGGTTTTACATGGCATTGTTAAAGTGAAACAGTGTCGTAATAATAAAACGAAGGACACTGTTGGAAGCTTGTCTGTAAGCTTCAAACAAGGTGAAAGTGGGGGAATAACTGAGAGAATTGAATAGAAAGCTATTTTTGGAATGCTGCGTCATGAAATAACTAAAACTTTGCTTACGTTTGTACATATGCTATCATCACAAAATAGGTAAAGCAAGGGTTACTTCATTCTCCAAATGCTCTTTCCTTTGAGCTAAAACCCTCTAGCACTGTTGTTTTCACCATGAAATGGGAAAGCTGTAACATGGACATTTTTTTAGGCTTGATTAGCCATGGCAAAATATATTTTTTAAATGCTACTTTATTACAAATAAACACTAAACAAACTTGTAAGTAACATTAATTTAAGATATTGAAAAAAATTAATGGGGGGTGGTGCTCTTTGGAGAGTGTGGGCGCTTATTAATCTTTGTCCAGTAAAACTGACCGCTAATATGAACAGAGGCGGACCGTCTAGACTGGGCGCAATATCTAGCATATACGGTAAACAGAACATATCATTTTAGGAATACTGTAATAAACTAACAAATAGGCTACAGAGACAGAAAGAGAGATAGAGAGACAGAGAGAAATGAATTCAAAAACAGCAAACATTATTATATCCAAGGAAAATCAGGATCTTTTTTATGTATAATGTTTACAAGAAGGAGGACTGCCGTCCGTCAGCAAACACAAAATCTATATCCTACGTCACTGTGGATTCCATCGAGACTTCATCTTTTGTTTTAATATTTCTATTTCCAGACCCAGTTTTTTCTTCTCAAGCTCCATCTTCTCTTTCTCTACATTTAGTTTGTCCGTTTCTGCCACTAATTTTATTATCTCGTTCTGTAACAGCTTGCACTGAAGATCGTCTACCCTCGCTCTCATATTTCTTTCCTTGCCTTTAGGAGATGGACTTTGTGTCCCTTCATTGATAGTGGTGTATGAGCAGGTAGCTTCTGGCTCACTAGTCAGGAGGAGCGCACTGGTGTCTATGAATAAAATATAAAAATAATTTAACACATGTCCCATTCACCAGATGTATTAATTTTTTTAAAAGTAGGAGTATCAACTAATGTTTATACTTTTAAAATGGGAAAGTAGTTTCTGTACCTTAAAAAAAAACAACCAGGCTTTAAACAGGAAGTACCATCCATGCTGGCAACTAATCTAAAAATGAAGCAAACTTAAGTAACTGAACCACTGGTTGTACACTATGCAGGTCAATGCTCACTCTATTTAAATTTCTTCAGTGATGCTGTTTTTTTCTTAAATTAACAACATTATCTTGTGGTAATAAGAAATTAAGCACACGAAATGATCACAGAATCATTAAATTATTAACTGGAGTTTATGCTTTGAAAATACAACCCCTAATTAAGTGGCAGGAAAAAAATATCACAGAATTAGTCATTTATTTCTTACACAAAACTTGGTTAAAAATAGTTATGGTTTAAGCTTGAAGCCACAATAGTCAAGAAATTCCAGAAGGGCTGGGGGCTCTCAACAACCTGCAGGCCATTATCTGCCAGTTAGAGACCGACACAGAGGTCACTGACGCTATTATAAACTACATTATTGTGAAATTTTGATGGGAAGGGTAGCATTAGTGAACTTGTTAAAGGAATTGTTGCTAAGGTTTTAAAATGAACATGTTCACTGTTCTTCCTATGCTTGCATGCTAGCCTGCCCATCACTTCTCAACATCTATGCTAAAAGCCTAACCTGGATGCAGCTGAGTAGTGGGTGGAACGGCACTTATTGACTTTTGTGGCTTCAACTGCACCATTGAAGTTAATTTAATTGTCATTTATGTGAAAGGAATTTACTGACTTTTGAGGCTTGAAGAAAGTAAGTTTTTTGTAATGAATGTCCTTACTTATGTAAGCGGTAGTAATACAGTATTTGTTGTCTAAGCAGTAACCCACGACAGGCTTGGGCAGTAAGACCTATCTGAATGAAAAATAGTTCCTTTAGTTTGTCTTTAGAAGCTACAGATTTGCTGGAAAAAACATATTATTGTTGAGTAATTTTTTAAATGATTTTTTTAGATACTCAAGGTTATTTTTTATACTGCCGTTTAAATGTATTGCTTTTGTAAGTAAAGTTGATGTTTGAAATCACTGTTTCCCTAGTACAATAACTGCGCAGTGCACCTTTATTTTTTATTCCTCCAAATGTGTTGCTGCGTCTCTTCTCAACATTAATTTACTTCTTCAGAGTCTCCCCGACTGTCAAGGAGGCAGTCATGCAGAATGTCACTTATATAAATGCTGTCTGCAATTACTGTAATGTATTTAACTTGTATACCACATTCTTGAAAATCTTAACTGAGGTTTTAAGGTTTTTTCATATGAAGTCCCTTCATTGTTAAGAGCCAATGCTCTCTAACCCGATTCAGATCATGCAATTCTGCTGAATTAAGTAGTTCAGCATGGAGCTTTACAGACATTATAACCATGGCCGAAGAGATTCAAATTTTGAGATTGTAAAGCAAAGGACTATAATTTTAATTGAATATTATTCTATTTAATTTCTGTTATTGTTTGACGGTAAAAATGCTTAATATTTAAGGGACCTGAAGTCCTTAAATGCCAGGATGGTGGCAAGAGGTTTTTTTAAGTTGTTGACCCAGATGAGCTTTGATCTTCAGAGGTGATTAGCCCCTTGCTGTGCAAGAAGACAATTCTTACTGCACAGTCATGTGATCTTGGTCAGCTGATCATGGCATTTAATTTATCCAAGCCATTTTAGATGATCTATTCTGGCAGCTAATGACCTAAGGGGTTGGTTGGGCCCAAAGCCAGAAGGGCTCTCAGCAACCTGCAGGCTATTATCTGCCAATTATGGACCAACACAGAGGTCATTGACTCTATTATAAACCACATTATTGTGAAATTTTTGGAAAGTTAGGCCCCTCACATCATTAAACAAAATTGTGAGAAATTCCATTCAGTTTTCAGAGTGGTTTTAGTTTCTTTAAATAAATATTTTAAATGTTCTTTAAATTACAATTGTTGTCAGAAATACTGACGATTTGTGTTTATGTTTCAGGGACTACTGGTGTAGAAAAGATTACCATTTAAATATATTTTACATTGTTAAGGTAAACATTAACCTGTATCTTTAAGAGGAGCTCCTGAAATGTTATCGACCCATGCAATCCATGAAAATTAGGATAACTACTATTTAAGTGTTAAACTAGGGAGATGCAGGCTGTGTGTGTGCAATTCAGGGAGGTGAAGAGGAGACCTGCATTTTTTTAGATGGGTCTAGGATGAATTACATTGTAATAGCATTAACAATGCAGCTGTCGAGTCCCTAAATACTAACATTCAAAACATTAAATACTCT
Organism: Polyodon spathula; assembly: GCF_017654505.1. Classification (NCBI taxonomy): domain Eukaryota; kingdom Metazoa; phylum Chordata; class Actinopteri; order Acipenseriformes; family Polyodontidae; genus Polyodon; species Polyodon spathula. The sequence continues at coordinate 23,233,872 of NC_054539.1, forward strand.
GGTATACCTTTCTGTTCACCTTTTAAATTGAAGTGGATTGAAACAAGGCTTTTGGTTTACTGGTAGATAATGGTAGATAATGACTTGAAATGCTGCATCTTGATTGGCTGAGGCAGTGTCCAATGTTCTATTAGATTTATAATATCAGTACTTTGAAATATTACAAATTAATGGTAAAGCTTATCAAAGTCCATAATGTTATACCCTGTAGTTCTACATTTCTTAATGTAATTGAACTTGAATTTGTAATATTACAAACTCATCATTTGAAAGAACTAATCATTACAAAGAACAGTAGGAACATCAAAGCAACACAAATATGTATTCATCATTACGCAAATAAGATTTGTATTGTCAGTAGCATACACATTCCAGATAATTGTAGCAACTGATGTACCACTGCAGTAAAATAAAAACAACTGGGTTCAGACATACGTGTCAAGTCTCCCGTTTTGACCAGGACCCTCCCGTTTTCAAGACCAATCTCCCTGTAACAGAATAGCGTCACAGCCCACGCTGGTGAATGTCAGGAAGTCGACCCAGAGATAGAAGTTGCGCACTTTTATTATTAATAATAATAATAATAATAATAATAATAATAATAATAATAATAATAATAATAAATAATAATAAAACAACAAACAAAACACAGGTACAAAACAAATAGGCACGATGGCCAGACAAAATGTTTAAACAAAACAAGACAAACACTTCACCTACAACACCATGTGGCTTTAAACTGAGCAGCCGCTTCCATGTAAACACGGCCGTGAACTCCCCTAAACACCAACAATACTGTACTAAATTTAACAGCACAGCACACACAGACCTCCACCTCTATCACAAACATTAATTGTAATATTAACACCCATGATTACCCTTTATATACATCTGTGACTGGAACCTAATAAACCATTATTATTCAATTTACACATTCAAGCTGCATTCCCACATGTGTTTCTGACAGGGAGGAACTGAACTTCCCCCCTGCCAACCCAATAATCCCCATGCACATATTATACTGGCAGGGCTTTCACCCTGCCACACTCCCAGTCAAAACGAGACCCGTTTAATCTAGGAATCTCCCGGTCCGATATATCCTCCTTGCAAGGGAGCCGGCTCTTTTGTACAGCGGTACCGGTGCTATGCTTCAGTACGAGAGGTCCTGGGTTAGCGCCCCCACTATGCCTGTGTGTGGATTGCCTCATCCTGTGTGATGCGCCTGCCTGCATTAACCTAGTTTGCTCAATATATATATATATATATATATATATATATATATATATATATATATATATATATATATATATATATATATTCTTATCTTTTTCTTCCAACCTTAGATTAGCACCCTCACACACCATCTGGTGGCCAGTCTATTCCATACCCAGTTGACTAGTGTGACATGTTGTGAGTGTGATTGTGTATGAACGATGAATTCTGTGAATGTCCAAAATTTCAAAGTGTTGTGTGTCTCCCATTCGCGGAGCGAAGTCTATGAAATATGCATCCAGATTTAATAAAGATTGGACAAAGGAGTTTAAGTGCATTCATGAAAGTGAGAAAGACATTTCTCCCTTCCTTTGTATAACATGACCTTGAGTTGTGCAGAACGTGGAAAGAACACTGTTAAGTGTCACATGACTCCTTTATAGAGTTTTGTCTGTGGATGTGAATATGTTGGTTTCTGTATCATTTTCACCAATATACATGTGTTATTTATATATACATATGTAATTTTTACGGTTATAGGTAAAATGTGATCCTCATATTATATATAGCTTGATATTTTTCAGGTGGTCATGCACCCAGCCTAGACGACAACTTATCAGAAAAGTGCAGAACACAACCTTTGGCTTGATGTGCGACGAATCAAATGATCAAGAAGCTGACAAGGATTTTATTATCCTTGCGAGGCAGTATGACAAGGAGATGGTTGATAAAACACAATTCCGTGATATGCCCACATGTAATATTGGCACACTTCTGTTGTCTGGAAGTTTAAGGTACATAAATGTTGCAAATCATCATCCATCCATCCATTACACCGTGTAACAAATTTTATTTTTTTTGTTCCTGGGTAGTAAGTGTTATTTCCTAATTGCTTATGCCTCAAAAGTATAGAAAATGGCTATTATTCCCCACAAACTTTGCTTTTGTGACCAGGACAGTGATATTTCAAAATATCACTATTTCCAATGGGGAAACGGGCAAATGTGTGTCTTTTCGTTCACATAAAGTCAGAAAACAACAACATATGAATCCAAATTAACATGTATTTATACTAAAGTAATACAAAAATGACTACAAAAGATTTAGAAGTGAGTAGTTTTTCGAGATTTAGTTTTTCGAGATTTACTGTATTTACGGTTATAGTAATAATAAATAAATACATGTTAATTTGGATTCATATGTTGTTGTTTTCTGACTTTATGTGAACGAAAAGACACACATTTGCCCGTTTCCCCATTGGAAATAGTGATATTTTGAAATATCACTGTCCTGGTCACAAAAGCAAAGTTTGTGGGGAATAATAGCCATTTTCTATACTTTTGAGGCATAAGCAATTAGGAAATAACACTTACTACCCAGGAACAAAAATTGTGTTACACGGTGTTAACCGCTTAATCCTTTACAGGGTTGCGGGGAGCCAGAGCTTAACCCAGCAGACACAGGGCAGAAGAGGCGGGACTACACCCTGGACGGGACTCCAGTCCATCGCAGGACACCACACACACACACACACACTCACAGGGCAATTTAGAGTGACCAATCAAGCAGAAAAGCAAGGACTTTAGACTGTGGGAGGAAACCAGGAGTAGCTGGAGAAAACCCACGCGAACACGGGAAGAACATGCAATCTCCATACAGACAGACTCCACACCTTGAGGTAGCAGTGCTAACCACCAGGCCACTGTGCTGCAAATCAATTATAAACCCTGTTGCAAATCAATTAATTATAAATATATTTATAGTATTTTGTATATCTCAACCATACTGTTGGCATTGAATTATGTTCTTTCTTTAGTGGAAAAATATATTGCCATTCACACTTAAGTGATATTCATCAGCACTAGAAATCATATGTTGAGCATATGTGTGTATAAAAGTAGTAATATTCTTCTCACAAGACATTCATTTGTATTTTAAAAATTCAGAAACAGAGGCATTCCATGGAAGAATGTTGTTGCGTACAACTCTAATAATTCTGCAGGACAGGAAGAACAGTCTACTCTTGCATCACTGAGAAACAGCCAAATGTTGTAGACATGGACTGCATACGCCACCTGGCAAACCTGCCGGTAGGAGCAGGAGTGGAGAAACTGCCTCCTGTGGATGATCTGTTGGTGGATACTTACTTCCACCAAAGGTACAAGTCATTTAAATTTTCACTTTATTGTGGCTGAGGTTAGTTCATACACCTCAAGTCATTTCATTGCAATTAATATTTTTATATGTAACCATTTGACTGGTGACAGTATTTTGTTATTCTTTTTTTTTTTTGTTAAAAAAGAAAAGAACAATACAAAGCCTTCCAAGAGTTATGCAATGCTGATCCTTTGAAGATCATCAAGCATTGTTCAACCAGATGGCTCTCCCTCCAGAAGTGTGTTGAATGCACCGTGCCTACGTCAGTGGGCAGCACTTCAAGCCTACAACAGCCACGAATACTGCGAAAAGAAGGGCCAGATAAGATGGGTGGCATAGCTGCAAGGTGATCCAGCAATTAAGCTTTACTTCAAGTTTTTTCACTTCATTCTTGGACCTCTGTCATCATTCAACACCACCTTTCAGGTAGAATCACTGCATCTTATTCAAGTAGATTTTTTATCTTCTAGTTTTACGAAATATTAATGTGTAAATTGTTAGTATTTGTTTTCTTAAATGGTGCAAGAATATTTACAGCATCCAGAACAAAAAAAATAGTATTTTGATTATTTCTGATGATTTTTTTTTTTTTTGTTGATCTGAACAGATCATGCTGGCTGACATGCATAGTGAGATGGTGCAGCTCATTAAGAAGATCACGGGGCTCTTCTCCCGATTGACAGCATCATTGCAGCTGCCTGGGACCTCACAAGGATGAAATACAAGGTGGAACAGCAGCAGACTCCGATCTCCATGTTGGGAATGAGGCACGACTGATGCTGATCAAATCTAAAGATAACATCCCCCCAGACACAGAGTCGATTTTTTCAGGTAAAAAATTGACATAACATGTTTTATTTTCTTTTGCTTGTTTTTAGTCAGCATTATCAAATTAATGGACCTGCTTTATAAATAGTACAGATCACAGCAAAATAATTTGTACACACACTGTGTGTAAATATTTTCTTTTTGTGTTCTTTTGCAATTATACTAAATTACGCTTTGTTTCTATGCTACAGAATCTTGTTTTGATGTGGTGCAAAGTAAATGCACATTATCTATGTTCTTATTGCCCATTGTCATTCTTATCATCTTCTAGGTCTGTCAAGCTCTTCTTTGAGGCGACGACAGAGAAAATGCTTCACACATTCCTCATTGGAAAGGGCCTGGTGATACTATCTCCCAAAGGAAGGGGCAGTATTCCCACACTATCTGCTGAGAAATTGCAAGGATTTTTTTGGTTAACCTCTTTATTGTCTATCACAAGTGCCCTTAAGTATCAACAACGCATTATAATTACTTAAAATATTATTGTCTCAAATAAAGTTTAATTATGATTATTTGGTAAAATTATTTGGATAATATTATTAGTTTCTGGTTTTAAGTGTCACTACTGTACAAAATCAAAGAGGAAAACTGCATATGCATCTACTAAATTTAATTGTAATTCAGCCTTTTTAAAGCGTTTAGCCTTTCTTTTTGCAATGATTGGTATGGCCAAGCAGTTCCCTCACATTGTGGAAGAACATGATCTAGAATAGTTCACTGATTACACTATGAAACACAATTTTTGTTCCTGGGTAGTAAGTGTTATTTCCTAATTGCTTATGCCTCAAAAGTATAGAAAATGGCTATTATTCCCCACAAACTTTGCTTTTGTGACCAGGACAGTGATATTTCAAAATATCACTATTTCCAATGGGAAAACGGGCAAATGTGTGTCTTTTCGTTCACATAAAGTCAGAAAAGAACAACATATGAATCCAAATTAACATGTATTTGTACTAAAGTAAAACAAAAATGACTACAAAAGATTTAGAAGTGAGTAGTTTTTCGAGATTTACGATTATACTGTATTTGCAGCAGTGAGAGAACATTCTCCATGGACACAGAGTCCAGGACACCATTCAAAGCCTGTTTTCCTGCAAACTGACCAGTGACAGCTGCTGTTATGATTCCAACATCAGTGACAGAGTTTGAGAGATTGCAAATCTGCCATGGCACATGACATGCACAACAACATACAACCATGATTAACACCATCATCTCTAAGGCTACACTAAATGACTCTTATGCTGCATTTTACTTTAGTTTCTGAACATCTATATTTTGCAGTTAACTTTAGTTCAAGTTAATAATACAGAACAATGTTGTCTTCTGTGTTAAAGAGCTCATTAGATTGTGGTTTGCACTTACTGGAAACATGATCAAAACTGTTTGAACTGTTTCTAAGATGGACAAAAAAAAAAAACTCTGTAAATACTGCAATTAACAAAATGTGAATGTGGTGGCTCTTAAAAAGTCTGTTTATGTTTGACTGACCTTAGATTTAATGACATGATGCCCTATATGACTGTTTCAGGTGGGGTGGGGAAATATTCTAAAACTTACAGCAAAACAGCTTTCTCACCAGCAGCAGCCAAATGGAAATGAAACAAAAAAATTATGGGAATATCTATTTTGTGTACAATTTGTAAACTTTGTTTAAAATTGTACATTTTGTCATGCACAATTAACATTTATTTAGATAACTTCACATATACAATGCTGATTTATGATTTACAATCTGGAGTGTGGGTAAAAACTGGATGGCACAGATTTAAAAAAACGATATATTTTTTGGATGAGGGAAGCCATCTATCTATATTGGTTGGCACTGACATGGTATGTTGACATCTGCTTTTGTATGTATTTTAGTATGTATGATTGTAAGCTATAAATAAATACGTTTGATGTGCCATTTGTGTTCGTTGTTGCTAGTTATTATACATGTACACCATGTATGTAACACTTCAATATACATTTATTAAGCCTTTAAAATTACTCTAGAACTTCCCACCCCAATACGCAATTTGTTTATAGTTAACTGTTTGGAGAATTCCTCTAATCATGCATTTTCTCTGGTACTCTTTGCTCACCTCTGCGATAAATAAACTCAACATGATTAGAAGTAGCCACCGAACACTTAACAGTATTATAAGAAGATGTTATAATATAAATGTGCATATTTGTGAAGGTGAGTGTACACTGTACATACAGTGTGGGGGGAGTCTGACTACATTACAAATACGTTAGGCAAAATCCAAGTCAATGATCTCGATCGCATTAGGTATTCCATTCATGTCAGTGGTGATATTTTTTGAAAGCCAGACCCATATTGCAATTTTTAACTATTAGATTAAATATTTACAGAATACTTAACAACTGCTATTAGGACCATGCTGTGTGATTTGTTTGTTATTAATAACATTATAATTAAACTATACCAAATCTGTTTTTGTTTTTTGTTTTTTTTTACAAATAAGGGAAAACATGTTTTTATTGACTTGATAAGATGACACGGTATAGGTTACCTTCATTGTAAATAAAAATGTGATTTGATATAATTTAATGCTTACGCTATTAATAATACACGAATTATGATTATAGCAGCAGTTTTTAAGTAGTCTGTAAATATTTTTTCTAATAGTTAAAAAGTACAATCTGGGTCTGTCAGGTCTTGTTTTCAAAAAGTTTTCACGTACATTATATATAAACCAATGAAATAACGTGTGTGAACGTATGTATGCGTGTGTGTGTGTGTGTGTTTAATACAGAGCGAGAATACATGTATGATTCCAGTCATATATAGTTTTCATGATCACGTCGCATTAAGTTCTAGCCAGAATTGTAGATATTTATTACTGCCATAGCCTGATCTTTTCGGCATTCGCAATTTCTATTTCAAGGTGAGTTATAGTCTTTCATTAATTAAAACCCTCCATTTCCAAGTAAAAATTAACTCTTGATAAATTATGACAATTAACACGGATTTGCTTTTAAAGTCCAAAAGATAAAGAAATTGTCACAAGAAGCTCTGCTCACTAAGATATTAATATTATTTCGTAAATCAACATCATTTCGGAAATCATGTTAGCCTGATTATTTAATACTGAGATAGGCATAACGACCTCTTGAAAATGCCCAAATCAATGCTACATAATGATTTGTTGATTAACACTGGAGTTATCATTTGCTGACTTTTGAAAATCCTGCCCTTACACTCTTGATAATGATTTTCATTTGTGTGTCCTACAGCTGTTTTAAAAAATAATGTTTGTAGAACATGCTTTATTGTAACGGGAGGGGTGCATGGAGTCTCCATTTTCTTCAATTTCCCCATCTGTTTACCCTTTAATATTAATATTTCCTTATCAAATGTTTTGGGATGAGGCTCCAGCATGGTGATATTGTGACATTTTTCAATGGATGGAACGGGTAATTGACCAATCCGAGAGCAGCATCTCTTTCTGCCATTTTATAATCTTTATTATTAAACAGGTAGAAACAATTGGCGATTATTGGCGAATTATTCTGATTGGCTGAGACCTTCTCCCTAGCCGTTATCTATCTGGTGATAACTCAACAGTTGGAACTTCTTTCTTTCTTCACAGTAAACAAAACCACTCGAGTCAGTTAATGTGACAGTAATCCTTGAAATTAACTACAAAAGTTTTGCAGCTGAAAACAATGAAAAAGAAAAGAGAATGTCAACCTCTCGACAGATTTAGACAACCTAGAAATGAATACAACTCATGAAAACACCACGTGCCAGACAAAATGGGTTATGAAAGTTTTCCATGACTGGCTAACTGAAAAGAACCTTGACACTGTTTTAAAAACAAAACGTCACACACAACACAACAGCAGCAGATATCTCAAGATAACACACACCCTGTTGTGTATTATTTCTTAATTAATGTATTGCACTGATAGTAGGCACTATTTATTTTGTTAGTTTAACGTTTAACAAATTCCTTTTGTTTTGAAGTGGCACCCCGTCTGCCCATACTGGAAGCAACAAGTCTGTCTGACAGTTAAAAGCATCAATAAAAATAAGGGGGAATAAATTACATAAAGCGTGTTGTAAAGGTGATTGGGATAGAGGTGCACTAGACCCACACTTCTTTGTATTTAAGGGCTGAGGGGGAAAATATAGGGTTGCCAGTTCTGCTTAAAAACAGTGAAATTGGGCTTGCCCATGCAGGCGCTCGCTTACAATTTTGCTTAGTTGCTTTTTCAATATTTTGGGCTTGTTTTTGTTCCTGGTCACTTATGACAAAAGTAAAAAACATAACAAATGTTTGTGGTCAATTCATACATAATGTACACCCAGGTTTAAATAAAGGACTCTAATTCTCTACACAGTATGCTCATAATATGGATGGACATGACTGGTCATGATTTGCATGTTGCTGAACCATTTTTAAGAAATGGAGTGACTCTTTATAAAATTAGTTTTTTAAAATACTCTATCCTGATTAGTCAAAAGAGGTCACAGGAGGAAGTACATGTTACAGCATATCACTATCGGTTCTGTTCAAAAAGGGGGCAAATCACTAGTAGCTATCTATACGCCACTAGAATTTAAAAAAAAAAAGAAAAACCTAGCCATATTCGAATTTATCGCAATAAACATGGTTAGATTTATGTACATTTTAGACTGGCTAGATTTATGTGCATTATCACCTTTTGGGAAATCACTCTAGGAGATTTCCGACAAGTATGAATCACACCAATGACATGAAATAAAAAACCTAAAGTAAATGGGCATCTTGAACTTACAAGGGAAAAAGAAAACAATACTCACAGGAACAATGTGTGGGCATTGGGCGTCCTATTTGACTGGTTAAAAGATAAATCATTAAACATTGATTTGAAAGTATTTTCTGCTACCGGTACAGGAACTGTCTATAGTTTAGAGGGATGAGACTATTCGTTTCAAGTTATGTGAACCTATGAGCTGATCTAAATTGCTTTTTAAATAGTCCAGCCATAGACTGTAAAGTCAGTTTGATAAGTGACACGGTATTCCAGAGTGCAAACAATGCATTTATTTCTACAAAAAAAAGTGGTACTGCAAATCCAGTATGGATACCACAAGTCAGTCATGTTTATTACGATACATTTGAATATGGCTATCTTCTACAGATTTGCCCCTTTTTGAAAAGTAGTACTGACCCATGGTGATATACTGGTACTCTAATATCAACATCCTCATGTGACCTGTTTTGACCAATCAGGAAAGAATATTTGAAAATATCCATTTTACAAAGAGTCGAATGGCCTGTTTTGTTTCTATGAGTTATTGTAACAAAATTAATAATACATAAATCTATTAGTGCAAAACATTAATAAAGAAAATCATGCAGTAAATGTGCAAATTACATAACTCAAAGTGTAAAAAAGAAAAGTGGTAAATAAAAAAAAAATAGAAAGACAGCAGGCAGCAACGGCATGTAAAAAGGTGTATTGAAGCGCGTTTGGTGATTTTAAACCAGTCTAAATAGCCCGGATAAATAACTGGGTAGACACCGAATAAGTAAGGCGAGAGGGTTGGTTGCCTCAGAAAGACAGTGTATCATACTGGTGTTTTGACCGGTATATTAATGGTTGAAAATCAAAGTTCAAAGTTCAACACACACACAAAAAAAAAGCGAAGTTGAAACCATAACAGAATTACGTTTTTTTTTTTTTTTTTTTTAAACTGCTATTAAGTTTTAACTAGTGTTAATTAATTTTATGTATATGGTCCGTCTGTGGTTCTATGGCTGTCTTCAGAAAGATAACAGGCTGCTGGGCATGGCTGGCAGGTAGGCAAAGAGAGATGGACGCCAAGCAGCTTCACTGAATAAAGATGGAAGACCACGCCAGGAAGCCTGTGAACCATAATGAGTTACATGAGGTTGGGCGCAAAAAGAATATGCATTCTCACACAGCACCCTGTGTTATGGGCATGTGGCTTTCTGAGCTCACCCTAGCCACCTCTCAAACACTCAAATGTACATGCCACAAAAAACAAATACAATGAAAACTACAAATACAATCAAATTCTAACCATCATTAGAAATTAAGTCAACAAAGACCGCTACCTTGGTACAGAGTCCTATAGCTGTAGCTATTACAGTTTTTTTTCTCCAGGTCTGATGAAAAATTACATTCTAATTCACATTGCACATAGGTAATTTTAATACTTTATGTAAATAATATTTTTTTCGAAAATAAATGTAGTCTTCACCAATTATTATTTTTATTATTTTCTCCCCAATTTAGTAATGTCCAATTATTTTTTGGCTCAGCTCACAGTTACCACCCCTGCGCTGACTCGGGAAGGGTGAGGACAAACACACACTGTCCTCCGAAGAGTGTGCCGTCAGCCGCCCACATCTTTACACACTGCACTCACCATGCAGCCACCTCAGAGCTACAGCATCGGAGGACAACGCAGCTCCGGGCAGCATACAGGCAAGCCCGCAGGCGCCCGGGCAGAACACAGGGGTCGCTGGTGTGCAGTGAGCTGAGGACACCTGGCCGACCTAGCCCTCCCTCCCCCCGGGCGGCACTCTGCCAATTGGGCGCCACCCCCTAGGAGCTCCCTATCACGGTCGGCAGTGATATAGCCTGGTTTTGAACTTGTGATCTCCAGGCTATAGGGCACATCTGCGTGGAACGCTTTTACTGGATGCGCCACTCGGGGTAAATAATACTTTTTAAATGTATTAGATCGATGTAGAGAAACGTCACCAATTTTGAGTAGCAAGACTAAAGAGACTCCCAGTGTTTTGATTAGGTTTACCACATTTCTAATGCAGAAGATGTGCTAAACTTTAAACTTTAAAGTCTTTTTTTGCACTCAACACCTCCATCGTTTTGATATTATTATTAAACAGTTAAAATGTTCGCAGGTGCAGGAAGTTGTTTCTGAGTGCCTAGCAGCTCTGTTAAGCTATCCGATGATGTTTTTCAAGGAAATTTAAGAGTAGTCTAACAAAGTACTGTGGTCATTTATTATTAATTTAAAACTTAATCAGGGGACTGATTACCTATACAGTACTGACTTAAAGCATTGACATTGGATGTAGTTAAGTGTGAGCTAATTCTTAGTTGGTGCAACAGGTGTATTCAAAATATTTAAGTTACAGGTAATGTCGGACTTAGGGTTTATGGCCTACTCTTAAGACTTGGACGCAAGTCCAGTTGGTGCACCCCAACCTAGGTTTCTATATTTTGGGTTTCCACCTAGTCGACATCTGCTTAATGTCAAAATCACCAGAAATTACATAATGTGCTGTGTCCTTTGAGATGTCTAGGAAGTCTGTTATATGTCATTCTGAGGGATTCATCAATCCACCATCCTCACCACTGATCAGTGCTGTCCTCCCTAGTCCACCTTTGCCTAATGCGTCAACCTACTTTGCATTTTATTGGCTTTGTTCTACAAAAGTTAAACCTCATTACAGCTATTTGTTGTAAAAAAACGTGCCATTTTCAAACAATATAACTGTCACACAACAGTTTGTCTATTTAACCTTGCATATTTTAAAACATCTGAAAATGGCATTACAGTTTTGACACATCCCTGTATAACTGTGTATCAATACAACCAAAACAGAAGTTGTGGAAAAACAATACTTTACAGTACATTAACGGGCTGATGCAAGGCGTTATCATCACACTCCGCAGGTCATCCTAGACCTCATAGCTGAATTTTACCTTTTCATCACTGTCCTGGTAACACCGACAGCATTCACTTTCTCAACTATAGAGAACCACATGGACTCTTTGGTAGCATAACTGATACTGGCTTTTCCAAACAACTCAATTTCGTGCTGTGACCTCAGCTGGAAAACTATCAGCTCCTCCTCAGAAAATTTTTCTTTTCCGTGCACCAAGAGGACTTTGCTGCCCTTCCTGACATTTTTTAGTTTGGTTTGATTTTCGTGCTCCACTAATCTCATCCAGCACCTAATGCTTTCTGTACTCCTAACTCACCTCACCTCTGAGCTGCAAGTGTGGCCACTAAATACCCCGATGCACAGGCAAAGTTCATTGCGACCCTCATTATCATGACTGCACCTCATTATTTGTGGGTTTTGAGTAATTTGCGTTGCTCTTAAGCTTACATAAGCCACAGTGCAAAATAATTGCCTAGTCGGCAATACGCCTATCCCTACATCAGCCCCTAATTTTCCCTACAGATGTCAAGTTGACACTTGCCTTTTTTCAGATTTTACAATCTGACTTTTAAACATTACAATTTTTTTTTTTTTTTTGATAAACTGAATTTGGATGACTTATGTGATGATATTAGGGATTCAGTTCAGATTTCCAGGTTTAATTAATAAATATGACATTAACCATTACAGAAGAGACAAACTGATTACCATATATACTGCTGAACACATTTAGATTGAACATGCAGGCATGCAAATCTTAACCCTTACTTTCATGACTGAAAAAAAGCATTCTTAATTGGTTCAATATGCAGAATGAAGATTTCTTAGCGACTCAGGCACTGTTCCTGAAATAAATTGTAGTTGTACAGTATAATGTTGCTGAATCCAGTCACAAGGATTACTTAATTCTAGTATCTTATAGAAAGATAAGAAAACTGAGAAACAAGAGGAGGCCATTTGGCCCGTCACTGCATGTCTGATTATGATTCAGTGTCCACCATACTTGATGCTGAAAATGCTTATGTTTATTCACTATAGTCTGTAGTGTTACTAAATGTAAACCAGATTTTACAATATGTGAATGTTCACAAATACTCAGAACAAATCTGAATACAACTTGTGCTTCAGACTGAGCCCAGCTGTGATTTTCTCTATTTAATTCTATATCATCTATAGTGGGTTAAAAACAGAATTAACCATTCATGTACAATTTAAAACACTTTGTTTAAGTCTGCGATCACTTATTGTAAATGTGTAATAAAAACTTTCACAGTAAGAACATCATAACGTATATACTATGTTTCACAGTTTGTTTTTATAATGACAAATAAAAACGGCCTCATGCAACTTTATACGGTTTCATGCTTCCAAAATACTGAGCATTTTGTTCTGTAGACATTTCAGTTTAAATAGGATGGTCATTGCTATCTGACTCAATAATCGCATTCAAAGATAATCAAATTCAAATTCAGATATAATTTCCAGGGCAGTCTATATGAAATAAGATTAGATGTTGGGACGTAAGGCAATGCATGTTCAGGCTAGACCAGAAGGGCTTGCAATGCAGAATCCACTACTATCATCGTGCAGTTAATACCATTGAGCAAGTATGAAGTCATTTAGATTGATTTTATATCTACATAGATGGCATTATTCCTTGTGAGCACACTTCTGTACTGCTTTTTTGGGTATTCTAGCACATGCATTTTAATGAAATTCATATATATATATGGAATAGTTTCATCAAATGATTACACAACCCACAGCATATATTGAATCTGGTAAGGGCGACTTCAGTTACTGTAGACCTAAATCTTAATATTTACTAAGTGCACATGTTCCTGGCTGTGTTGTGTGATGCCTTGCCATTATATTTGCTGCTATATCTTACTTATGAGACAAGGTAATGGGTTATGAGCATGTAAAAAACATGTGTCAAATGTATCAATCCTTTTGTCCAGTGAAAAGCATTCTTGCATACCTCTGTTTGCTAAACCCACATACAATATTCCAATAGCTTCCCTAGTTTATAAAACAGTATGCGTTCTTCCCTGGGTAAATCCTGCAATTGTTTTTAATCTGACCATAACATGCCCAAAATGTGTGTACACATACAAAAATAAACCTGCCCCCACCACCTTGACTGACTGTTTTTGTTTCCCCCATTATTTTCTGTATAGGAGTGCTGGCCTGCATAATTCATCTTTTGTACAAGAAAAAAAGGTTTCATCTAGTAGAATAGAAGAAAGCAGAGAGTACCATAAAAATGCTATTTGAAATAATTGCACGCCTAGTGTCTGTTTAACATTCAAATCTATGGATAATTTTTATAAGCATGCTGTGGTAAACAATGGTTAATAAAATATATTGAAAACATGGCAAAGTGTTAAAACATCGATAATTACCAGAGTATAGCATCTACTGTAAATTTACTGCAAGGAACTTTCATAAGCGAAGCCTTAAAATAAATTACTTCTTTTAGGATAATGGAAGGCACCGTCCAATAGACACAATACATAGATAAATATTGTTGAAGAGTATAAACTGAGCTCTGCTTGCTATGCAAAAGAGCTTTGCCTGTCCTGACAGGCTAGACCTGAATAATGTTTATGAATGCTGGTCCTGGAAGCTAGATAGATCAGCATAGCGTTGACTTAACTGTCAGCTGAGAGTTTATATTTACTCTCCACCTTCAAGAGGGACATGTCTTTGAATCAGCTGCCATTTCCAATCTATTTATGAGATAACCGTTTGCTCCTCATGAATCGATATACCTGCTAAACAATTGCTCCAGGAGAAAGCCTGTGATGCAGGCAAGTCAGGTTAATTGGAAGCTGAAGAGGTTCTCAGGGAATAAGCAATTAAAAATCAAGCCTGGAACAGTTTGTAACAGCTGGAGAGGGATGATAGGCAAAGCACACTGGGGTTCCAGAGTATCAAAGGTTATTCATTAGGCACTGATATCAACATATTTAAAAATCGTAAAAAAAAGCAAGAAAATAAAAGCTCACCAATGCAAAAACTATCTTCTTATTAAATCATAAAAGTCATTCTTTAATGTTATAACCTTTGTGTGGCCCATTTTTAAAATAAAACTTTTGGTTTTGTTCAGGGTTTGTTCAACCATCCATGTTTGTATTTTATGCATTAAGGTACATCAACGTAAAAAATGTGCTCTAATCAGTTATGAGAAATTCTAAGCGACATCGGCATCTTTTCTAACTATTGCTCCAGGCACGCTATAAAAAAAAACAAAAAAACATAAAATAACAGTAACAACAACAACAACAACAACAATAATAATAATAATAATAATAATAATAATAATAATAATAATAATAATAATAATAATAATATATCTACCAAATTTAGTTTCCATTTTAAAACAAAGTTACAATGATAAAACAGTCTGCACAGGGAAGTAACAGAAAGTAATGATTATATTTTGTGAACCAGGCCTTTTCTTTCATCAAAACTGTTTATGCTGCAAAACTAGTAACATGGACAATTAAAAGTACCTAAAGTTAGTTTTGTAACATTAATAGTTTTATTTTTCTTTCACAAAAAAATTGTGTAGTTAGGTCCAGTGTTCTGTAATGATTTATATCATTATTGCCCAACTTGAAATACAGTACAATCTACTGGCTAGGCTTCTGCCGAAACCCTTTATGGTCTCTTTGACATTTGCCCTGTTAACACAATCTTACTCAGTCTATGTCAAGGCTCTGAACATACACAAAAATCATATCAGTAAACTTATTTTTTTCATCACCTGCCAATTCTAAAAATCACTTAATAAATCACATTGGGGTGAACTTTCTAAGCGTTTTCTCTGGATTTTGAAAGAAAAACAAAATCAGCATTAATGGTATAAAACAAACAACTTGAGACATTGATATAGGGTAACACAATTTCCAAAGCTCAGAACTGGAATCAGTTTATATATTTCACACCAACAGTGCTATCAGGTGCTGTTGGAAAGTGAGAAGTTTTGGGGAAAATGTCAGGACACTGGAATGTTTGGTCACCCTATCCTGAAATTCTTAGTTTTTTAGTTCCAGTTTTGTAAAAATAATCATGCAGGGGTTAATTAAGACTAGTGTTAATACTTTAAAAATATACCCCGGCCATAGTCTTTAAAAGTATTTATTTCTACCTAGCATATTTTCACATCTCTTTGCCTTACCTCTTACCTGAACAATGTGGGTTTAGTCTTATACATAATACAGAGGGAGACTTCAGGCCAGCCACTTTACCAAACTTGCTGCCTTGATTTGTGTCTGTTTGGTGAAACAGATAATCTTTCCCCCAGGTAACTGAATCTGGCAATACATTCCTACTTTTTCAACTTTTGCCAGTGAGTCAGTGAGAGCTCGGGAGTTCCCTTACCTAGCCTGTCAGTGATTTGAAGTAACAAAATAAACAAGGACATTTTACAAATCAAAGGGACACAGAGAGATAATCCTAGCCTCTTTGCTACTGCTTCAATTACTAAATTATTATCTGCTCAATCTTGATGAGCAGCACAGTGTACTGAAAGGCTAACTTGTGTCAATGTCTAATTAGGTCACAGAGATCATTGTCACAGGGGTACAACAAGGTGACATTTAATCATTGACGCAATTATCCAATATTTGTACAGTTGGACACAAACTCAGTGAAATGGAAATAAGCCTAGACAAATCGAACACAGACCCCTCCTTTGTTTTCACCTATGTCAAAGCAGAAGAATAACTCTTGATCTGGATTTAACTACAAACATTTTATACAATTAATTTTAGGAACGGATATTGCATTTCAGAAAAATTTGTTAAACAGAAGTGGGTCACTATTTTGCATTTTCACTATTTTGTTTTTCACAAAGTGCAGATGGTACAGTGATATTGTCTGTACAATATAATAGCAGCAGATACCAGTACACATTATTCTAGTTTTAATATTAAAATACACATGTGTTTCTCATTCATATGGAAAATGTATAACTGAACCCACAGCATTGGTCCTATGATAGATTATAAAATAAGTTAGCAAGAAACCACAATGATCATGTAAGTGATGAGACTATTTAAGTCCAGCCTGATTTACAACGTCTCCTAGTCACTCCCCTCAAATACAATATTATTCAATTGTATTTAACAACGTGGTATTATGTTAACTAAGATTCCACACAGGGAAAGCCAGGCAATGATAGTAGCATTATTCTGAAAACTACTGTGCAGGTACAATCACACACGCACGTTGCACGCATGCAAACACACGCACACATACTAAACATACATCAATTCTGGTGACAACAATTCCATTCAAAGAAGGTCCTGTCTTATTTAAGCATTGACATGCAAACTAAAATGAGTACTTTAATGTTACAGGATAAATATTTCAAACCTAAATCATTTCATTAGGTATGTGATAAATTATTGCCAACACTGAATATCAGTGAGCATTTGACCTCACTTTTCAAACATAACAATTAAAATGTAATAATCTGGTGCAGGTTTTATTTGTTAAACAATGAGTTTTGAATCTACATTAGGCAGAGTGAAAAATGTGGTACCTGTGGCCTGTAAGGTCTGCTTCCATATGCTGAATAATTACTTTTACAGAATGATCAGTAACTGGTTCAAAATTCCAGCAGGTGGCAGTAGTGTATATACTTATTGTTGTCTGTTTGGTTGCACTGTATGTGGCAATTCAGTAAAGAGGCCAGCAAGTGGGTTATAATGAAAGATACCTGGAGATTGTGGCGTCCGATCCACGGCAGATGGAAGGCGAAACTGGATCCCTGAAAAAGTGGGTCATTTTTATTATCCACAGGTGGTTGGATAAGCAGGCACTTTAGAGCCTGCACATCTCTAAACAATTTAAATTAGAGAACATGGTCAATCATGAGGGCACATTCAGTGCTCTGGATGGCTCAATGGTCTTTCACACTTTAGAATTGTTATTTTTAAATTCAACTCTACATGTACAATGTTTTAATAAACAGAGCACAGAGTCATTGTTGTAATAATACACTAGTCTTAGGGCTAGCCAAAGGATCACCATGACTGATTATTATTTAAAAATTTGATTTAAAAATATATATGGTTTAAAATATCATGAAATGACCAGATTCACCATGCATCATTGTATTTTTCTTATGCACTTAAGTAAATAAAGTTACATCGGCAGTCACTTTATTGCATTTTGGCAGTGCTCCAGCGCAAAGCCACTTTTTTGGACAAGCAATACTGGTGTTAGAGTAAGGGCTTCTAGCCCATGAGACTACAAACTGATCTGAAAGACACCTCTGCAATTCCTGTCAACACAAATACAGTTTAAGAAACCACTATTGCTTTATGCCATGGTGTTCAACACCAACTCCTCTGCAGAGATAATGGTTTGAACACCATACATTTGTGGGGATGCAAATCATAACGGTGGTCACCACAGCAATTTACAGTGTTGTCCATTGACATCGAAACAACATTTTAAATTAAAAAATATACTATGAATTGGTATTAACTGCTGGCTTTGACTTTTAGAAAAGGTTATACTGGAACAACATTTACCCCACAATGGATATATTCAGCACATAGATAATGAATTTAGAACACTGCGCCTTATTTATTTTTAATCATCTTAGTTGGCTTTCAATTACATATATTAAATTATAAATAGGGCTAATCTTTTACAACAACTGATTGATGCCTAAACATTCTCCCTCCATGGTTTTCCACACTGGATATTTACTCTATCTCATTTTATCTCTGGCTATTAGTCACTTAACCTGGTGATGAACTAACATATAATTATTTTGTGGTAGGCAAGAGATGAGCTACTCTGCTTACGGTGTATTATAGTCTGTTTTTGTTCTCTTGCATGCTAAGCAAAAAAAATATATATATCAAACCAACAAAAACAGTCAGGTACAGTACACTGTTGCAGTCTTCATGACAGCAAAAAAAAGGCATTGTGGGACAGGACTGTAGGTACAATGTAGTGTGTTTAGTACCACTGTTCAATCATACAAATTACAAAAAAGATCTGTAGAAAACAACTACCATATTTCTTTGAATTTAAGACGCATCTTCTCAAAAATGGCCTGTGTCTTAAATTCGAGGAGTGATGTGTGCATTAAAATCGCAAACAAAAGACGTGACTACCAGTGTAGCGTCTTTAGCTTCCCGGGAAATAGAAGAGGAGCTTTTACAATTTCTAACAAACACCAGCTTGGACAGATTGGAAATGCTGATCAGAACCCTGTATGTTTCGACATGCCAAGCAAAAAGGGAGAAAAACAGATGCATGTAATCACAACTGGAAACGAGAAGCAGCACATAACTGTAATGCTCTGTGTGATAGCAGACGGCCGCAAACTCCATGCATCATTTTCTTATATGCATAATCGAGGTTGTATCTTTGTAAATGGATCTTTAGTTGATGTTTTACTGTTTCCTAAATTAAGGGTGGAAAATTTGGGCTGCATCTTAAATAGGCATACGGTACTTGCTCTGTTAATTAAAGACAATTATGAACTGACAATTCATGAATGTTTTAATAGGCTACTTGGTAGGGAGTCAAAATGGTCAGTAAGCCCGGTTAAAAAAAAACAAAAAAAACTCCCATTTCATCAAGAATTAGTTTCAATTTACACCTACCCTCTCTGCTTAATGATTGTTAAATTGAAATCAATCATACAGTACAGGGGTTTTGTTTGAACCTGAACCTGTCTCTGTCTGGAGGTATCAGCTTTCAATTTTTGCTCTGCTGAATGGTACCACAGTTGCAATAAAAGGCAGGACACACTGATCAACACGTTCCTTTTTTCCTGTTTATTTAATATATAATTTATGTCACGGCAGTTTGGGACTTTTAAAATGCTAGTTTAGGGCAGAACACCGAGCAGTAGGCTTAATCCGTAAAACTTTTAGTTGCATGTCTCGGATGCACAGAATTAAAAGACAGAATTTGGGGATCTCTTTGGAAACACTCATATTCACTTTCTATTCTGCAATCCACTGTAAATGGTTATCAAGTTACCATTTACTTCCCATCTCAGCATAGTTATGTGTGCCATTTAAAATGTTTACAATATCAAAAACATTAACCTCAAAATACAACTATACTAACTAACAACATACAAATTATCCAAAGGGATTCGGTATAATTTTCTGTCGATTTACACTTTCTGTAGACTCTTGTGTTTTCTTCCTTCATTTTTGAAGTAATAAATGTATCCATTTCAAACACTGGAAACAAATTCAGCATTCCACTATTGCTGTTACTAAAATGCAGCAGCGTCTAACAAATAAAAGGTCAAAGTATGAGTACTGTGATTATTATTTATCCTTACCGGAATATTTATACTTCTAAAACATGCAGAAAGATTTTGCATCACTAATTCATATTCAGTTATACGACAAGTTGAAAGTAGCAAAGTTCCTGAGCAACAATGAGCACTCTCCATCGGCAGAATCACCAGACCCCTGCTTCACCCACCCTTATCAGAGTGGAAATCCACTCAATCGAAATCACGCATGTGTACACGTGGAAAGTAAGTAGGGGGATAGAATCTATGTTTTTGTTTTCATTTGCGGTTCAGTGGTTTAAGATCATTATTTTATTTTACTTTCATTTTTATTTTTGTATTTCCTATGTACCCCCTATGACCCTTAAACTCCTTTCACACAATCTCGCCTAGCATGAAACCACGTACCCGGGTTGACCTGGGTCAGCAGTGACCCACCTCAGGATATGGGTCGATGCACTTTGACCTGAGCCGAGTGAGACAATGCCCGTCCTTATACAGACTAATTAACAAAACAGCCATGCCTGGGTGAAGGTTTCACTTCTGCAAGGAACATTTCTGTTTATTCTTTTCAGCCCTATCTCTGCTGATTGACACACCATGAGTCAGATTGCAGCAACATCTGCTCTAATCAACATTTGGTCTGGCAATTCAATCCAAAGAAGCTTGTATGGAAAAGTCCATAACAAGCTCTTCCTGGGGCAGCATTGTGTATTTGCTTGATACAGTATAAGAATAAAAGGCACATTTGTAAGTATCTGTAATAGAAAAGATGTTGAACTATTCTGTCTAACCATTTTGCTATTTAAAAATAATATAAAGATAGTAAGTCTATGCTACTTATTGTGCTAAATGTTTTGTCTTTATGATTACCAAACCATCATTTGATAAGCACAAAGGGCCATATTAAGAAAGGCATCCCTTTACCAAACCTTTAATGAGGAATACATATTTGCAACTATGAAAATTCCACTCCCCTCAATTCCCAAAGATGAACTTAGGCACATTCTTTTCTTTTAGTAAATTGTTATCAATGTGTTCTTTGTGTGTGTGTGTGTGTGTGTGTGTGTGTGTGTGGAGGGGGAGGGGACTCTAATTGCAGTTTAATTACATAGAAACATAGATTTGAAAAAACAAGACTCAAGGTGAATTAAGGGTTCCTCCTGGGATAAACCACCCCTGGATTTGATTAAAGCAGTTTACAAAATGGGGGACTTGCTCTATATTAACCACCAATTTCTACAGGTAATCTGATGATAACCGCAGATTCAGGGTGATTCCTCAGTGCAGTGAAATACTAGAAGCCAGTGGTTGCTATCCCAGCAGGGTATAGGTTGATCGACCCTTAATATTTTTACCCTATGTTATTGTTGATTTAACCTTTAGAACAATGGTATCTGAAAGGTTGGCTGCATCCCAATTTACAGTGTCAGCTTGTGACAGACATAATACACTTCTCGAAACACTTAAAACATTATTTAGTCAGCAAACTTCATTTTAACACTGTTTCCATGGAAACTTGCCAGACCCAGGATGAAACAATAGAAAGAAAAGGCATCCTGTTTAGAGTATTCAAATGGTTAATTAATTACAGAAACTGTTTCACTTCCACCTCTTGTTAAGAAAAACATCCATCATGAGATTAAATGTATCTTGTCACATACTGACTAATGCAATTTAAAATTTCAATGTAAACAACTTGCTTTGACAGACTAGTAAGGTCAGATACTTCAAATAAATCTATAAATCATATAGTGCAAGTTAACCATGTGTGAAATGAAGAGGATCAGCCATTTGAAAAAACACATCATTTACGATCCGCCAATCCATAAGCATCTCTAATAATGGGATTGTACGGTTACATACATTATAGTATTGCAGAACAGGACCTGTTTAATGAAATACATTCCTGCAATCAGTTTGAACACTCTGATAAAGAAGAGCTAGTGAATACAAGCTTGTGAGATCGCAGTTCTTGTTTACCAGTGACAGAACAAAATGGTAGTTTAGTCGATTAATGCTGAAAAGCAGATAATGGCACATGCAGCAGTTTTACAAAGTGGTATGCCAATAAGCATATTCAGAGTGGTAAAGGTAATAGAGCATTTTAAAATGTTCAATAAAATCAAAAATTTGGAATGTGTTTAACGCATATAATGAAAACACAGTATAATTGGTATTACGCATTTAGAATGCCCGTGTTTGAATTAACAGACCTTGATGGAATTACTGCTGACAGCCAAAGGTAATTTTTTTGCATTCCATCGCTTGCTCAACCTTATCTTTTAATGGTGGTGGGCTGCTGACCCTGTCCTCAAATATACATTGCATGTGGTCCTAGAAGATTCAGATTTGGATTTTTAGATCGACTGTTTTGGACGCTGTCTGGACAGCAATACATAAGTAAAACAACTAAATAAATTCAAGTATTGATTTTTTTTTTTCATTTTAAAGTATGTGAAGCTAACAAAATAATCGCAGTGAATCTTACCCACTTTCATCACTTTGTAGATCTCACATTCTCTTATATGAAAGCTGAACGTGTACTCGATTTTTTCACAGGTTTTACTGAACAAAGCCAGTGCATGCACATACAGAGGGTCCTCCAAACTGAGTATAAATCGAACATTACCTGAAAGGTTAAAATATCTGCATAAAATTGAGTTAATCAATTTATAGCCAAATGCAATCTGAAACATTTCTAAGCAGCTGACGCGAATGATAAAAGTGAATAGAGAACAGGCAGTTATCATATCATCATGTAAAGTGACAGAAGAGCGCATTAGAGAATGCAGTCAAAATTGAAAATAAATGAGTTGCTTATGTGAATTCGAGTTCTTGTAAAAGTAAAAAAAAAAAAAAAAAACAGAATGCTTTTTTAATACTCTGAGCACATTATATATCTCTTTTCTTTTTAAACATCTGAAGGGCTTTTGTCCGAAACGTCCTGAAAATAAAAGATTTTTTAATCTTTTAAACTTTTTGTGTACAATTTTTAAAAACCTTTTTCATATGCCTTCAATTTTATATACTGCAGTTTTAGATATGTTTTCTTTATATATATAAATGTACATGCAAAAGTTTTACCTGAAAGGTTTTGCACTGTAAATGTTTGGCATTTAGTTCCTTTAAAATAACTCAACCTCCCTTGAGCTTTTCACTTTGCTACGCATTTCAAGGACTAATTGCTCCTTTTCAATCACTGTATTCAATGTCGACTGTGTTCCTTCATGGATCCTTGAATTTAAAAGTGCATCACTGAAGTACCATCAAGGAGTTATCAATAACTTCACTAACATCTTCAAATAAAATACAATTAATAAATCAAATTCAGCTTTACTATAATGTGTTTGTGTGTGTGTTTCATGTAGGAAAATGTGAGACCTATGTTAAGTTGGCAGTATATATTAGCTCATGTACCAGTAAATACTTATGTGTGTTAGTCTGGTGGAAAGCTTACTGACAAGTATGAATTCAAGAAAGATGGTGACCATATAAAAGTCTCTATACAACATACATGACAAAGCAATTGACTTTGGGTGACAGCAGGATTTTCATAAATGTTGTTGTAAAACGTTGTTGTAAACGTTATGTAGAATTAAATGTATTTTTGAATTATTATTATTATTATTATTATTATTATTATTATATTATTATTATTTAATTGTGTTCTTCAAGTTCATCTCATATTTATAAATATTTATGAAGAAGGACACTTCTTCCTGTGCATTGAGTTTTACTAATTACACTTTGATTAATGTGACTGACATTAGTGTTTAGTGTGTTTCATTGAAAAGTAACTTTATAATACAAATAAACAGATCTATATCTCGGAGCATGTATGGTTTACTTATATTAATTTGGTATTAATATATATATATATATCTATATATATATATATTAGATATTATATATATTATATCTCCATAATATATTCTATACACTAATATATATATACTATATATATATATCGTATGTTAAAACTTGAGGAGATTAGCTTTGCGATTGGCCTAACGGCGTATGATCATAACTTTTATTATTTAGCATATTAGCACAAAAAAAATAATAATACTAAATACAGGACCCCTACAAGACCTACCGTACATTTTACCATCACCAGCTAATCTATGGGCGCCTAAAATGAAAAAAAGGTTATAACTTAGTACAGAAAGAAACCATTTAAAAAACTCTACCTATGCCATGCTATGTATCAGGATTGTGCAAAGGTGTTGATGCATTCCGTGTGTTATATTGAAACAGATTCCATCTGTCACTATAGTTTAGTTTTGAATTATTTAGTCTTCTTATTCTGTTGTCTTTGTTAAATTCCATGGACTTGTATGGAAACTATATTTTGGAGGCTTACAAGGTAAGCGCCTCTACAGAGGGTTGTTTCTTTAACAAGAAAAGTGTTACAGAGGCACTGTCAGACCACACAGGACACATCCTTTGTTTAAAATAATAAAATTTAAATTTAAAATTTATCTTATTTCAATTATATATATATATATATATATATATATATATATATATATATATATATATATATATATATATATATATATATATATATATAGTTTAAAATGAAGCTCCTCTTAAAATGCTTAGAACAGCGTTTAATCTTCTTAAACATGCTGTGTGACATATAAGTTATACATGTATGTATGTTTCTGGACTAAGCTGTTCCATGAGCTCAAACATATTTCTTAATTGCCATAAAGAAATTAGGCTAATTTGATGCCCAGAAATGGGCTTTGTTCGTGCAAAACTCGCAGAAGCAAATTCTGAATTATTCATAGGGCTGTTGTGCAAGTTCAAATTCCAGTGAAATTAGGCATCACTTTTTGCCAGGCAAGGATATGTATGTATATATTCTATGGCTCGCCTCTCTTAAGCATATTGTTACCTGATCTGATAGTTGAGGTGACTGTGGAAGATGTCATTGAAGGTATGCAGTCATCATCCTGGGAGTAACCAGCCTGAATAGCACGCAGGTAACTGTGGCTTCGAGTGCGGAAACAGCCAGGCAGGTCCAAGGCATCCATAGCCTGAGATTCTACTTCACTAAAAACGGACTCGCAAACTGATTCAAACTGGCCATTGATCTCAGTCTCACTCACCTGAGAGACAAAAACAGGAATAGCAGTCCTTAATTTTTCCTCTTCCTTTCTCTTTCTGATTCTGACTCTTCCCCTTTGTACAGTAAATATGAAGGAGTGTTAGCAAAATCCCAGTCTTTGAACTTCAAAAGAATCTGAAAATATTGTGGTTATGTATATAAATGTTACTGTTTTAAGATGCACTATCCCATTTTTTTTTCTTTCTGAAACAGTCTCTGTGATGTCAGAAGGGTGGGGAAGGGCAGGGTGAGGATGCAGGGGAGGATGCCACTTGTAGGTAATTAGAAGTTACAAAACTCAATTTTGTATGTTATTTTTAAGACTGGATAAACAATTAGTGTTATTCTCTCTCTCTCTCTCTCTCTCTCTCTCTCTCTCTCTCTCTCTCCTCTCTCTCTCTCTCTCTCTCTCTCTCTCTCTCTCTCATCTATTTTTATGTCCTAAACAGTGGTGTATCTTAACACAGTCACACTTTTTTTCATGCAGACCTCTTTCATCTGTATTTTTTGTTCATTTTTTTATGTTTATAATGACGGCAATAAATCACTCCTGGGTTCAAATACAGGAATCAATATTGATATTATCTACTGTTTATGGTTAAAATAAATTCAATACCAATTTTATTTAAAATTTATTTGATATATTAATATATTATATATATATATATATATATATATATATATATATATATATATATATATATATATATATATATATACACACACACACACACACAGTGCCTTGCAAAAGTATTCAGACCCCTGACCAGTTCTCTCATATTACTGAATTACAAATGGTACATGGAAATTTCGTTCTGTTCAATATTTTATTTTAAAACACTTAAACTCAAAATCAATTATTGTAAGGTGACATTGGTTTTATGTTGGGAAATATTTTTAAGAAAAATAAAAAACTGAAATATCTTGCTTGCATAAGTATTCAACCCCCACACATTAATATTTGGTAGAGCCACCTTTCGCTGCAATAACAGCTTTACGTCTTTTGGGGTAAGTATGTACCAGCTTTGCACACAGTGTCGAGTGATTTTGGCCCATTCTTCTTGGCAGATTTGGTTGGTTGGTTGGACGACGCTTGTGGACCGCAATTTTCAAATAGTGCCACAGATTCTCAATGGGATTGAGATCAGGACTTTGACTGGGCCACTGTAGGACATTCACCTTTTTGTTCATGAGCCACTCCAGTGTTGCTTTGGCCTTGTGCTTGGGATCATTGTCCTGCTGAAAGGTGAATTTCCTCCCAAGCTTCAGTTTTTTAGCGGACTGAAGCAGATTCTCTTGCAGTATTTTGCTCCATCCATTCTTCCTTCAATTGTAACAAGATGCCCAGTCCCTGCTGATGAGAAGCATCCCCACAGCATGATGCTGCCACCACCATACTTCACTGTAGGGATGGTGTGTTTTGAGGCATGGGCAGTGTTAGGTTTGCACCACACATAGCGCTTTGAGTTTTAGCTAAAAAGCTCTATCTTGGTCTCTTCTGACCACAACACCTTTTCCCACATCGCAGCTGGGTGACTCTCATGCTTTCTGGCAAACTCCAGATGTGCTTTCAGATGGTACTTTTTGAGTAACGGCTTCTTTCTTGCCACCCTCCCATACAGGCCAGTGTTATGCAGAGCTCTTGATATGGTTGACTGGTGCACCATTACTCCACTCCCAGCCACTGAACTCTGTAGCTCCTTCAAAGTGATTGTTGGCCTCTCTGTGGCTTCTCTCACAAGTCATCTTCTTGTTTGAGTGCTGAGTTTTGAGGGACAGCCTTTTCTTTGTGTTTTAAAATAAAATATCAAACAGAACGAAATTTCAATGTACCATTTGTAATTCGGTAATATGAGAGAATTGGTCAAGGGTCTGAATACTTTTGCAAGGCACTGTGTGTGTGTGTATATGTATGTGTATATATATATATATATATATATATATATATATATATATATATATATATATATAGATAGAGAGAGAGAGAGAGAGAGAGAGAGAGAGAGAGAGAGAGAGAGAGAATTATAAATTATAATTTATAGAATACTAAACTTGTCTGGAGGACAAACATTTTGATAACTATTCTTTTGTTTATCATTCTTTAAGTTAATTTAGCTATAATCAGATTTTATGATAGAATGTACTGGTAATTCTAAGAAGCAGTGTGTCTGGATGAAGGTTACTATAATCCACTGTTTAATTGCATTATGAAAGATTGTGCTTAATTTACAATACTTAATACATTTGGAGCCCATTGCATATTGTATACAGAGGATGCAGGAGTCTGCAGTGAAAAGAAACAATATGTCAGTGAAGAAAAAGGGCTGAGTTCATTTAAGTACATTTACTTTTCTAATAGGACAGTACTCTGAAAAAGTACACAAATTACTGATTTCCATCCAGTAATTCACAAAATGGATGGGAATTTCACTATTCATATTTCTCCCCCCTATTCTCAAAACGATTAAAAAGGAAAAAGTCTAAACAAATATTCGTCACTTGTCAACTTTAAAGGAACCTCCCCACATGGGTAATAGCTAATAACTCTTTAGAAAGACTGTAATGTTTTACAAAGAAAAGTTAAAACCTCACATGCTACCAAATCCTTCTAAAAGAGAGGACTCATCTCAAATGTAATAATAAATACAATTTTCATTATTTTATCATAAATTAATGCCAATGTGACATAATAGCTGACAAGTAAATCTACACTACATAAGAATAACAATCATGTGATTTTTACTTCAAGTATCCCACTCAACTCATTGGTATGTTAAGAATTAGTCTTTTAAAACTATATATATACTGTAAAAGGTTGCTGTACATAATTTCTGTATAATTCAGTTAATGAGTAAATTGGGCATGGCAAGATTTAAAGTAATGTGTGAAATGTTATTTGTTTTGATATTCCACAAGGGAACGGGGAAAGTGGCAAATCAAGTAATATTAAATCAGAAATATAATTTGCTCATGGTTCTGCTCATATTTCTTCCCAGTTATTAACATACACTAACATTTAAAACAATGTCTACGATTTGGGAGTAGTTGGAGATTGCCGTTCACAAATTGCTGGAAGAGGCACGCACACCTATTTCAGAGAATTACAACTTTGGTGGGTGGGGGTGACAATGGATCTGGATTAACTGCCAATTTGTAGGGTGCAAAAATACCATATTGTGTATTCTCAACCCATACACACAATGTCAAATTGGTTTGAAAATATTACTTGTGTTTCGATGTATTATGTTATCAGTTGTGGCAAAGCTAAAAAGTAAGCTCTCATCCAATAGCATCTGATAGATATTCAGTGCAAATTTAGCACGGGAGCAAAAGCTTAGCAAATCAGGTCATGAATGTATGTGTACATTGTATATACTATGTATATATCTTTGTGCGTACAAAGGCACACTACAACATACATGCAGGAATATCTGTTTATGGGTACTGAAGTATTTTATAACG
Organism: Polyodon spathula; assembly: GCF_017654505.1. Taxonomy (NCBI): domain Eukaryota; kingdom Metazoa; phylum Chordata; class Actinopteri; order Acipenseriformes; family Polyodontidae; genus Polyodon; species Polyodon spathula. Next base: position 23,262,607 of record NC_054539.1, read on the forward strand.
TATGTTATGGGGTTTGGGGTATTTTTTTCAGCTGACTGTTTCTTTCATGCTTTAATTGCTGAGGACTTCAAACATTAAAGTGGCAACATGTGATACAGTATAGGGGAGAAAAAAAGATGAATCAGAGCCTTAAAACAGGATGAGGTTAACTTAGAAGTGCACTGTTACATTACCACATGGAAAGTATATAACAAAAAAAAATGCAAAGTCAGTGTTATTTTTTTTAAATTATAATAACATTTTTTGAGAGAAAATATCCCCAAATTAGACATCTACTTGGTTCCCTAGAAAATGAGAGAGCATAAACATTGGTTTAAAACAGCAATTCAATCTGTACATTACAAGTGTATTTTTAATATTATTTAAAATAGTTACATGGTTTCAAAATGTGAAACGGTACTTTGCCCGTTAAGAAGCATGTAACTGAATAAGAGGTACTGCGTCTTTAAAACATCTGGCACACATCTGAAGTATAGCAGCATGAAATCAACATGCATATCCCCAGCAATTGCTAGTTGCTTTAAAATATGTTTTAGTACAGTCAAATCTAATTATAGTGCTAAGACATATGTAATCATGTATGATACGGCCATCTAATTGCCCATTTAGTTTAGTTTTGATATTTTAAGTTAACCAACAATAGGATTAGCAGTCAGACTAACCAGAAGTAGATCTGAAATGGGCAACCCTCAAACAACTTTAAAATGTGTTAAATTATCCCACTGCTGTTTATTAGCACTCCTTTTGGCCTGATGTGGCCCGCTCATCTCACGTTGCTCACCACTGCAGTGGACCCTTTACTATGAGGGTATTGGAGATATGTCAGCTAACTTGTATCTACAGCAGTGTTCACTAACCTTAAGAGAGATCAACCCTCAGCATGGAGTTCTCGTCCCACAATCTGCCTCACAGCAGCAAATATCAAGGCACAGCGATCCACTGCACTGCCTTCTTCTAATTATCTTCTTCAGGCTCTTGGTTTAAGTCCTCTGATTTGTTGTACATTATGGAGAATGAACTCACCTGACTAACACAGCTTGCCTGACTGAGGGTGCTCACTGCTCTCATGTAGCTCTGATTTCTGGAACGGAACTTGGGGCAGTTATAGTTGGCTGCAGGATTCAAGCTGACACTGGGATGCATATCTCTCGCAGCATGCAGGTGGTAGGTCTGGCTATATGGAGAAAATGAAATGGAAATAAGCATGAATCCAGTTCTCCAACATAGACAATTTTCCATACTGTGTGCAAAATGTGTGGAATAAGCCTTGACGGGCAGATCGGTATAAGCTCAGTATACTATATCACTTATCTTAACTAGTGTATTCTTTTTCTTGATTAGATTAATTTTCTATATCATAAAACTTAAGCTGTTTAACTTTGTCTTCTTTAAGTAGAGGCAATACAAGTCTTTCTAAACAACAACAATAACAGATTTGTTAATATAACTGGGATTTTATATTATTAACAAGTAAGTATTTAAAATCAGTTATGAAACGACACAGTTGTTATTTACACTATTATAAAAGCTAGATTGTTAGTGTGGGTCCAGTCTTTTTGGAAGCATGCAAGGGGGATAATCTGGAGCAGCCTGAAAAGAGCTCAACATTTTCTTTGTATCTCATCCATAAAATATACAATTATTCTTTTATTTTTTAGGTGAACAGGTCAATCTTCACTCCACAAAGCAAGTTAGCCCTTCTTTTTTATAGTATTTAAAATGTCTGGTCTTTCAAAATGACTGCCCAGGAGGGGGATCACTCCAATAAAGAAAGAAAGTGAATACCAGAACACAGCACAGTAACTTATTCAGGTAATGTAAAAGAAAATCATAATGAAAAAATAATGTATGATAATAAATTAGAAGTCATTGTAAACAACCTATTAAATGCAATGTATTAATAGTATGGTTCTTATGATTATGCATTATGACTTCCAAAATACTTTCATGTTTTTTGTAAACCCATATCATAATAAAAAAGAACAGCTCATGTGGATTTTCTTTCAGGAATAGTAACACTATTATATATGGAGAGTTGGAGAGTAATCTCTCATAGAGCTTGGTGAGGCTTAGTCTTATTACTGCCAAGTACGTGTGTGTAATAAGACTGTGACGTCACTGCCGTGGCCTGTAATCGATTCTAAACAAACTGACAAGATTTCTAGTTGTCAGTGTGGCTGAGGTGAACAGTTTTTTTCAGGAACAAGAAAACAAAGGCACACAAAGAAAAACATTATGTGACCTAAACTTGTTCAGAGACTATCTAAGACGCGTGTCTGAGGAAAAAGATTTGATGCAATTTGTCAGCTTTACAATGTTTATTAAAATAATTAATTTCTTCAGCTTTACAATATTTTGGCCAATATTTGTGTTTGGATGTAGGGTCGATTATAAGCGTAGGTAAGTGTGTAATCAAACCTGCTAAAGGGCTTCTCGGGGTTCTATCTACGGTCTCGTGGCCTATGATGTTCCATAACCCCTCGAAGCCCCTAACAAGCTTATTACACACACTTACCTATAGTTAATACTCTATATTATCATAGCATTCTACTACTTTATTTCTGTAAACACACTGGTTTTATAAACTAAACTTGCAAGTGGTTATGCAACGTAAACCAGCCGTTTCAGCAAACTCTTTCAGTCACTTGCCTGTCTGCTAAGTAATTCCTCTGCCACAGATTTATATAACATATTTTTAGCAGAATCACCCCCCACCCCCTCAAGGGTTATGTAAACACACTTCACAAGCCTTGAACTACCACCTGGGGTGGAATTCTCACACAACATTATGCAGCCATGTCCTAAAGATTGTCACCTGCTGTTTAGCAAGAAACTGTTTAGGCAATTCCACTGGAGGCAATTAACTTGGACACAAGTGCTGTTAAATTCCTACCCTTGGCCTCCCAGGGAATCAAATACTGTCATCAGCTTCAGCAACGAGAGTACACTCTTGATGAACAAAATACATTTCTCTATGAAGCTAAACGTTGCCTGGCATCTCCATTGTTTAAAGAGTCTCAGGAATGAACCCCAGATTTACAGTAGCCCAACTCTGATCGACTTTGCAACATTGGTGGAGTTTCCATGCATGTTTTTTTTTTAGCTCGAAAAAACATTTGCTTGAGAAAAATGTCTTGTGTAAAATGGTTTTTTTGGGTTTCCATTTGCTCAGTTTTTATTTCACTTGAGTAAACTGGGCTTTTCACCTGACATCCTGCTAATGAATGGGAAAGGTGGAGGTTGATATGTAAATTAGCTATGCATACAGTACTCGTGCTGTTCTTGAAGATTGCTAGTGAAATTTTGTGAAAATGTGAAAATCTTTAAACATAGCTGGGATCAAAAGCAAGGGAATTCAGTTACAGACATTTACTAAGCAGCTCACTTGCTTGTTGTCTTGCTTGTCATCTTGGAATCCTCAGTGACAACTGACCTGCTCCCTTGCAATATTTATAGCGTGTTTTCCATGCGAAACTGGGCGTGGATTTTCCTGTGTGTTTCATCATTTACACGAGTAAATGGGATTTACCTTATCCCTCGCTTTGGCCTCTTTTTCGGCCAAAAACCTGATTTACATGAGTAATTCTCCCAAATGTGCAAGCACATCACCATTTCTCGTGTAAATTGCCCCGCATGGAAACCCCATGACTGAGGCAAGCCTTAAAAATAAATCTAGCCTGTCATGTGGACATGTCTTCTAATTTGTTCAATGTCCTGCCAAAGATTCATTTTGAGAGGCAATAGTTAGCACCTGTTGGGTTTGAATTAGCTTTTTGAATTTACAAATGGAGGTACAGTTAACAAGTATCTTTGTAAAATTATCATATTAATAAAGCCATTCATAAAGTGTCAGTACATTATTAGTTTAATCTGTCATATTTTATTTAATATAGTAAACAATATTTGGAGAAGTTTAAAAGTATATATTCTTGTTTGCTGCTATAAGACTCTAAAATTACAACAATGGATAAAATAGGCAAAATAATCCAGTATTTAAATACCTTAGTACAAATAGAGATCAATAGAAAGAAATTCCAGTAAACCCTTAGGATCGTCACAAATATACATTAAAGCTCCAGTGAATACTTCCATTATTGAAAATAAAGAAATACAAAACAGTTTTCATGAAAGTAAAAAAAAATAAAAAGCCTAGCTCCCAGTGGAGCACTTACAAAGAAACATGTACTGTGATAACAGTATATACAACAGGAGCTTGCTAGCAGCTCCTAGCCAAGTGCTTTTATAGCATGTAGCCACGTTAATTGCTCATCAGTGAAACAACCAACTCGGCCACTAGTCTCCTAACAGCATGCCCATATTTGGGATTCCTGTTCCCCAGTTTCCTATGTTTTTTTTTTTTAAGTACAGGGCTTTTGGCCTGCCACACAGCCTTCCCCTTCTGCAAAGCATACAAGGCTATTCCATGGCTCCCTTAAACTTAAGTCATTTTAAAGTTTTTGGTCTATTTGTAAAGAGAGGTTGTAGGACCCATGACCACATAGTCATAATATCCATAATCCTTTCATTGGGGATCGGCAGTGGCTGCAGCTCATCTTCTCCCTTGGACGATGGCAGCAGACCCAGGGATGACAGTGGCAGATGCTGGACCTGCGACAACAGCTGGTGTAGCTTATTGACCTGCGCCTCCAGGCTTGAGGTAGATGGAGACCTCGGTTCAGCAGCTGAGCTCTGAGGTGCGACATCCAGGAACTCCAGAGAGTCGTCAAGATCTTCAGGTGGAGTGACATAGGACCAAGGTGGAGCAGCCAGGAACTGTGGTGCGACATCCAGGGACTCTATCACTCCCCTTTTGATTACAGTTCCTTTTTTAATAACACTTTTTATCTAGTTCAACACTGTACGCATTTGACTGTAGAATGCTTCAAAGATTGCTGAGCAATCGCAATTCCATTGATTTTAGCTTAAAAACATGATGTGTGCACACTGACAGTCCAATTAGGACAGGGTCGAGGGGTCAATACTAGTGAGATATATTTTCTTTGAAAATCAGTAAAAAAAAAAAAATATTAGAAAAAAGAAACAGGGAAAACCTCCAAAAGACAAGAAAAAAAAACAAAAAAAACAGTAAGTTCTCATCTGCTTGTTGATCAGGATTTTTGGTGTTGGTAGCTTCATGCCCACCTTTGCCTAGTGACATTTAACAGAGTCTTCAGGTTTGAACAATACCAATGGCGGGTTGACTAATCTGATGACTAGGAGCAGCCTCACAATTGTTAAGAATCCCATTTTTGGGGCGTTTCGCCATTTTGGTTGTAATGTTCTTACTCACAGATGTCACATCCTAAAATATATCGTTACAGGACACTTTTTTCATTCAATTCATGAAACAGGAAAGGATTTTTTTTTAAATTGCATATGTTATGTAGCCTATATAGAATTTTTTTTTGCAACATTTATTTATTTTTCATACCGTTCATCATTGCAAAACTGTTTAATTCTCGACAGACAAAAGGGTTCCTGATGTGGGATTCGGTGCAATCCAGCACAAATTAACTCTGATAGTAACTCAACCTTCTTTTGGATTGCTTTCCATTTCCAACATGAGAACGCCATATTAAAAATCAACACAGTACTCTTTATCAAAACACTACTGCTGACATTGAACAAATCATACTTAGATAATAACAATGACATTGCTGACTAGCTGTCTGTCTGTAAAACAGTATTAGAGAAAGAACTCACTCCTAATCTTGTGGTATGAAGTTTTAAATAATACTGTTTGCAAACTCTTACATTTGATGATCTCCATGTGGTCTCTGCCCAGCAAATTTGACAAGGGAATCTGGTCGGACGGCTGCCTTTGGTGATGTTTTAGGGCTGGTGTCAGACTCTCCACTTTCATCATCTCCCATGGCTTTGATATAACTCCCACTCCTCATCCTCCTGCAGGGGATCTCGTCATCTTTGTTAATCCCTGGGTACCCTCCCCACTCGTCTTGAGCACCTGCATAGCAAAATGAAAGTTTGAATTCTTTGATGGATGTAATTATGCATTATTCACAAAGCTTCATATTTGAGGTGTGAAAACAGAAGGCGAAAAGAACAATGGAAAATAAAACAGTAATAAAACTACAAATAAAAGGTGCTGCACTCGGCAGCGTTATCCCGGTCGTCGCTACCCGCACGACCCGGATCACCGTCCTACTCTGTAGGCTAACTAGCCTGTTCTGTCACAATACGCCGGGGTCTGCCCAAGGGTTCCCCGCTCTCTCTGTCTCGCTATGAAACTCTTTGTTTCGCCCGATTCCCGGTCCTGGATCAGAGCTTCCGCACTCTCGTTGCGTCTAAGTGGGCAGACCTGAGGAAACAACGAAGCGTTAATTTATAGGGCTAACAATTTCCCAAGATGCGCCTCTCAGCCATTCAGAGAGGGGGAAAGTCCACACACCCACTTTCCCACCTCCCCGTGTAACTGCCATGACTCACAGGCGGTTGTTGGACGACTGCCGCCCTCATCCTGCAGCCCGTGAACACGCCAGCAGAGTCAGCACAGATCTCTCCCTGTTACACATCCTTCCCCTCAGAATGACACCACCGGTTCATTCGAAAATCTTACACCCCCATGCCTTCCCGAGAGAAAAATCCTGTGTTTTGATGCAGCTTTCCTGCTTGGTGGACTACCCTGAAGGCATAGGGCTGCAAGGCCAAGTACCACCATGTGATTCTGGCGTTGCTATCTTTCATCCGGTGAAGCCATGCTAAGGGGGCATGATCTGTAACCAGGGTGAAGTGTCGCCCCAGGAGGTAGTACCGGAGTGACTCGACTGCCCATTTTACCGCGAGACACTCCTTCTCGATGGTGCTATAATTTTTCTTGCGGGGAAGGAGCTTCCTGCTGATATACAGGACTGGGTGCTCGCTTCCCTGAACCTCCTGCGACAACACTGCCCCGAGAGAGAGTCAGCACAGATCTCTCCCTGTTACAGTGACATACTTCAGTTAACTCTTAAGTTATAATTCAAATATGTGAGTTCCTTCTTTGTGCATGTACCTTGATCAACAAAAAAATGAAATAAACAAAAAGTGTGGGCCCAAAGAAATGGGAATGTGGGGACTGGGCTGACAGCTGTGACGTTTCAGAAATTTTAAAGATGACAGATGCAGCAATTTTTAAGCTACATTTTCAGACAGAGGAGAAGACAACTGGATAAGTGGTCATGTTGTGAGGCAGGCTTAGTGGCAGAAGGTATAGCAGGAAGGAATCAGACAGTCATGGTTCAAATAAGACCTTTATTTGGCCAGCAGACAAACTTAAATGTCAACTATTTAAAGTTATACAAACAAACAAACAAAACAAGACAAATGACTCAAGCAACAATCTTTCTTACAGTATTTTACATAGAAACAAACCCCTCCTCTATATGCTCACTCTGAGACTAACTCTCAATGACTTATGTAGGGTTGTACCCAGTTAACCCCTTCCCAAGGGACATACAAACTCTACATAACGCATACTTTAAAATAACCAAAATGTCACCTAGATTATTCCATTATAGTAATATAGTACATAGTACTATATACTATATTATTATAATCGAATAATCTAGTTGTCATGTTGAAACGTGAACTTCCGTCCCAGTTCCAGCAGATTTTCCTCAAGGACTTCTTTGTACTTTGCTCCATCCATTTTCCCATCTATCCTGACAAGTTCCCCAGTCCCTGCCGATGACAACCATACCCATAACATGATGCTGCTACTACCATGCTTCAAAGTAGGGATGGTGTTCTTTGGGTGTTGGGTTTGCGCCAAATATAATGCTTTGCATTTAGGCCAAAAAGTTCAATTTTAGATTCCTCAGATCACATAACTTTTTGCCACATGGCTACAGAATCTCAGAGTGTTTTTCTGCATACTTTAAACTGGATTCAATGTGGGCTTTCTTCAGTAATGGCTTCCTTCTTGCCACCCTCCCATACAGGCCAGATTTGTGGAGTGCTTGAGATATTGTTGTCACATGCACACTTTGACCAGTCTTGTAGCTCTTGCAATTGGCCTCTTGGTAGCCTCTCTGATCAGTCTCCTTCTTGCTCGGTCATCCAGTTTGGAGGGACAGCCTGATCTAGGCAGGGTCTTGGTGGTGCCATACACCTTCCACATCTTAATAACCGTCTTTGACCATGTTCCAAGGGATATTCAAGGCCTTTGAGTCGGCTCTTTTGTACAGCGTTATGCTTTAGTGCGAGAGGTCCCGGGTTCACACCCGCCCTCCGCCTGTGTGTGGATTGTCTTGCCCTGTGTGAGGTGCCTGCCTGCAGGAACCGGGATCGCTACAATGGTGTCAGAAGTGGACGCAGGTACCCCAGCATGCACTCATCAGACTGTAGCCAGGTGAGCAAGTCCGGGGCAGACTTGAGGCTTGCAGGGGAGAGTGTAGCATGCATGGGAGAAGGCAGCAGCAGGGCTGGTAGGTGACATAATCACATACAAGACATAAGCCCAATGTGCGCTTCTTGCAAAGGAGCCAGCTCTTTTGTACAGTTTTATCGGCACTATGCTTTAGTTCAAGAGGTCCCGGGTTCGCGCCCGCCCTCCTCCTGTGTGTGGATTGCCTCTCCCTGTGTGATGCGCCTGCCTGCGGGAACTGAGATAGCTACAAACTGTTATAATACAAAAGCAGCAATTTTAAAGTTACATTTAAACCCACTAAACTATTTTATAAAAGTGTGTTTTTAGTTTTGACTTAAAAACTGTAACAGTCCCAGTTTCCCTGACAAATGAAGGCAGAGCATTCCATAATTCAGGAGCTCTACAAGAAAAAGCCCTACCTCCCATGTTGCTTTTATTGACCCTAAGAATAACCAGCAGCCCCGCATGCAGACCTCAGATTATTGTTTGGAAGATACAGTAATCCTGCTAATAATTAGGTGCTAATCCATTCAGGGCCTTAAAATAAATGAGAGATTGCATGGGTCAAGCTCATGTAATCCCACATTTCCTTTTAGTTGGTTCTGTGAGCCCACTAGCATAACCTCTGTTTTATCTGAATTAAACATCAGAAAATTCTGTGACATCAAATGATTTATGTCTGTAAGGTAAGTAGCTAATAACACCCAGGCAGAAGAAATTCCTGGCTTTAGGGATAAATATAGCTGGGTATCATCAGCATAGCAATGGAAGTTCACTCCGTGTCTGCGGATAATGTCACCTAATGGTAGCATATATAATAAAAACAGCAAGGGACCTAGAATGGAGCCCTGTGGAACACCGCAGATATCTACCGATAATGCTGATTTTACCTCCCCAATAGAAACAAACTGAAAGATTAAGATTTGAAACAGGATAGGACAAGGCCAGACAGTCCCACTGTGCTTACAAGACGATTCAGTAGGATGGAATGGTCTACAGTATCAAAGGCACCACTTAGATCTAGAAGAATTAAAACTGATAGAAGGCCTGAGTCAGAGCTTATCAGCAGATTATTCACAAGACAAGACCCATCTCGGTGCTATGTGCAGCACGAAAACCAGACTGAAATTTCTCTAATATACTATTAAGAGTACTTTTTGCAACAACTCTCCCTAGAACCTTATCTAAGAATGGTAGGTTGGAGATTGGCCTATAGTTATTGAGGACTAGGGTCGAAATTGTGTTTCTTAAGCATAGTCTTTACCACAGCTACCTTAAGTGCTGATGGAACTGTCTTTTAATAGTTTTGTAGGAATAGGCTCAAGAGAGCATGTAGTAGCTCTTATATGTTGAACAAGCTCTTTCAGTTCCTGTAAAGTAATCAAAGTGTGTGTGTGTGTGTGTGTGTGTGTGTGTGTGTGTGTGCATTTCTCTAAAATTTACTGTCATTAAAAAGAAAACAAAAAAACAGCAACAAATGCATTTTAGAATGTTTCACAAAACTTGTATTAAAATGTTCGTGTTAGTGATGGGAGTGGCGGCATTCTCCATCACACATGGATTTCGGGCAAATAAAATATTAAAGACACCTATAAAACAAGCCAGTACGAACAAAGACCTTAAACAGTTATGTTTGGTTTCACATATTAATTTCTAGCAGTACTCTGAAGCAGTATTATAACACAGGCTTGTATAACACAAGTCTGATACAAAGAATAAAAAAAAATGCAAACCAAAACAAATGACAGAAAGGCAGCACTGCATGCATTTACTGGCACACACAAGCTTTATGTACAGTATGGGTATAAATATCCAAACCTGCTCCCTCTCTTGTAACTTATTATTATATTTGCTGTTCCACATATTCCTAAGCAGTGTCAGATTTGTTTACACATTCTTTGCATGTTTCATACCAGAAATGTTTTCATGTGTGTGGATTGGGGCTTCATGGCTAATGCTGACATCCTTCCCCTTGGTTATTAATATTTTAATGTGCAGCACATCTACACTAGATCCATTAAAAACTTCAAATGTGGACATCATTCATTTTGCTGTCCCAAGATTACATTACATTTAGTTTCATCAAAGTTAAGAACACATTGGTTGGTAATACTGTAGTGCGCATGGATGTTGACTTTAAACTTCCTACCTTGTTCTCTAGTTGTCTTTTTGTAACTAAGCAACACCATTGAAAGGCCATCAGTCTGTGATGCCTTCTGTAGTGCTTTACATTGCAGTGCAGCAGTTTTACAACTAATGTATTTAAAAATTAAAAAAATAATGTATAGCTTATAGACTTAATAGTTTCTGTAGCTCAATTGCTCTATCTAATAGTAATTATTGCATAGTCTAATACTGGATAATAACAGTACAATTAGGTAATACATTATAATTTAAGAATGTTCTAATAGGGACACATAGAGGCAATACCAAATTCTCTACAATATTGCCAGTGCTTAATTTTTACTGTTTCAAAGCTCAAACCCAGGAGTTGGCAACCCGTGGTACATGAAGCCCTTTGGCTTGGCAAGCGAAGCATTTTTCTAACTCCTAGGTGTGCCCGATTAATCTTAATAAATACAAATGTCCATAATACTGACAACAAAAAGGAACGTGTCAGTTCAAAATCAAACCTGGTGTATCCATACCCAAATGCCTTTTCAGATAAAAAATGTACGTTTTGCAAATCATGTTCTCACACATCTAGAGCAAGTGACTGGGTAATGCATGCCTAGAGCAGCAAATCATCTGCTCTTATTTCTGTTAAACTTTAACATCCAGAAGTTGTTAATTGAATTAATTTACAATATATTGAATTTGATTATGAACGTTAGAGAAATGGTTTCTATAATAGTGATAAATGTACATATACATATAATATCTATTTTCGTATTGTGACAGAGGGGATCTATGTTGTGCAGGATTTCGACAATGAAATGCTTGGAGACTTCAGATTGGATAATTACTCATTCGAGGTAGTTTTAAACCAGAAGATGATACTGCACTCAGATTACAAATACTCAGAATTGTTTCCACGGTACACACACGCTTCTGCTCTCAAACTCTTACTTGCCTTCAGTTAGTACCAAAGAGCCTCCTTTATAGGGCTCTTAATTAGATCATTAATGACCACTTATTACCAAGTTGTTTACACCTGCGTTCTACATACAGACATTTTGAATTTTCCCACGACCTATAGTGGACACTTGGAAATATCTGTAAATCCTGACTCCCGTATTCCTTCGAATTTAAGACGCCCTTCAATTTAAGACGCAGCCCAAATTTACCACCCTCAAGTTGAGGAAAAAATAAAACATCAAATAAATATGCATTTACAAAGATACAACCTCAACTGCACTGCTGTATCATACAAAACTGACATGAAACAGTGCTGTTGTAGATAAACCACAAAGCTTGTTTATTGTGCTGCGCACTGTTAATACTAAAGATGCTTCTCTGTCGTACACATACCACCACACACTTACGGCATCACACATGCAACAGCAACACTCCATGGCATCAGGCAAAGGGGATTGTGTTGTTGGTTGCCTGTGCAGTAAAAGTGTTTTATCCCATTGAGATGATACTAACTGGAAAGTAAGGATTTTGAGAATATACATTTTTTTAGTATAATTTGTTTTCTTATAATTTGACTGCCTAGTTATCCAGTGCTTAAAAAAAAACAATTTCGACTTCAGGGACATAAGGTTGTTGTCGATTGCCGTTTTGTTTACTTGGTTGCCTACTGTCGATTGATTTTTCATTTACAGACATTGCAGAGTACAAGGAGAGAAGAATCGATTTTAAATTAAGTACTTTTAGCCACCCCCAAACATATTTGCATCATGCCCTGTGTGTTTACAAGGATAGAAAAAGCCTTTCCTTAGTTTTAGCCACCTCAAAAATCTATGGACAGAATAGATCAAAACAGCTTTAAGCAGTTTTAGCCACATCCAAACATATTTGCATCATGTCCTGTGTGTTTGTAATAATGTTTTGGGTGTCTTGGCAAGTTGGTTAGTGTGTTGCAATGTTACAAAAACAAACAAAAAAATAGAAGTCTAGAGTACCAATTGGATTAAATTGTACAGAAAAAGAATAATTTTATGATAGTTTTTTTTTCCTTTTTTCACATATAAGTATTTTGCCAAATGTCTGATAATAATTGCAATATCCTAGGCATGTTAATCTGAATAATTTGGAGCTCCTCTATATAATGGTTTTTTCTTTAGCTCCACATCACATGCTCTCTCCAGATCGTTTCTAAGCTATTGATTGACAGGCTATAAATATGATGTAGCAATAATAAGTATTCTTTTTACATACTCCTGAAGCGATTACCCTACATGTGAAGCCTCACCACCGGGTGGATGGAAAACACAGATGTACCATTAACTTTGACAGTTGTCAATTACAGAAAATAATAACTGTCATTTAGCTGTGACGATGAACGTGGCAGCTGTCAGGATTGGAACAGAACAGTCAACGCTCCAAAAATTGAGGAGTACCACTTAAATACTATAATTAATATGCAGAATGTGCATAGACAGAGACATTCAATATTTTATTAATGCTTAACAGACTTAAGTAAAATTGGAACAATGATTAAAAAAAATTACTGAAAAAAAAAACCCATAACAGTAACATAGCCTACATCATCATCCACTATGAGGTTGACTAAAATATTTAACCCTCCACCGCCCAACTTGCAGCGGCCATTTTGGGGAGGTCGGCTTCACAGGTGTACTGAGTTTCATGCCAGTTAAGATTGAGATTTCAGCAGCAGTTATATTGAGTGGCGATTGACAGCAGCGGATTAACGGGGCCGGTGTTGGTACATATAAGGGAACTGTGTAGTTGAGTGTGTTAGTTCAGTGAGTGGAGTTTGGTGTGGGAGCGAGTCGGAGCAAAGCTACAACATAAAAACAAACACAGAGAGTTTAATTTTGACCCTTGCCTTCCCAGGATGCTAAAGTGCTGATGCAGACTGGAGAACCAAGAGGGTTTGGAGTACTGAGGAGTGGCAAATCCAGGACTTGGTGAAGAAGACGGCAGGAGTGGCCGTGTTGTTGTTTATGCAAAGGCTTGTGTTTGCACCAGTAAAATGTGTGTTGCATATAGCTCAAAGACTCTGTTATCACCACATCACAAATGCATTTTTTTCTTTGTAGAATATCACTTTATATATTTTATGTTTCAGACATCACATCTTGGTAACTGCATAAAACTTAGAAGTTTAATCCACCCCAGTGGACTAAGGAGTTCTTAGAAACGTGCCTTATCTACCCCACAGTGAATTTAAATCTTTACAATTATACACTTAATGAATCTAAACAAGAATAGAATAATACTTAATATTCATAAGTTTGTTTATTTCTAGTTGTATATCATTATGCTTGTCAAACAAAATTTTTGATTTCAACAAACAAAATCCAAAATAGATTATTACATTCCGGTTTAACTAAAACATATCTAAAATCAAAATGCCCTAGAAATGTGTTTTATTCATGTAAAAATTTGTTTTAACACACCAAATTCAGCTGCTTTTTCTGTCGTGGCCATGTTGGATTTGAGTTACGCCCTCTACTGACTTTGTTCCTTCATAATTTATCACTTTTCAATTGAAAGATCAGAGCAGAACTCACAGACCCCTGGTTTGCCCACCCTAGTAACATTATCGGCTGATTTTTCCCTTTTCAGTATAAAATGTTGCAAAGAACACTTCGTGGTAAAAGTTTTTGTGAATTTCCCTGACAGTTTATAATTCACTCTTGACTTCAGGCTTTTTTTTAATAGGACCCATGGTCTGCTGACACCTTGAAAGCACTGTGAGGGTATCAAATGGACCTTCTCCATTGCTAACTTCATGACTGGTCATCAAATGTAAAATTATACATCATTACAAACATCTACACTTTCATCAACCAATCAGAAAGCTCTACTAAAGGGTACTACGCACACTAGATGACAACTGAACACTGACAGAATGAGCTAGATTCTCAAAGTTGAACTTTTTTCCAAAAATTAATTAATTAATTCCATCGTAACTGGTCTCCACTGACAAAACAAAATATTATTGAAAATGTTTAAAATAATAATAAATAGTGTTAGTCAATATCACTACTATATGTCTGTGTAGTGCTAATTTCTGTTGCTTTTCCTTATGTTTCTCTCTGCAAGATTTTGGGGCTTAATTTGCCCAGAGGTCTGGTGCAGAAGTGTGAGAAGGTTAAGGTTCTATGCTAAAATCACAAGGATCAGGTATTTAGGAGATTTAATTGGCTAACTGGTAAATTTGCATAGGCAGCACTAGTTGGACTGATTGGTCCTGGTATAAAAGCGGTGAGTGAGAGAGAACAATATTATGCAGAAGCTGTTGGTGTTATGCAGGAGAGTTGTTGGTGGAGTTTGTTTGTGTTTCCCTTGCCTTGCTAATAAAGGTGTGAGGAAGATAGCACACTTGCTTGTTTATTCTTTCTTTTTTATTTGAAACTTGATCCTGCCAATAAAATAATATAATTAGTTTTATAAACTGTTGCCGAAACCTGGTCTTTTATATCCTTCCCCAAAGGGTCTAAAACAAACCCGTTACACGTGGTGCCAGAAGCATGTCACAAGTGACCCTCAAACCCCTTCTCTCTTGTATAAGGCACTGGTTCCTTTTGAAAGGAAGGCCTATGCAGCAAATGTAATTGGTCCTTAATTTCTAAGCAGAACCAAAACCGTGTAAAGCATTGTAGGATAATTTACCACTGATCCACAGGGATTATCATTTTTTCATTTGAATGCTAAATCAGACAATGCAAGGATAATTGAATGTATGGGATATAATGTAACTCATCCAGGAAAGTGGGCTCATTTGGGAAAGTTAGAATGTAAAGATGGGAAAATTGCTACAGGGGTTGAGATATCCTGTAGATACCTGGTAACTGATTTAGTAAAACACACTTTTCATGCTCAGCGCTGGATTGCGGACCCTGTGGTGTCTTTTAAGGAACATTTGAGAGCAGAGCCGGATAAGGATTTCCAATCCTGCTGGGAACACTCTGATACCTTGGACACAAACTGTGTATTAGTTTAGAAAATGAACAATAAAACACTGACCTAATTCAATAACCTTGATGGTGTCGCTTGGAATGTACAAGTAGCTAAGTTTCTAATCAGCAGCTGCAACTTAGGGTTTAAGGGCCTCTCGCTTTTATAATTTTTATCTTAAAAAGTGAGAGGAACTTCATGGTACAGAAACATATATTATTAGTTTTAGAGAAAACCTCATATATCCTTATCTTAGAAAGGTGGGAGAAGGCCTGGTACTGTATATTATTAGTTTTAAAGAAGCCTGGCACCAAAAAGTATATTATTAATTTTAGAAATAAAGGCTGTCTTACAAACCAGATGTTTATGTTTAATTATGCCTTCTGATGCACGATGGGAGAGAAAAAATCCTGTAAATATAGGAGAAAAATTACAATTAGGTATCAGCCCAGCTTGGTAACACAAGCCTGTCTGGTCCATCTCTCTGTGAAGCTGACTGCTGGTGTTGTACCTCTAGTTTGGTAAGCATAATATTGAATTTTTATATCTCACAAGCATGGTGCTATAGGACAGTATTATTATTAGCTTTAGAGATGTTGTTATTATATGCATTAATGTAAATGGGTGCCTTAGAGAGTAGGCTGCCTGAAGTGTGTAATGCAACCATATTGCTTTATATATTATTAATGCTGTTAGTTTGCAAATACACCAGAGTCCCTGGATTGTCTATGAGCTAGGATTAGAAGATCTGCAATCACTCTATCCATTTACTTGTTAACAAACCGAAGGAGTAAATACATATCCTGATTCGTTAAACTTTGAATAACTGAGTCTGTGTGATTATTCTTGATTAACTGTTGTGAAGGTTTGTAAAAATCTGTAAGCCAGTACACGAACAACGCACTATAGGAATTTATTTTGTTTGCCTCCCCTTATTCTACTAGAGAATTAAAGCAGTGCACAAATGTGACAAGCAGAATAGTGCCCCCTAATGGACAGTAGGAAACAAGAAAGAAGGCTCCGACCTACACAACGGTCAAAGGATGAGATCCTTGAGACCGTGATTTAGAAACCTATTAATATCCTCCCTTCTGTGACTAAAGAACGGGTCAGCAGACACTGGGTCACAACTCTAAGCTTACCCACCCGTCTGCTGGAATATGTCTTTGAAGCTGAACTCATCTGTCGGAAATCAGATGATTACACCACAAAAACTGCTTGGGAAAATGACCAGGACAAAGTCTCTTTGGGCTGCGAAGGGACAATGGAGGGATGGGAAAGGATGCCTCCTAGTGTCAATTTTTTTTTTTTTTTTTTTTTTTAAGGGAAAGAGGTAAAACCGGGTTAAGAAGTCCACCTGTCACAACCCGACTGCCTACCACTAGGGTCCCCTGAAGAGTTAATTCTATAGGATGATGCAAAACTGTTAGCCATAGCTGTAAATATGCCTAGCTGTTTTAAATTGATATCTAGATATGTCTAGCTGTTTTAAATTGAACCTGGTTTCTTCACTAATTCTGCTGTTGATTCATTGGACTATAAATCTGAAGCTGTATGTATTTTCTCATTTCTCTTCAGGCTATTACTTGCTACAGTATGTGGACTATGAAAAGGCTGCAAAATTAATAACATTGGTAATGTTAGGTCTTAGAGGAGAATTATGTTATCACAAGCAAATTAACATCTATAGCTGGACCTGTCCATGGTAGAATTAGTCAGCTCTGAAAAACTGTTTAACCCATTGTGACAGAGATCGAATGACGCTTGGTGTTAGCACTCCTTCCCGACCTGTGAGGGCACTAGAAAGAAGGAAGAGTAACCTTAAGCAAATGGCAAGACAATTCATTAGGTAGGGTAGGTGGAAGTCAGCCATTTAGGAAAGGGGCGGAACTACTAGCACCCAAGCTCACTGACCCGGATGGTAGACTGCATGGCATCTGAGGATTGGAGGAGCAGATGCCCTTGTTAACCTCAGGGTCATGGGCGAGGGTATAAATAGGGGGGGCGTAGCTTCGGTGATCTGTTCCTTTGCATATGGTTAAGCCAAATAACCTAGAAGGAGCCTGTATTGTTTGTACCAAAAACGTGAATGTTTTGTTTCGTCTGTGTAATATCACTGTTTGTCTTGTGTGTCGTTTCTCACCATGAATACAGAGCACGATCCGGAGCTGCAGCCGCAGGCCAGCGTAAAGCCCGAACATCACCACTCACCTTTCCACTACCGGAACTGTCTTTTTGCACCATTAGCACTAAAATCACGCACTGTTGGAATTGTGTCTGTGTTTTGTGTTTTGCGTGGGTGAAAGAATCTGACTTTGGGTTACGGGTCAAACCCGTGGGACTATAATCAGAAGTGATACATGCCGGTGTACCACTTCCAACACTATTATTGTTTGCAGGTTTGCTATAAGGCTCTGGACATTACAATCATTTAATAAACACCCTTGCAGTTGTAAATCATTCGCCTGTGTCATTAATCCGCTCTGCACTGCACTCACCTGCACGTATTCACCACTTTGCCTCACCCATTAAGTGCCAACTATATTGCTATAATAACTTACTCCAATTGTGCTAACTGCAAAAGTTAACCCTAAATGAAAATGTTAATTGTGCTATAGGAAGCGCATGGCCAAAACATTGTATGACTTATTGACCAAAAACTAAGGTTTTTTTTGTTGCATGGAAATACTTCTGAAAGCTGTAAGCTGAAATATGTTCACTTTCTACTACACTGTAACTAAACTCCATACCAAGAAATTATTTATTAATAACTGAGATCTACTGGAAATAGTCCTGGCAAGTTTATTTGATCAAATTGGAAAAAATAAGCATACAGTAGGAGGGATTAGAGACTTCTTTATTCAGTATTTTTTTATGCTACACCATTTATTTCAAATGATTGCCATTTGACTCATAAAATTATAGTGCTTTATAGTTTAGTACATTTTAAAAACAGAGTCCTTTGAAATACTGAAAATACATAAACATATAAATAACAAAGCCTTTTGCAAAGCACAGAGATATTTTTTTTCATCCTTTACACTTTTGTTATCTTCATGCTTACTCATCGGATTGCCAATTGCTTTAAGCCTACACTTTTCTATCCCTTAGTGATAAGATGCAATTCACTGTACACTAGCCTTAAGTAGCAGCTGTAGATTTACTACCAATATTTTGAAAATATTATGCAATAAATACTTTGACTGTATAATTTTTACATCCTTAACCTAAAAGTACAGAGTTGCTGAAGCTACGGTTTGTATGTACTACATATGTACATAGGTTTATGTAGGGGACATTATATATATAATTATATATATCTAGATATCTATATCATTATATATGTATATATAACCACTACATAACTACATATTATATATGTCTATATGTTGTATATGGTGTATTGTTGCAATAAATAAAATGTATATTATTGTCGTTTTAATAAAAAATGTTTAGCAGGCAATAGATGGATAGTACACAACACTTTCTTCACTTTCTTATGTAACGTTACGTCTGGGTCGTTCATTTGGCAGAGCACTTACAGCAGAATGTGGAAGATTCCTGGTAAAACAACTTTTACCATGTGGAAATCTACACTTTCATGAGATAAAGCTCCCATTTGACTGTGTGACCTGTCCCTAAATGTAAACAATTTTTCATTTAATTTCACTTTATGTCTCCATCACATCACCTGTGGCATCTCAATCAGCCCCTATATTCCACATCAGTGGGGTTGCAGTGGCTAATTGTGATTTAATAACCCTAATTACTGCACAGGATAGTGAGAGATGATTGATGACATCCATAATTTTAAATAATTTCTATCTCATTTTCAAGACTCTGTTAATGTTGTCTTACCTATATCTAGTAAGCTTATGAAATACAATGACCAAATTTTGATTTCATGTCATATGTACAGTAGGGTACAAAATTACAAAATAAAAGGCCAAAGACTAGTTAGTCACCTTTGATCAGACCATCTCCAAGATCTAATGAGCGCACCTTTATTTGAAAAGATAATGTTCAAAAGAATTGGACATTTTAGAACAATCAGCCATATTGTATAAAAAGTAAAGGTCATTCAACAAAGTGCCCATTGGTGCTTAGTATACCATCCAAGTGACAAGCAATACACCAATCATCAACCATATACTGTATCTTTCTTTAATTGAGAGTTGCTGTCCTGTGTGTTTTGTACTGCTACAAGTGGGTTCATATTTCTTAATACAACAGTATGCAACATTATCTGTAACAAAGCTCTCTGTTCATTCAAATTATTGAACACTATCTTCCCTTACTCTAATTCAATAAGTATCTTTTTATTAAGGGATATCATTTTGCTCACTGCATACAAACAGTTTAAAGTGCTTCCAATGCCATATTTCTCTATAGTATACTGTAGAGTTTGTGCATTTGTACAACTTTGTCAAGTATACTGATCTCCAGAGGTGTGCAGTGGAGCTGAGACCAGAAAGAGCAAAGAACACATTTTGAAGTGTAAAGTGAACAGCAGTCCAGTGCACGACTGTTTGCTCTGTCGTCTTTATATAGCAACTGTGGAACCTTACCATGTCCTCTGGGTTAAAGCTTTTCTACAAATACTGTACCTCAAAGTGATGCTTCAGAAAAGCCTGCTCTCATAGGAGCCATTACTTGCTCTCATACTCAGAAGTCATACTTGCAAAAGTACTGGACTAATGTCTACCCATAATTACTATACAAACACACCTCTGGCACTCACGAAATGATCACATAGTGCTTTAACCGTACAAATCATACGCTTTGTACTCCTGCATTTCTTGAGCAAGAAAAATCATCATACTTCTTACTAGGTTCTCTGCACATCCCTATCGATCTCCACAGTCCATACCCCAAACAAGGGTAGT
Source organism: Polyodon spathula (assembly GCF_017654505.1). Taxonomy (NCBI): domain Eukaryota; kingdom Metazoa; phylum Chordata; class Actinopteri; order Acipenseriformes; family Polyodontidae; genus Polyodon; species Polyodon spathula. The sequence continues at coordinate 23,282,896 of NC_054539.1, forward strand.
GTAGTTTTTATGCACGGTGTTACAGAATATCTTGCATGTGCACTCGACTTTCAGATCCTTTTAAAAAGGAGTGTAAGGGCTGCAGAACACACTCTAGTGAGAAATGCATTACTACAGTATACATTTGCTGCCTTCTGCGTTGTACATATAGCAGTGATATATTTTTCAACATAATCCACGTTGTTTTGATATTCTTATTCACAGATCCTGGGTCATACATCAGCTGGGAAAATCAAAAACATTTTACAAATTATTCTGGCAGGAGAAAAGAACCCCAAAAACATCCTTAGCATATTCTGTATATCCTTTTGTATAACATGTTGTATCTTATACATTTAATAAAACAAAGAAATCAGATTTGAAGAAAACAGAGTGATGTACTGTATGATCAAATTAAACAAACAAACAAAACACAAATGCAAACCTGGTGAGACAAAATATAAAAGGAAAGAAAAAGGGAGCACTGTTGATTCTTCTAAAATGTCTTCCCTATGAGTATACAGTATATGTATGTTTGTGTCACAATTGTGAGGTTCAGGTAATGGGCATTATACAGTAGTTACCTATTTCATGTGCCCATGCATTACTTTAATAACTTTAATTCAAAATGTGTGATTCCCTCTTTACCATGACCAATGAACTGTGGCCCTCAGGTGCTCACTGGCCTTTGTCTACAGCAGTAGCAAGTACATTCCCAGCTTTCCCTTGTACAGTACCTTACTGCAACATTTTTTTGGTGTTCTGCAAACTTTTGAAAATCCAGTAAATGAATTGAAGTGCTCTTGGAGTGGGACTTTTTGGATGTTTTTTTTGGCATTTCAAAATGAATAATTTTTTTCTTAAGTGGACCTCATTTTGGAATCTATCTTGCATTCATTCAAACCGAACGACACATTACACCTCGTTACGAAGAAGATGAAAAGTGTGAGCTAAAGAAAGATTCTCTCCAAATTCAACTTTTAAATTTAGGTTTGAACATACTTTCCTTTCATTTATTTTGGCTATCATTGGCTAGTTTCTGCATTTTTGCATATTTCAGATCAACCAAAATCTAATATTAGATAAAAGGGACCCTGCGTGAACAAATAACACAAAATTTTGATACTTATTTCATTTATTTATTAAAGAAAGTTATGCAACACCCAATGCCCCTGTGTGAAAAAGTTTCGCCACCTTTAGCAGCAATAACTGCAACCAAACGCTTCCTGTAGTTTTTGATCAGTCTCTTACAGCGCCGTGGAGGAATTTTGGCCCACTCCTTCATGCAGAACTGCTTCAACTCAATGACATTTGTGGGTTTTTGAGCAAAAACTGCTCGTTTCAGGTTCTGCCACAACATCTCAATGGGGTTTAGGTCTGGACTTTGACTAGGCCATTTCAAAACTTTAATTTTCTTGTTCTTCAACCATTCTGATGTACACTTGCTTGTTTGTTTTTAATTGTCTTGCTGCATGACCAAGCTACGCTTAACCTTCACCTTACAGACGGATGGCCTGACATTCTCCTGTAGAATTCTCTGATAAGGAGTAGAATTAATGGTTCCTTCAATGATGGCAAGTCGTCCAGGTCTTGATGAAGCAAAGCATCCCCAAATCATGACACTACCACCCCCATGCTTGACCTTTGGTATGAGGTTCTTACTGTGGAATGCAGTGTTTGGTTTTCACCAGACATAAGGGGGCCCACGTTGGCCAGATAGTTCCACTTTTGACTCATCTGTCCACAGAACACTGTTCCAGAACTCTTGAGGATCATCCAGGTGCTTTTTGGCAAACTTGAGACAAGTATTCATGTTCTCTTAGTGAGCAGTGGTTTCTGCCTTACTACTCTGCCATGAATCCCATTTTTGCCCAGTGTCTTTCTGATGATGCAGTCATGACAACTTCAATCTGATGGTAAGGGCCAAAGTTAGTCAGATTTATATTGGGCTGGGCTGGTGCAAATCAGGCCTGATTGTTAACCAAAGTATTCAAACACCTGACCCTAATTGTCCCTTTAATTGGATTGAGTTAACTAGGGGGGCAATAACTTTTTCACACCTGAAGATTGAATGTTTGATTACCTTGTACACCAAACAAATGAAAGAAGCACCAAACTTTGGTGTCATTTTTTCTTTCAGACTCCCACTACATACTACGACAACCCACAAAAAGATCAAAAGGTGGCAAATATATATAATAAAATACATATGCGGGCCTGAGAATGAGTAGAGCGCTATGTACACGTTTTCTGCAAAAAAAAAAAAAAGTGTTAGTCAGCATTTACTGGTATTTCCACTAGAGTTTGTGGGAAAACTATAATGCTGCAATTACACTGCCACCTCAGACCTAAGCTGACTCGGGTCCAACTGACCACGGAGATTGTTATAAAAATTTAGTTGACGAGCGGCCAGAGGTCGTGAAGGGATTTGGGCTAACTGGGGGAAAGAGGGGTTTTGGTGTGGTACCTGTTACAGAATGGTATAAGTATCATAAATGTAACAAATGCAATGAGTATGGCCATATAGCTGTTCAGTGCTCTAACAAAATAGAGCCAATGCAATGTAACACAGGTGATCCAGAGTATTGTGGGTTGATCCCATGTGGAACAAAAAAATATATTTTTTATATATAATAAGAAATGTATGATACTTATATTTTCCCAACATCATTCTTGAATTAAATAGTATGTAATAAAAGTATATTATCAAGATATTTTATACATTTTTAATAAACCAAAATTGGCCTCTTTTCAAGAGATGAGATATATGGTAAATATATACTTTATGTATTTGAAATATATAAATGTGTATATATGTTAAATATATTGTTAATGCTTTTAAAATATAAAATAAATATACTGAGAAATATAAAATTAGTATGAGAAAAATACATTATGTATACATTTGAAATATGACATTTAATTTACTGTATGTACTTGTGTATGCCACATAATAAAAAACAAACAATATTGTAGGCAAGCAGGGTACTTAAAATCACCTTTATGGATTAATAAAGGAAGCAACTCAGCTCTCTGCCAAATAACACCTCTGGTGTTGTAAGAAGATTGCCAACAACAGTGACTCATCACTCACTAACATTAACACATATAAAAACCTCCCCAGTCTTGCAAATGCCCACACCTCTCAGGGTGATTTTCGCCGATTAATAACAAATCACAGAAATACTCCTAAATTAACCATAAACATAAACAATACCTTGAACAATTATCACAAAAACATTAATCAAATATTTACAATATTTAATAATGAACATATAACTGCAGTTTCCACACAAAAACCCAACCCCCAGCATCCTTTGCAAGCAACTAATTTACACGAGTCTGCTTCGGCAATGTCTATATATGACAAATACATATATAAAACGAGCAAGATGGGCTGAACGACCCTCTTGTTTGTAATATTTCTTATGTTCTAATGCTTTGTATAATAAACATAATTGATTAATATGAAATTAAAAAAGGTAAATTCATGTTTCAATACAATTAAATACTGTTTATAATTTATGTACTGCATGGCATATATTAACTGTTTCTCTCTCTCTCTCTCTCTCTCTCTCTCTCTCTCTCTCTTATATATATATATATATATATATATATATATATATATATATATATATATATATATATATACACAGTACTGTGCAAAAGTTTTAGGCAGGTGTGAAAAAATGCTGTAAAGTAAGAATGCTTTCAAAAATAGACATGTTAATAGATTATATTTATCAATTAACTAAATGCAAAGTGAGTGAACAGAAGAAAAATCTAAATCAAATCCATATTTGGTGTGACCACCCTTTGCCTTCAAAACAGCATCAATTCTTCTAGGTACACTTGCACAAAGTCAGGGATTTTGTAGGCATATAGTCAGGTGTATGATTAAACAATTATACTAAACAGGTGCTAATGATCATCAATTCAATATGTAGGTTGAAACACAATCATTAACTGAAACAGAAACAGCTGTGTAGGAGGAATAAAACTGGGTGAGGAACAGCCAAACTCAGCTAACAAGGTGAGGTTGCTGAAGACAGTTTACTGTCAAAAGTCATACACCATGGCAAGACTGAGCACAGCAATAAGACACAAGGTAGTTATACTGCATCAGCAAGGTCTCTCCCAGGCAGAAATTTCAAGGCAGACAGGGGTTTCCAGATGTGCTGTCCAAGCTCTTTTGAAGAAGCACAAAGAAACGGGCAACACTGAGGACCGTAGACGCAGTGGTCGGCCAAGGAAACTTACTGCAGCAGATGAAAGACATATCATGCTTAGGTCCTTTCACAATCGGAAGATGTCCAGCAATGCCATCAGCTCAGAATTGGCAGAAAACAGTGGGACCCTGGTACACCCATCTACTGTCCGGAGAAGTCTGGTTAGAAGTGGCCTTCATGGAAGACTTGTGGCCAAAAAGCCATACCTCCGACGTGGAAACAAGGCCAAGCGACTCAACTATGCACGAAAACACAGGAACTGGGATGCAGAAAAATGGCAGCAGGTGCTCTGGACTGATGAGTCAAAATTTGAAATATTTTGCTGTAGCAGAAGGCAGTTTGTTCGCCGAAGGGCTGGACAGCGGTACACAAATGAGTGTCTGCAGGCAACAGTGAAGCATGGTGGAGGTTCCTTGCAAATTTGGGGCTGCATTTCTGCAAATGGAGTTGGGGATTTGGTCAGAATTAATGGTCTCCTCAATGCTGAGAAGTATAGGCAGATACTTCTCCATCATGCAATACCATCAGGGAAGCATCTTATTGGCCACAAATTTATTCTGCAGCATGACAACTACCCCAAACATACAGTGAAAGTCAATAAGAACTATCTTCAGTGTAAAGAAGAACAAGGAGTGATGGTATGGTCCCCACAAAGCCCTGATCTCAACGAGTCTGCTGGGATTACATGAAGAGAGAGAAGCAACTGAGGATGCCTAAATCCACAGAAGAACTGTGGTTAGTTCTCCAAGATGTTTGGGCCAACCTACCTGCCGAGTTCCTTCAAAAACTGTGTGCAAGTGTACCTAGAAGAATTGATGCTGTTTTGAAGGCAAAGGGTGGTCACACCAAATATTGATTTGATGTAGATTTTTCTTCTGTTCACTCACTTTGCTTTTTGTTAATTGATAAATATAATCTATTAACATGCCTATTTTTGAAAGCATTCTTACTTTACAACATTTTTTCACACCTGCCTAAAACTTTTGCACAGTACTGTATATATATATATATATATACAGTGCATTGCAAAAGTATTCAGACCCCGGACCAATTCTTTCATATTACTGAATTACAAATGGTACACTGAAATTTCTTTCTGTTCGATATTTTTTTTTTTAAACACTGAAACTCAGAATCAATTATTGTAAGGTGACATTGGTTTTATGTTGGGAAATATTTTTAAGAAAAATAAAAAACTGAAATATCTTGCTTGCTTAAGTATTCAACCCCTGTGCTGTGGAAGTTCCCAGTTTGCACCGATGAAAGAAATTGCCCTAACGAGGACACAATTACCTTACCATTGGCCTCCACCTGTGAACCACTAAAGTTGCTGTCACATTTTCTGGATAAAAACCCCAATGTTGAAGGATCATTGGTAAGGCTGTGAATCTGATGGAAAATGAAGAACAAAGAGCATTCTACAGAAGTTAGAGATAAAGTAATACAAATGCATAGATTAGGGAAAGGGTACAACTTGTGAGAGAAGCCACAGAGAGGCCAACAATCACTTTGAAGGAGCTACAGAGTTCAGTGGCTGGGAGTGGAGTAATGGTACACCGGTCAACCATATCAAGAGCTCTGCATAACACTAGCCTGTATGGGAGGGTGGCAAGAAAGAAGCCGTTACTCAAAAAGTACCATCTGAAAGCAAGTCTGGAGTTTGCCAGAAAGCATGAGAGTGACCCAGCTGCGATGTGGGAAAAGGTTTTGTGGTCAGATGAGACCAAGACTGGCCAAAACTCAAAGCGCTATGTGTGGTGCAAACCTAACACTGCCCATGCCTCAAGACACACCATCCCTACAGTGAAGTATGGTGGTGGCAGCATCATGCTGTGGGGATGCTTCTCATCAGCAGGGACTGGGCATCTTGTTACAATTGAAGGAAAAATGGATGGAGCAAAATACAGTAAAATACTGCAAGAGAATCTGCTTCAGTCCACTAAAAAACTGAAGCTTGGGAGGAAATTCACCTTTCAGCAGGAGGAGGCCAAAGCAACATTGGAGTGGCTCAAGAACAAAAAGGTGAATGTCCTACAGTGGCCCAGTCAAAGTCTTGATCTCAATCCCATTGAGAATCTGTGGCACTATTTGAAAATTGCGGTCCACAAGGGTCGTCCAACCAACCAACCAAATCTGCCAAGAAGAATGGGCCAAAATCACTCGACACTATGTGCAAAGCTGGTACATACTTACCCCAAAAGACTTAAAGCTGTTATTGCAACAAAAGGTGGCTCTACCAAATATTAATGTGTGGGGGTTGGATACTTGTGCAAGCAAGATATTTCAGTTTTTTATTTTTCTTAAAAATATTTCCCAACATAAAACCAATGTCACCTTACAATAATTGATTTTGAGTTTAAGTGTTTTAAAAAAAAAATATTGAACAGAACGAAATTTCAATGTACCATTTGTAATTCAGTAATATGAGAGAATTGGTCAGGGGTCTGAATACTTTTGCAAGGCACTGTGTATATATATATATACACACACACACCACATTAGGAGGAGCGCGTAGCTGCACGTACCCGGAAAGACTCCATTGCAATCAGCTGCAGGACGGCCCTCTATTGGAGAAACCATGGCGACGGGCTAATTGCAGGGAGGAGTTTGTGGGTATAAAGGGGAAGCATCTATGTCAGTATGTCGCCTTGCGCTGAGAATGTAACCGACGGTCGGAGTGTTTTGTTTGTTTTATTAAGTGCTGTTTTGTTTTGTTTTTTGTAGTCGGAGTAAGAAGCCAAGAAGATAGTGCCAAGAAGAATACAGCATTTGTGACCCCAAATGGACTGTATCAGTAGATGGTAATGCCATTCGGACTACACGGTGCCCTGGCTACTTTTCAAAAAAACTTTACATGGGGACCTTGAGACCCCATATAAAGTTTGCATCAGCAAATCTAGATGATATTGTAATTTTTTCTGAGGACTGGGAAACATATTTGGGGAAGGTAGAAACGATGTTGGATAGTCTTAAGGAAGCAGGCTTAAAAGCAAACCTGGAGAAATGCTATATTGGACTGACAGAAGCCAAAAATTTAGGATATGTGGTTGGAAATGGTGTGGTTAAACCTAAAATTAACAAAGTCGAGGCCATTAAGAATTGGCCTTGGCCCGTTAATAAAGAAACAGGTCTGTGCCTTCTTGGTTATAGTGGGTTACTACAGAATGTTTATCCCAAATTTTGCAACAATTGCAGCGCCTCTTACAGAGTTAACCAGGGCTAAGGGACCAAACATGGTTAAGTGATGTGATGAGGCGGAAGCATTTTGTGTACCAACCCAGTGCTAATTGTGCCAGACTTTAAAAATTGCTTTATATTACAGACGGATGCTTCAGGCGGAGGTGTCGGGCAGTGTTATCTGATGTATTCAAGAGTCAAGAACAGACAGTTTTATTATTGAGCTGCAAAATGCTTCCCAGGGAACGAAAATATGCCATTGACGAAAAACAATGATTAGCGGTCAAGTGGGCAGTAGAAACCTTATATACAACCTTGCTATTTACTTGGTCAGTTTACACTGGTTACTGATCACGCTCCCCTCAAATGGATGAAGCTAAATAAAGAAAAATTCCTGAGTGACCCAATGGTTTCTTTCCTTACAGCCATATAAATTTAAAATAGAACATCGCAGTAGCAGTAAAAATTATAATGCGGGTGGTTTCTCTAGGTTGCACTGCTTTTCAGAGTCTGGTGCTCCAACCAAGGGGTTTGACCTGAGGGAAAGGGTGTGTGACAGAATAAAAGAGAGAGAATGAGAATGATAGAGCACTGTGTCGAGGTTTTCTGTAAAAAAAAAAATTATTCACGATTACCAGTTAGAGGTTGTGGGAAAATTCTAAATGTCTGTATGTATAACTCAGGTGTAAACCATCTTGTATAAGTGGTCATTCATTATCTAATTAAGAGCCCTATAAAGGAGGTTCTTTGTCTGGGCCTAGTTGAAGGAGACTAGGAGTTTGAGAACAGAAGCGTGTGTGAACTGTGGAAGACATTTTTTCGAGTGTTTATACCTGGAGAGTTGTACCATCTACCTGTTTAAAGCCACCTAGAGTGAGAATCAACATCAGCCTGTGCAGGGTGAGCCAGGGTTTGTCTGCGTCCCAAACAGGACAAAATTATATTGTTACTGTGTGTAACCATTATCTTGTGTTTTTATTGGAGAAACAGACTAGCTGTTCCAACCTCAGTTAGGGAAACTTAAGTGTTTAGTTAGCGTTCCTTGACGGAGTTAGGCTAATGTTTTGTTTTGCTTGCTTTATTTAGTTTTATTTACTTTGTCAATATATTTTTATTTACTTTGTTTTTATTTTATTTACTTTGTCACACACACACACACACACACACACACACACACACACACACACACACACACACACACACCCAATGCCTATAGGAAGCATTCACCCCCCTTGGATGTTTTCACAGCTGTGTTACAACCTGAAATCTCGATGTATTTAATTGAGATTTTTCTTTCCTTTGATTTACACAACCTACTCAACACTTTCAATGTGTGAAAAAAATGGGGGGGACAGGGGACAATTCAATTAAAAATAAAAACCTGAAAAGTCTTCATTAGATAAGTATTCAACCCTTTTGCTATGACACTCCTGAATAAGCTCAGGTGCAACCAATTGTCTTCAGAATTCACACAATAAGTTAAATAGAGTCCATCTGTGTGCATTAAAAGTGGTTCACATGATTTCAGACTAAATACATATGTCTTTGTAAGGTCCCATATTTGCGTAGTGCATTCAAAGCAAAGAATGAAGACCAAGGAGCTTTCAAAACAACTCCGGGATAAAGTTGTGAAAAGGCACAGATCAGGGGAGGGGTATAAAAAGATTTCAAAGGCATTGAATATCCCTTGGAGCACAGTCAAGTCAATCATTAAGAAGTGGAAGGTATACAGCACCACCTAGAATCTGCTTAGAGCAGGCTGTCCTCCCAAACTGAGCAGCCGGATAAGAAGGGCATTGGTCAGAGAAGCCACCAAGAGGCCAATGACAACTCTGAAAGACCTACAGCGTTCCATGGCTGAGATGGGAGAAACTGTCCATGTGTCAACAATAGCTGAGGTACTCCACAAATCTGGCCTATATGGAAGAGTGGAAAGAAGAAAGCCATTTCTGAAAAAAGCTCATGTAAAATCCTGCTTGGAATTTGCAAAAAGTCAAGTGGGAGACAAGATGCGGCAAAAGATTCTGTGGTCCGATGAAACAAAAAGTGAACTATTTGGCCTAAATGCAAAGCGTTATGTCTGGTGCAAAACCAACACAGCACATCACCCAGGTAGCACCATCCCTACTATGAAGCATGGTGGTGGCAGCATCATACTATGGGGATGCTTTTCTTCAGCAGGGACTAGGAAGCTTGTCAGGGTAGAGGGCAAAATGTATGGAGCTAAATACAGGCAAATCCTTGAGGAAAACCTGCTTCAGTCTGCAAAAAACCTAAGACTGGGACAGAGATTCACCTTTCAGCAGGATAATGACCCCAAGCACACATCCAAAGCGACACTGGAGTGGCTTAAAAACAAGAAAGTGAATGTCCTAGAGTGGCCGAATCAATCCCATCGAACTTGAATCCCATTGAGAATCTGTGGAAAGACTTGAAGATTGCTGTCCACCAACGATCCCCATCCAACTTGACAGAGCCTGAACAATTTTGCCAAGAAGAATGGGTGAATATTGCATGATCCAGATGTGCAAACCTGGTAGAGACTTACCCCAAAAGACTCACAGCTGTAATTGCTGCCAAAGGTGGTTCTACCAAGTACTGACCTAGGGGAGTGAATACTTATCTAACCAAGACATTTCATTATTTTATTTTTTTTCATTAACTGTTATTTCACAATATAATTGCCTCTTCAAAGTGTTGAGTAGGTTGTGTAGATTTCATGTGTATTCATTTCTATTTGGACAGCATAAACCAATATGCCATGTTTATTACCTGTCTCAACAGAATTATGGAAATAACATGATCAGTGTGATACACACACAGTATGCACATTTCGTTTGCTAAATTATCTCAAACTTGCTTTCCCAAAGTGTGTGTCGAAACACCCGGGTGTGTCACCAATAATATAAAGCTTGCAAGTTTTTCAGCCAGGAAATATACAGTACAAGTCTATGACCTATGAGATTTTGTATTATAATAAAGGTGGTTATTTAACACAACTGTCCTGACTGAAATCTCAGCCGAGTCGCAACCGTATATCGAATTGGTTGTGTTTTTTGTTGTTGTTGTTCAAACTCATTGCTAATGCATGTGAAAATACATCCAATACAGTGGCTCTCAAAAGTATTCATGCCTCTTGGATTTTTCCACATTTTATTATGTTACAACATGGAATCAAAATTGATTTAATTAGGAGTTTTTGCCACTGATCAACACAAAAAGTCCATATGTCAAAGTAAAAAATAAAATCTACAAATTGTTCTAAATTAATTACAAATACAAAACAGAAAATAATTGATTGCATAAGTATTCACCCCCTTGAGTTAATATTTGGTAGAGGCACCTTTGGCAGCAATTACAGCCATAAGTCTATTTGGATAAGTCTCTACCAGTTTTGCACATCTGGACACTGCAATTTTTGCCAATTCTTCTTTGCAAAATTGCTCAAGCGCCATCAAGTTGGATGGGGACCTTTGGTGAACAGCAATTTTCAACTCTTTGCACATATTCTCAATTGGATTGAGGTCCGGGCTTTGACTGGGCCACTCCAGGACATTGACCTTTCTGTTTTTAAGCCACTCCAGTGTGGCTTTGGCTGTATGTTTGGGGTCATTGTCCTGCTGGAAGATGAATCTTCTCCCAAGTCCCAGGTCTCTTGCACACTTAAGCCGGTTTTCCATCACGATTTCTCTGTACTTTGCTGAATCCATTTTGGATTCACAGTAGGGATGGTGTTCTCAGGATAATGTGCTGTGTTAGGATTGCGCCAAACATAGCGCTTAGTGTTGAGACCAAAAAGCTCTATTTTGGTTTCATCAGATCATAGAATCTTCTTCCTCTTGGTCTCGGAGTCTCCCACATGCCTTCTGGCAAACTCTAGCCGAGATTGGATTTCAACAATGGCTTTCTTTTTGCCATTATCCCATAAAGGCCAGTTTTGTGAAGCACCCGGGCTATTGTTGCCATATGCAGTGTCTCCCAGCTCAGCCGTGGAAGGTTGTAACTCCTTCAGAGTTGCCATAGGCCTCTTGGTGGCCTCCCTGACTAGTGCTCTTCTCACCCGGATACTCAGTTTTTGAGGCCGGCCTGTTCTAGACAGACACAGTTGTGCCATATTCTCTCCATTTCTTAATAATGGACTTTACTGTGCTCCAGGGGATATTCAATGCCTTGGAAATGTTCTTATATCCTACCCCTAATTGGTGCTTTTGAAGAACCTTATTCCAGATTTGCTTTGAATGTTCCCTCATCTTCATGATGTAGTTTTTGTTAGGAAATGTACTAACCAACTGCGGGACCTCCCAGAGACAGGTGTATTTAACCTGAAATCATGTGAAACACCTTAATTGCACACAGGTGGACTCCAACTAATTATGTGACTTCTAAAGACAATTGGTTGCAGCAGAGCTTATTTAGGTGTGTCATAGCAAAGGGGGTAAATACTTATGCAATCAATTATTTTCTCTTTTATATTTGTAATTAATTTGGTATAATTTGTAGATTTTATTTTTCATTTTGACATTATGGATTTTTTTTGTGTTGATCGGTGGCAAAAACTCCTAATTAAATCCATTTTGATTCCATGTTGTGACACAATAAAATGTGGAAAAGTCCAAGGAGGGTGAATACTTTTGAGAGCCACTGTAAGCGTTAGTGGGCAGTATCATTAACAATGAGTTTGAAACACAGCCATTTCCATATACAGTAAGACACTTTTGCAACACATCTGAGATTTACTGGCGTAGCATTAAAAGAAAGACATGTTGTTAGTGCGGTGAATCGGAATAGCTTTATCAAGTACTTTATTAAGATGGATGCCTTTGTTACGTGGAAGAGGAAACAAGAGGATGATGGAGTTCAGGCATCAACATCCAAGTCATCGAGCAGATCATGAAAATATGACCCAGATTAAATTTCTTCACGTGTCATCTGTTATTCTATTTTAACAGCAGAAAGTATGGTGCCAAACAAATTAAAGCACCATTTAGATATAAATCACAAAGACGTTGCAGATAAACCTTGTGATTGAACTTGTCTGTTATCATACTGAAGAATGCTTTTCAACAAAAATCAATTGATAATTTTTGACAATCATTGAAGATAGAATATTCACTGCTAGTGCCACAGCAATGAAAGTGCTGCTTCCATTTTTAACCACTATCTTTGTGAATCTGGGTTTTCAGCAGTAGCAGCAATAAAAACAAAATATAGATCTCAGCAATCTCTAACATTGAACCTATATTGAAGAACTGTGTCCAACAAGCAGGCTCATCCATCCCATTAGGTAAGTAGCAAGACTACATTTAATTAATTTAATTAACTAAATCCATTAAAATTGACTTACATTTTTATACTTTCACACTACTTTACATTTGACTTATAATTATACTGGTCTGTCATCAGTGTGTCACCCAATATTTTAGTGCTGAATAATATGGTGCAAGAGAGAATGACCCCACTACTGCTTCAACAATCACACTGAGACCACCCATTTTGTTGGGGATCCGAATAGCTCCTGGGAATGGGATTGGGCTGTTTATATTTTTTCCACTCCTAAGCACTCCAGTGGGAAAGAGAGGTAAGAGGGTAAAGATAAAGCTCTGTCTATTTCCCTGGATTATTAGGGATGATTGAATGATTGATTAAACACAATTACCCATCTTTAATCATGCACAACAATCACAGGTTTGATTCACAGGTAATTTGTGTTTAGTCTAGTAAATTATTCATAAAACTACATTGTGCTTTCTGCCTTGTATACAACTGCAAAACTTCTCCATGTTTCCCAGTCTTATGTTAATTTTATGAAGACATTTTAACTGCCTTTTATAAAATGCTAATCTTCCTTGAATGAACATTTGCGAATGCGTCAGCATCCTAAGGTTTATAATGTTGCCTAAAAATATCACAACAATTCAATGTCATTCTCTGTTTTTAACACTACATATTTATAATTGTTCCTTAACTGGTTTCCTGAAAATGCAGTAATGTCAATAATAATTAATGTATTTTTATTGCCTTACAACCTGGAATTAAAATGGATTTTTGGGGGGTTTGGATCATTTGATTTACACAACATGGCTACCACTTTGAAGATGCAAAATATTTTTTATTGTGAAACAAACAAGAAATAAGACAAAAAAACAGAAAACTTGAGCGTGCATAAGTATCCCCCCCCCCCCAAAGTCAATACTTTGTAGAGCCACCTTTTGCAGCAATTACAGTTGCAAGTCTCTTGGGGTATGTATCTATAAGCTTGGCACATCTAGCCACTGGGATTTTTGCCCATTCTTCAAGGCAAAACTGCTCCAGCTCCTTCAAGTTGGATGGGTTCCGCTGGTGTACAGCAATCTTTAAGTCATATCACAGATTCTCAATTGGATTGAGGTCTGGGCTTTGACTAGGCCAATCCAAGACATTTCAATGTTTCCCCTTAAACCACTCGAGTGTTGCTTTAGCAGTATGCTTAGGGTCATTGTCCTGCTGGAAGGTGAGCCTCCATCCCAGTCTCAAATCTCTGGAAGACTGAAACAGGTTTCCCTCAAGAATTTCCCTGTATTTAGCGCCATCCATCATTTCTTCAATTCTGACCAGTTTCCCAGTCCCTGCCGATGAAAAACATCCCCACAGCATGATGCTGCCACCACCATGCTTCACTGTGGGGATGGTGTTCTCAGGGTGATGAGAGGTGTTGGGTTTGTGCCAGACATAGCGTTTTCCTTGATGGCCAAAAAGCTAAATTTTAGTCTCATCTGACCAGACTACCTTCTTCCATATGTTTGGGGAGTCTCCCACATGCCTTTTGGCGAACACCAAACGTGTTTGCTTATTTTTTTCTTTAAGCAATGGCTTTTTTCTGGCCACTCTTCCGTAAAGCCCAGCTCTGTGGAGTGTACGACTTAAAGTGGTCCTATGGACAGATACTCCAACCAAAAATCAAAAAGTTTTGGTGGGCGGCCCCCTCTTGCCAGGTTTGTTGTGGTGCCATATTCTTTCCATTTTTTAATAATGGCTTTAATGGTGCTCCGTAGGATGTTCAAAGTTTCAGATATTTTTTTATAACCCAACCCTGATCTGTACTTCTCCACAACTTTGTCCCTGACCTGTTTGGAGAGCTCCTTGGTCTTCATGGTGCCGCTTGCTTGATAGTGCCCCTTGCTTAGTGGTGTTGCAGACTCTGGGGCCTTTCAGAACAGGTGTATATATACTGAGATCATGTGACAGATCATGTGACACTTAGATTGCACACAGGTGGACTTTATTTAACTAATTATGTGACTTCTGAAGGTAATTGGTTGCACCAGATCTTATTTAGAGGCTTAATAGCAAAGGGGGTGAATACATATGCACGCACCACTTTTCCGTTATTTATTTTTTAGAATTTTTTTAAACAAGTTATTTTTTTCATTTCACTTCACCAATTTGGACTATTTTGTGTATGTCCACTACATGAAATCCAAATAAAAATCAATTTTAATTCCAGGTTGTAAGGCAACAAAATAGGAAAAATGCCAAGGGGGGGTCAATACTTTCACAAGCCACTGTATATCTTACTCATGAAGCACTACTGTGTTGCTTTACTGATATTTTGGTAAGCCAACTCTGAAGATGGGAAGGTAGTTAAATTTGGACATTATTTTTGGGGGAATCTACTGTCAATCTATACCCCTTATAATAGTTTACTATAGTAAAACATAATGTAATAGTGTTAATCATCCATACATGTTGTTGTCAACACAATCATATATACATGTATGCTTTACAGTGATTGAGTTACTATAAAAAAATAACTGTGCGCACTCTGGAAAGTGTGTCAGTAGGTAACTGAACCAAATATGAATGCACGGCTGGATACAAAATGTTTATTGTAAGTGACCTGCAAAATCCAGTCTCCCAGAGACATCCACTGTGGCATTCCTTTATGGAAATACTATCCTGTTTTATTCTTAGGACAGGCTTCTCCTGTTACCTCTCTTACCATATCTATGTAAACATGACCTTATATTAATAGAGTTTCCAAAGGCTCAGTTGCAGATTAAAGTATTGGCACCCTACACTCAATATAAGATCATTCAAGAAAACATGTAAATACAACCATTTTGTGAACATTAGCCACTAATTAATGTCTGGTCCCATTCTATTTATAATGCAGCTTACTACAGTTAATCTGTAATGGTTTTCAACCAATCAATATTTTATTTAAATTAGTTAGATTACATTTTTAACAGACTTAAAGTCAATACTTTTGCCATGACCAGATATTTGAAATTGCTTAGTGCTTTTATGTTTTTTTTTTTTTTTTAATTTTAATAAAGATTGTTTGTTACACGACTAGAAATTGTGTTTCTTGGTCTTTGTCATATTAATGTTCACTAAATTCTTGTATTTAACATGTTTTCTTGAATGATCTTATATTAAGTGTTGGGTGCCAATACTATGTTAAAAAAACAACACCACCACCTATGGAGAAATTCAGATTAAATTTGGATTGATTCGGAGTGTAATCCAAATGCCAGATTGTTCAAAAATAGAAATCTGTAGAGGACAAAACTATGTTAACTTGACAAGGAAATACATTTTAAAATAACCTAGATATTTCTGGAAGTATGAGAAGATAAAATCAATCTGACAAAACTGCTTACCGTTCATTTCTGACAGTATACCTGGAACTAAACCCTAATTCTAAATGGCAGTGGTAATATTTGCAAAGCAAGTCTGTACTGCTTTGAAAACACCAGTGTTTCCAACTGTACCACATTAAACAAGCAATCAAATATAGCAAATAAGCAAGAAATGTAGACAAACTATTAAAAGCTGTGCAAAGTATTTAGATATATGGCTCAGACTCTATAACCGCCAATTTTGTTCTCCAGAGGAACAACAACCATCAAGGTCAATGTTATCAAACTAATTTCTTACCTGTAGGTAATGGCATGGCCTCAGGGATGGTTTAATATCCTGATGCATCATTGGCTTTTCCAGATTTAGTGATGACTTGCGATAAGCCTCTTTCGCTTGGCTCACAGTTAGAGTTGACCATGAGCTCCTTTTCATGAACTTTCCTTCAGGTGCCATGGCCAGCCCTTCACAGGCGGAACATTTAACGTCATTGTTACTTTTTGAAGTCTTTAGTGTAAGGTCCCCAAAGTGGCCTTGTATAGATTCTGGGTAACAGTGACTGATATGGTCAACGTGATGCCTACTCATGACACTTGGTGTTCTGTAAGTGCTGTCACTATCCAGGTTGTCATCAGAGCTCCACCAGCCCATCCCTGATCTATGCTTGGAGTCCGGCTTTCTCTCCTTACTTTTACTCCTTTTACTGTGTTTCGAGTGGTGACTGTGATAGTGGCTGTCACTTCTGCTGTCTCCCTTAGTTCCATTCATATTACTTTTTGAAGACCCCTCCAAAGAGTGAGACTTGGTAAACAGTTTTTGGACCGAGTGAACAAGGTGCCGTATTCTTCCAGGGCTTTCACTGCGCTGCTCTGTGGTGGATGTCCTCTGGTACTGCAGGGTGTGGAAGCCATCTCGGTGCAGTGGCAGCTGCTTTTCAAACTGATCCAAGAGGTTGGCTGGGATTCGGTTGATCTTGCTGCTGGCATGTGACATGGCACAGTCATCCCTGGTGTCGTAATGAGAGCTGTAGTGCATTCTTGGGAAGGTGCTGCTTGACATGTGGTCTCCCACCGTCACAGGCATCATCATGCAATCTGAGTGGATGGAGCTACGAGGCGAGCAGCGGTGGTCCATTTGGCAGCTGTCCGTAGGGCTAAGTAAATACGATTGCCTCGAGTCCTGCCCATGGTGGATATGGTCGTGGGAATGTTCACATTCTGCTAAGCCACAAGTGTGTCCTGAACTTAGCTGTGGCTGAGTTCGGCTGCCAGATAAACCCTTCATGCTCCTTGGTGCAGGAGAGTATCTGTCCTCATTGAAGTGCTGAGAAGGTGACCAGGAATACTGCTGGTCTGTCAAAATCAAAACAAGATGCATGATTACATACAGTTTTACACTTAAATGCAAAATACAACTGCTACATGCAAACTAGACATGCCGTGAAAATTGTTGCATTGCCTGTTATTGTAATTAGACCTTACTCTTCTAAGGATAACTTTAAACTCAAGGAAGATGACCTGAGATTTATCATAAAGAATAGGATACTTAATCTTGAGATCTCTTTTCCAAAGCACAGAAAGCATCTTTAGTGGTGAGTGTAATGTAAAATGGAAGGTTGCTTTCACAACCAGGGTTCCCTGAATTGTCAGATATTAACCACAGGTTATATTCCTTAATCTCTCCTCTTCCGGACTTGAGCTTTACATGCTGTGCAAACTAGGATGAATGGTTGACTGACACATTGGTTTAAACATTTTAAGATCTGTTTCTTCTTATATATTTTCCAAACATTAACTATTAATTATATTTTGATGGAGAAATAAAACTTCCAGTTGTATTGGCAATATGCATGTGTTTTTTGTATATTTAAGTACTATTTTTAAAATGTAGATTGATCTTAATAGTTGCTCCTTTTCTTTAGCTAAGCACTGTATTAGGTAAACCTGCTTAATATTTAATTTAATATTTAATCTGTTAAAGCATTGGCCAAAAGGTTAAAAGACACCAAATGAACAAACGAGCAATCTGATTTAAAAAAAATAAAATAAAAAAAATAAACACTGGTTAAAAAACCACGAAAATCGGAATACCACAGTTTGTTTTTCCTGCTGTGTGAATTTACATACAAGTACAGTTGAAACATGCTGAGGCCTGTGTGAAATGTGTCCAAAAGCAGGTGTCTTCCTTAAAGTCACAGTTGATACTAACAGGCAACTTTACTCATAAAAAAAAAAAAAAAAAAAAAAACATAAGAAAGTTTACAAATGACAGGAGGCCATTCGGGCCATCTATTAAATCTATTAAATGTCATTTACCATGTGTCTGCCCAGTTATGGATGCTGTCTAGATCATTTTGAATGATCTTTGCTGCTGCAATGGTGTGTGCCAATCTTCCTATTTCTGTGTTGTCTGCAAATTTAACAAGTTTGCTTACTATACCAGAATCTAAGTCATTAATGTAGATTAGGAAGAGCAGAGGACCTAATATTGATCCCTGTGGTACTCCACTGGTTAACATGCTCCACTTTGAGGATTCTCCTCTAATCAGTACTTTCTGTTCTGTACATGTTCCACAACCACTCCCTAATCCATGTGCATGCATTTCCTTGAATCCCTATTGCGCTCAGTTTGAGAATTAATCTTTTATGTGGTACTTTGTCAAAAGCTTTCTGGAAATCTAAATAAACCATGTCATATGCTTTGCAATTATCCATTGTCGATGTTGCATCTTCAAAAAAACCAAGCAGGTTAGTTAGACACAATCTCCCTTTCCTTCTTTCCCAGGGTTCAAGGGAAGTCAGGGTCTTATTATTTGGTTGCCAGACCTGGATATAATAATAGAAATACCTTTCCAACTAGATTATAACTCTCCTTGTTTGTTTCATCATGCACTGCATCACTCCTGCACCTGTACCCACTTAACCACTCTGCCATACATTTTACCTCCTTGAATGTTCATTTGCTGTTATAATACTGGAAAAACTTTTTGGAATTAGTTTTAGCCCCCTTAGCAATGCTCATTTCTACTTATCTCTTAGTCTTTCTATCTTCCTTTTTGACTTATGTTTGCAGTCCCAAGCACCTGTTTTCTCTGAATATTTTTTTTAATCAATCTATTAAATCATTTTGGCCATTTTGTTTTAGATTTTGGTTTGTCTACTTTTGGAATGTAATTGTTTTGCGCCTCTAGTACTACATTCTTTTAGACTCTGGCAGTCTCTCAGTGAGGTAAGGGACTGGATGGGCATAGAGATATAATTATTTAATCTTTTTGGAATGTTATTCCTTCTGGATTGGTTATGCTGGAGACACACTGTTGTGACACTATGGCAATATTGTACAATACCTGTGCCTGTTGTGAACTTTTAGACATTTTGACATTATTGTAACACTTTGCAAATGTATTTTAGTTTGTAATGTACATAAGGGTTACGGTTTTCGGTACAAAAAAACCCCATTTTTTACTGATGACTGCCGAAATCCAAGTTCATGTTGCCGACATTTATTTTATAAAACCAATTAAAATTGGAATTTCGCTTGTTTTTATCTTGAACTTCACTTCTCAACACATCCTGGTGAGACAGAATGCACGCAAGAATATTTCTCGTGTACTTGTTTCAGTTAGCATGTGGTTTGCTGCTATTTGTTAAACACATACAATTGAAAATGGGGAGAAAGAGGAAATCTATTGATGAATATTCAAAAGGTTACATAATGTGCTGTGGAAACGGTAAATGACAAAAGGGAGCATATATGTAAAAGCTGCAGTGCCAGTGGATATTTTGGAGAAATCCTCAAGAAAAAATTAAATAACACTTAAGAAGCAAGTGGCATGCAAGACTTTCTACACTACCTGAACCAAAAAATAAATAAATAAGAGAATACAGCAGACAACGATCCTCAGTGTCTGTTGGTTAAAAGAGAGTTTTGATGTCATTACATTGGATGTTTATGTTTTAAGTCGGATGTAAAAGTTAATTTAAAAGGAGATGGGAAACTGCGTGTGCAGTACAGCATTTCTTTCCCATGCTTCCTTCATTTGACCCTTGGTTTTGGGTAAGTTATACCCTATTTACACTAGCCACTTTTAAGCCAGTTTTGAGGCAGCTTTGGCATTTCTTTTGTAGTGGAAACGCAGCAGTCCTAGGTCCAGCCATCTTAAAAGTGGCCTGCTCCACAGGGGATCTGCGATGGCTATGGTCTGTTTTTTGTTCTACTGTGAACGCATCAGTCCCAAAGACAGCTCAGGTTTGCCAAGTGCACTCGTTGTCAACGTCAAACAGGCACAGACAACAGCAACAGGAAGCTGGGATTGTTACTCAGACAACAGAACCAAAAAATGTATTTGACAAAACACAGAGACAGCCGCACAGGCTTCCAAAACACAAAACAGACTTATATATATATATATATATATATATTTGTGCTGTAATGTGAAAAAATATTTAAATGTGTATAATTTATATAGAATACATGTGAAACAAACCTTGTTGCCACAAAAACTGTATTGTCGGAAATATTATTTTCCACACATATCTATAAACGTAACCTGTAATTGTATTGTGATACGTATTATTATAAGGAAATGTTCGGTTTTGTTGGTACTTTGTAATGAACCCTTACAGTCCATTGATTATCATGTATTGTTGAGGAGTTGTTGAATCATTTAATCATTAATGTGTCTCTGAAACTGAGGCAGCTTAATTTTCATTGTAGGCTACATTAGACTACATTAGAACTGCTGAGAAAATAAGGCAATACCAGGCAATTAAACTGTTTTACTAAATTAAAACAGCAGGAAGTAAAAATGCAATTTTGGTTAGTGTTCCAATACTAATAACAAACAAAATACCTTACATTTTTACATTTTACAGCCTGTTCATTTCCACCCCTTATTTTCCAATGACACATAAGGGATTGTCCACAGTCGCTTGAGATACTTACTCAGTACTTGCACATGTAAACTGGATTACAAAAGGACAACATCTGTTAAACTAATTACAGCAAAATGCAATAACAATTATTCTTCAAGATCAATCCTATAAGAAGTCTTGTGTGACACTTAAGTTAACATGTAGTCACATCTATCTCTATTAACTGGCAAAGTAACACAGAAATCCTGGATTACATTATAGTATAAAGAGAGAGGTCCATTTGCTGTAGCTATAAGTCAGCTGGGATGCGAAAGAAAAGTTAAGAGACATTGGTGCTTTTAGAATAAATGCTGTAAAAAGTACACTTTCAATTACATGAAACATCCTGTCACTGCTTAAATGGGTCCATTTGGCTTAATATTTAGCAAGACACTATGAACCATCAGGTGATGCCCATGGTATGGAATTAAGAGCTCAGTAATGAAGCCAAGAGTTTTGCGGCAACTGTTTCCTGCTTATTAAAATCTTTATAGAAGAAGTTGAAAGAAGAATGATGTACTCTTAATATTTTTTAATTGTTCAGTTTCTAGATACTTTAGTAGTTTGCACCAGTGCAACGTTTACCCCCTTTTTTTACAAGGAGAATAAAAAGAAAGTATCCCCCTATTGTTTTGTTTCAATAAATTACAAAAAAAATTAAAAGATAATGACTGTGTCTTGCCTATAAAACAGGGCTGACGCTTGAATTAACCATGCCTCTGCCCTCTGCCATAGTCAAGCATCACCAACACTGTCCGCTACGCCTCTTTTGTATAAAATAATTGATTCCTATTATTTTATTGTTATTTCAAAGAAACAAGGAAAACAAACGTAAAATAACAAACTATCTAAACTTAAAGCAAGAAGAAATATGTGGCAAGATAATTGTTTTGTTACGATAATGTTTGTATTGTACATGTAGTTAAACAAGGATATGATTGTCTGTCTGTTTACCTATTCATCTTGTTCCTATAATTAAGTGCTGCAAGCACCCCTCTAAATGTTTCTGCCTGTTCCTTTCTGTAGAAGTCGTTTGTCAGTTAAACTAGAAACATAACAGGTTGTCTTTCATCATAAGGAGTGCTAAAACACAGGGTACTGATTAACAATACTTTGAGATTTTGGAACTGTTTGTCTGTTTAAACTAGCAAACATCGTTACATCCTATTTCTTTTTTTTAAATCCATAGTTGTGGACCTTTAAGCAACTTATATCCCACACCCCTTTTCATTTTGACAATGGGGTTTGCGTTTGAGGGAGAATCCTTTTTTCATGTTTTTTCAATTATACAGGAACACACGTACATTAACAACTAATTGAGTTTTATACCAGACTGTGACAGAAATACAATGATTATTGCTAGCAAATCTCCCTCCCGACCTGTGAGGGTGCCAAGCAGTGAGAACAGAGTACCTTGGACGGGCTGGCCTGACAGTTCTTTCCCCGGGTTCAAGGGAAGTCGCACAGCTAGAAAGGGGGCGGAACTCCAGTGCATTAACTCATCGACCCGGAAGGGAAACGATGTGGCAGTCGTGGATTGGACGACTGCACTCGTTTACCAAGGGGTCATGTGTGATGGCATAAAAGAGGATGGAAAGACACAATCTGTTCCTTCGCTTTGGTTTGTGATACTGAACCTGAAAGGACCCGTAAGAGACCCAGTGATAAAACATATTGTGAGTGTTTTGTTTGTTTGTCTATAATGGTCTTGTTTGTTATTATTAGATGGCTAACACGTTCCGGAGTGGTTGCCAAGGGCCAGCACAAAACCTGGAACAGCAGTTCACTTTTGTCACGCATACACTTGTATCACCCACCACGAGCACTGCAGCACGCACCCAGGACTGGTGACCGTGTTTGTACATTGTGGGAAAGCTATGTGTGTTTATTATTTGGGACTGCAACCCATTTATTTACTTACAGTGCATTACACATTGTTGTGTATTGCCTGGAGTTATTGTTTAGTCACCAGACCAGAATTATAATTAAAAACCCTTTCCGATTGGATTACAACTCTGTCTGTTAATTAGGCACAGCATCACTCCTACACCTGTACCCAAACAACCACTTTGCCACACAGACATAACACCAACATCTGTAGATAGACAGATAGATAGATAAATTTTTGGTAAATGAAGGAAACTTAATTTTAAATGATCTTTTATGACTGCTATCAAAAGTGTGAAGGTTACTCAACTAATTGTTTAGGTCTCTCTGGATGCCAAGATGAGTTTACGTGCACAACACTCCCTTTTATCAATTTATAGTAAATACTCTGTATGTAAAACACTTTTAAGAACCTCTTTTAAGAACTTCCTGGGAAAACAAAAAAAATCTGGCATTGCTTGGGAGCAGAGGAGTATGCTGTTGTTTAAACATAACAATTCTTCAACAAAATCTTGTTATTAGCACAAGCCTGTTTAAAGCATTCCCATAGAAAAACATTCACTTGTTCATACTGTACCTGTATGCGTGATTTGGGCATTTTTTTCTATTCAGAATGTCTAAAATGGTTTGGCTTGCATTTTTAATTTTTCACTTTTTGTGTCGGTTTTAGTGAACTTTCAGCTTTTTTGATAAGAGCACATTTTCTTTCAAGAGATAGCTCATGTGTAGCTATTGTTTAGACATGTATTTGTTGTACAGCAACTGCACAATTCAGATTGCCACCGGTGGGATTGAGTATATACACAACGCCTTGTTTTTTCTGTTTTCTTATATATACTAGTTTTAAAGTTAAAAAAGACTGGTCACATGACTGGTGCCGGCTTACATGGCAGGGCTCTATGGTGCGTACTTATTTGTGCGACAATCAATTTTGTTTAAGGTGCACGTGTGTGACCAATGCTTTAAAAGCCTGAAAAAAAATTTTCAGCTACAGATATAAACTCATCTGAAAAAGAAAAAAAAAAAAGGTTTACTGGATAAATTATAACTCAGATTTTTATCACTGTGTGCCCCTGGGGTTGTAGTCATTGTACCATTATTTATATTTCTAACAAGGCTAAAAACTACATATCCCACACAGCCAGAAGTGTTATAAAGGCCATTGAGAACCAAAAACAAATATTGTGCAAAACTAATATTTCTGTGAGCTGCTGCACTAATATACTGAATTTCTATATCTGTTAGGACCCCTACCGACATATGACCACATTGGGATCATGGCGACCCCATCGGCTTGGGGTTAATTTACATTTTTATAACACGTGAAATCTTTTTGCGTTAGGCTTGGGATTGTCTTGTGAATGACCCCATTGCAATGCAGAAAACTGACTTTACCCGAAGCCGATCTGAAGAAGATCCGACCATCCCTTCATGTCAAAGTGAGACTAGTTTGAATTATTCTCAGGGTAGCCCCAAATGTGTCAAACTAGGCTGCTTTGGAAATAAAAAAAAAAAAAAAAAAAAAAAAAAAAAAAAGCATAAATAAAACGTTAATGCAGTAATAAATACATTGCAGGGCCTATGGTTTTGAATAAAATGGTCAAACCTTCAGATTCATTCATTTATTTATTTATGTATGTATTTATTTATTAATTAATATTGTATGAAACTGAAGATGGTCCTGTATGAAGAGAAATGAAAGCTAACTGACATTAAGTTTAAAGAATGTACTGTAATGTATTTAGTGTATGTTCATCCACAACTATAAACACTCAATTACAAATGTTACGTAACACTATATATACAAAATAAAAACAAAAAAACTGTTTACCATTCTACCCATAGACCATGTTTATTTAGTTTTCATCCCTTCATGTAAAAGTGAGACTAGTTGGAATTATTTTACAGTGTAGCACAAATTGTGTCAAACTATTTGGAAACTAAACAAAATAAATAAATAAATAATAAATAAATAAATACAGTATTCCTTTGAATTGAAGACGCTCTCGAATTTAAGACACAGCCCAAATTTCCCACCCTCAATTTGAGGAAAAAATAAACATCAAATAAATATGCATTTACAAAGATACAGCCTCATTTACGCATATGGAGGCAGTTTCAGGCTGTCTGCTGTCATACAGAACATAACAGTTAAGTGCTGCATCTCACTTCCAGTCGTGATTACACACCTGTTTTTTCTCCCTATTTGTGAACTCTGGTATTGCTTGGCATGTCCAGAAATACGTGAGTCTGATCAGCATTTCTGATCTATACAAGCTGGCAATGCGTGTTAGAAACACTGAAATTGTAAAAGCTTCTCTTGGAATTCCTCAGGAAGCTAATGATGGTTCTTTGAAAATGGCCACCTGTATTTCATGGATGATTCGAGATCGGGCAGTAACATTTTGGTTCGTCTATTCTCAGCAGTAAGCCACGTTGCTGCTTGTGTATTCAGGCAGTGACATCTTTGTTCATCTTTTCTCTGCAGTCATTCATGTTGCTGTTTGTGTACTCGGGTAGTGAAGTCTTTTGTCAGTGACTTCAATACACATATCACTACTGTACTCGAATCTAAGATGCAGGCTATTTTTGAGAAGCAAAAAAGGGTTCAAAAAGTGTATCTTAAATTTGAAGGAATACAGTATATTGCAGACCTACAGTTTTAAATAAAATTATCAAGCCGCCTGATTTATTTATTTAATTACATTTCAAAAGTACAAAAGCATATCTTCGGATCAGCTTCGAGTAAAGTGAATTTTCGGCATCGCGATGGGCTCATTCGTAAGACAACCCCAAGACGAACACGAAAAGATTAAAAAAAAAAAAAAACCCTTAATTAAAATTGTGTTTGCATATTAGTTTGTGTTTTTTTTTTTAATGTGTGCATGCATTTTTCAGAGCAGGAAAAAAAGTAGCATTGAACCCTCAGGTTTACATTGATTTTTATGCAGAAGAGAGTCAAAAATCATGTACAGGGGATCTTGACATTCATTTCAATAGGGATTTGAGCAGGACCCAAATATGCCGAATTATACAGCATGCCGGTTTGAAGAAGGGCTGGTTTACACAGGTTTTACTGTATAAGAATGCTGTAGTGTATTTGGGGGAATACATTTTAACAGGTAGTCTGTTTATTTTCTCAGAAATATCAGATACTTCCCCTTCTGTATCTAGTCAAATTTATACATTTCTTACAGCTGAACACGTTCTGGGATGTATAATTTTTTGTTGCAGTAAACAATTTTTTTTTGATTTATTGGGATAACAATTGTAACAGCTGAAAAAACAAATAAGACAGATTACACCGTGTAACAAATGGTTTTTTTTTTTTTTTTTTGTTCATGGGTAGTAAGTGTTATTTCCTAACTGCTTATGCCTCAAAAGTATAGAAAATGGCTATTATTCCCCACAAACTTTGCTTTTATGACCAGGACAGGTAAATTTCAAAATATCACTATTTCCAATGAGAAAACTGGCAAATGTGTGTCTTTTCGTTTACATAAAGTCAGAAAAAAACAACATATGAATCCAAATTAACATGTATGTATACTAAAGTAATACAAAAATGACTACAAAAGATTTAGAAGTGAGTAGTTTTTCAAGATTTACGATTATACTGTAAATACGTATACTGTAATAATGTGTTACATAGTGTTATTATACTTTTTTTTTCATTTATGTTCTAACTGGTAATGGTAGGAAAAAAAACTTCCTTCTGAGTTTCAATAATCATAAGAATTATAGCTAGTCGGCTGAAATTCATGTGGATCTGCACAGGTATATAAATACTTTCAGGACTAGGCATTTATATCCTGTATTTACCACTTTGTCTTAGAGAGCTGGAAAAAAAAACATATACATTCAATCCTCTCCCTCAACTATAGACAAAAAAGCCTTTATAGCAGCCACATAGTCCGTATGGTAAAATGATTATAACAAACAGTAGATAGAAAATATTTCCCTCATGAAGTTGCTAAATGGTGAGGTCTGTATTACTGGATTTTTTTGTAAGGCAGTAGGACTCAACATACTGTAGACCTAGTTTACAAAAAGGCGATATACAGCAAATGTATGAAATAGATATTCCATATCTACAGTATTTCACCATTGTGTTTTTAATGCATCAGCAAGATATCCCGTTATACTGTATACACCGCAAGCAAAAATGATAAAATAGCAGTGTTAAAACAAAATAGTTGTTTTAACCAAAATTCACATCTGCCAGCACTTTACAGTGTGTGGGATTTAATGTACATGAATGTGTTTGGTTGGAAACTCAGCTACACAATGTCATATTATCACATCATACAGCTTCACTGCATTCTGAGAGAATATAATTCGCCTTCAAAAATTGAAATGTTTCCAAGAATGATGAATAGTGGCAAATTTTTCCCCAGTTTGAAGCGACTGCATTTCCATATCAGTCACATCCTGGAACAGCTCTCACAGATTAATTCTGTTGTGAAGTGTTGCTTTTTCTCGCCACATTAACAAGCCTCCAGCTAAGTCACAGTTGAGACTAAACTGTTGCTGCAGGAAACCTGGCCTAGGCACAAGCAGAGACTGCCAATTGAGGTATCAAAATGTACACATTTTTGTGGTCTTTTTGATGTTAAGGACTACCAAACTGGCAGCTATTCCTACAGAAAAATGACAGTAATAATATTGTAAATTTTGGATAACAATCGTACATGAAGAGGGGTTTTTGTGTGCATGTACTGTAAATAGTGTGTGTTTATTGTAATTATTGTAAATAATTGATGATGTACCTGACCCTCCTTGGAAAGCCTGCCTGCTGTGTGTGATTGCCAGCTGTGGATAATCAACAGGTTGGTGTGTTCCAACGGGGCGTCAGGTATAAAGAGGTCCTGTTTATTCAGCTAAGGGCTGCTGCAAAGCTAAAGAGAAT
Source organism: Polyodon spathula (assembly GCF_017654505.1). Classification (NCBI taxonomy): domain Eukaryota; kingdom Metazoa; phylum Chordata; class Actinopteri; order Acipenseriformes; family Polyodontidae; genus Polyodon; species Polyodon spathula. Next base: position 23,310,609 of record NC_054539.1, read on the forward strand.
GGGCTGAACACCATCCACACTACCCAGACAAAGAGAGCTAAAAACCTTGCTGTAATCCTCTCATCGCCGTGAGAGTGACCTGGGATAAGAATGTAAACAAACTGACGCCGCCGACTGTGGCCGAGTAGTTGGGATTTGTATAGTAGTGAAACAGAGATTAGTTCAGGGATTGTAGATCCCACTAATGTACAGTGACCGAGGTGTATAAAGCAGGACCTCCATGCAGTAGGTGTAGTGCATGACATTTTCACAACACCTTTTATTTTGTAGTTTTTGCAGTGTTTATTTTGCTTTTTGTACTCTGGCCATATGTCTCCTGTAAGCTACCATTGCTGGTGGCGTCACATGGGGTTCCTGTACATGTAAATAAATCCTGTTCGTCTGCGGGGCGTACCAATTTCAACCTCTGTCTCAACCTCATGCCTGTCACTCAACAGCCAATGTACACACCCACATGCCAGCAGCCTGTTACACCATAAAAAAAATTAAAAAATGCTTGTGAAGCTGGCTCGTTTGGTGACACACACAAACAAAACACTAACAACAAACCCCAAAAACAAGTATCTTGCTGGTAGTTCCAGCACGAGTAGCAATTGTTTTATTTCTTTTTTTTCCATTCTCCTCACCATCCCGTTCTCTCCCAGAACACATCAACCCCAAGTGAGTGATTTGTGCATCTATATATACAGCTGCGCCAGGATTCAATTACTAATTAATCATTCACTTGAATCCCAGTACATGAACTAATTTGTGCAATCCCTGTGCTCACATACTAATACACATTTCATCTGCATGTGAAGTGATTGTGCAATCCCTGTGACTAAATACAACTATACATTTTAAATAACCCGTGCTACATAACTCACATTCCATGCACCAATACATACGCACCACATAAAACATAAAACACAAAAATACACACATCGGCGGGGCACCCTGCCACACTGCTCGCTAACATTTCTTGATTTGAATACCAGGTAATACAAATAAAGTTTGCCAGATCTGAGCATCAAAGTATTTTCTGTGTCAATTTTACTAAATACGTTTATTTATTAAATAAATATATACAAATTTGAATAGATTACACTCAAGCTAACATTTTGTAACTCTACAAACTAATTATTCACATCAGATCTAGGTAATGACCAAAAGTCAGATAAAATAAATACATTATGTCTAGATTAAAAAAAAAATGTTCTCTGAATTTCCATCTCGGATATTCTGAGAGATTTATAAAGGTGTATTACAGTGGGAAGCCCTGGAATGGGCCAACTTCACAGAAACCTGAGGACTACAAGGAAAACTACATCATGAGATCATAGAGTGCGAGCAGGGACATACAGCGAGGTAAGAGGACCCAAGGCAACATTTTAAAATCCATTCATTGTCAAAAAAATATAATTGGGATACCACTATAATACAAGTACTGTATATTACCCTGAAAAATCTATATAATGGATATTAAACTTTGGAATACTAGACTCTGGTACTCATATGGTACCTTTATTTAATGGTCCTTACCTTTGTGACACAATCTGTCTCATTTCCATGCAACAGGTCGCATGAAGAAGGACTTGTAGTCCAAAACATCCTGATATAGTAGATTTTTTTCATTTGTGTACCTACCTTACCTTTTTATTTTTGATTTGTCTTTATGCTTGGCAATTATGTCAAATTATTCTGCCTGAATAAATTGGAGTCTAAATTAACCACATCATATTGTACTTAGAATTCTGCATAATGCAAGATGACACTTTACATAAAATCTCAGCTATATCAGAAAAACTGCACTCTCAGCAGTTTAAGTAAAATATTATGAATATAGTGCACATAAGACCAATGATATAACTCTAACATGTTAATGCCTGAAGCTTAATACTTAATTTGAGTTGACTACAACAAATGTGTATAGTAACTAACATACATTAAGAAATAATCTGAAAACAAACAAACTAGTGTGTTCTTAGAGTTTGACAATACTGGTCATAACATTAGAAGGAACTCGTTTCCATTCACTCTGCATTACATTGTCCAGAATACTTCAGTCTGATAAAAGGAAGTGATATTAAACATGTTTGACAGTAGAGTTATGCATAGATCTAGAGGGTACTAGAAGTGGACCAAGCTTAATGATTCAATGTGGTATCTCCCGGTTTGTGATACGCTACTAATCAGATCACCAGTCCTTTCAGCCTGAGGATAACAGATTCTTTATATTTTTTAAATATTACTATGCAGGACAGCTGCTATAAGACCTTAATTAAAAATGTGGACGGATTAATCTACCCATTAAAATCAACTAATGCCCATAAATGAACCGATCAAATTTTTTTATCGAGTGACAGCCCTACATTGTGTCATATTCTGTGAATGTAAGTTTAATTATTCTGTACCATAAATAAGTGGGGTGTATTCAATTGATTTAATGTGAGTCAGATTTTAATGCCGACACCACTCACATTATTAAAAAAGAATGGCAAAGGTTTTAATGTTTTTTTATTGCGTGTACAACAAATGTATATGTTGTGTCCTTTATAAGGTGTTAAAATATGTGTTCACATATTAGTTTTAGACTTTCTGACTCGCACAAGGAATATAAGTATTTCCATGGAATGTCCTTTACAGGCAAAATGAAAGAAAACACACCAATTAAAATAAGTGGTGGCAGGAACAATGGAGTATTTTGAACCTCCATTGTTGAAGAATGCTCACCTTATATTGCTTCAGATGGTTGGCAGTTCCCCCATAACCAGCAAAAAAAAAAAAAAAAAAAAAAACAATGAGTGTTTGAGACAGGAGGTTGCAGTTCCTGCAATGGAACAATATTCTCTACTCTGATTTTGCCTCATCAGTATTTTTCAAGAAGATAAATGTACAGAAAACAACTGCAGAATATCAGAATGCTCTTGTGACAAGTGAAAGTACTATCTGTGATATTTTCATGGTTTCATAAATTACCAATTGAAGAGGATTCAAGGGAAATCATTTGATGTGTTAAGACAGGGGTGTCAAACTCCAGTCCTTGAGGGCCGCAGGGTCTTTTGGTTTTCATTCCAACTTAAACTCTTAATTAACATAATTGATCTAATTATTTGTTCAATTTGACATATTTAATATTTTTCATGGTCTTTCACAGTTGATGGTTTTAAAAATGCACTTGATTCAAGGTATACTACCTATGAAACATTTTGAGTCCTGAAGAAAAGTGTTAAATGTGTCCAGTTAATCAAATAATTAGACCAATTAAGTAATTGAGAGCTCAGGTGGAATGAAAGCCAGAAGACACCGCGGCCCTCCGGGAAATGAGTTTGACACCCCTGCATCAAGGCTACTCTGAGCTTTAGGGAGCAGGCATTAGAGCTGCTTATGGTTTTCCACAGCTCTCAGGCTATTCCTATGAATGAGTGGAGTACCTATGTGCTGTTGAACACATCCAGGAAGTGGTGTTACAAATAGACAATGCTTTGTAACAAAAAGGGTATTGTAAGCAACAAAAAGGTACCATTGAAAAGGCATCTGGATTGTCTAATATGTGTGTAAACTGCAACAATATCTTGAGATTGGTCTGGACTATTCCTTGTATGTAGCTGTGACAGGGTAGCAGCAAGACAGAGACTCAGAAGCCAGGGAACTGCAGTACAAGCGCTAAAGCGCACTTTAATAAACAAAAATAATAATACTATTTTTACTTTACTAAAAAAAACAAAAAAAAAAAAACAGTTCTGGGTAGAGTGGTGACTGAACTTTTAAAGCCAACTCAGGTTCACTCACTAAACTCCTCTCTCCAAATAGAGCCCTGGGATCTCCTTTTATAGGATGTGGCTGGAGCCAAATGAATCAATAATTAGCAATTATCTAATTAAAGCTCCAGCCACATTCTTACATGTTTTGGCAGGGAGAAATTAACCCCATCCATGCCAGCCACCACCAAACACCAAAAAATATACATTGGCAGAGCTCATGCTTTGCCAGAGTAGCACTACAAGATGTATTTGCACTGGTTTAACAGCATCCAGCTGTATAGAGGAGTTTGCAAGAATCTATTACTGCATTGGCATTAATCACAGTAACACAGTAACTGGATGAAAATTATTTCTGACAAGGAGTGCTTGTCATTTGTGATATGCCAGCTGTGAGCTGGTATGACAGACCAGTGTCAATGCTTAGCACATTTTCAGCTGTGCAGCCTGTGGGGTGAAGTACAGTAGAATGGCTGTTACTTCAAGCAATGAAAGAGAAAGTTAATGGGAGGTCTATAGAAGCTTGACCTATTGATTATGCTCTATCAAGTGGAGATGAGATGCAAGAAATTATAACAAACTTCAGCTGACGTTTTGCTGAAATTAAAATGACAAACTGCAGAGGCACTTCTTAAAAAAGGGATGGTGATAGAAAAGAAAGGAGATCAACCAAGTGTTTCCATTGATGCTGAGAAAAGCATGAATGGGCAAAATGATCTAGACTTGTTATCGGAGAAATGAATGCTGTAAGAGATTGATGCAAGTTCTCATCTCTGCATGCGTAACTGTATTTGTCTAACATTGCCTGCAGCCAACAGCAGCCTGCAGCCAACAAACCTAATTGATCTACCATCTTAATCAAATAAAGTTGTTTGCATTGTGTGAGTCATCTGGCTTTAATGGATAATTTTTTACTCTATAATGTTGGGTATAGGGTTAAAATATGGGACTGAACGTAACGTGTCTTAATGGAATTATCCATAATCATCAGATTAGCGGAGTGACTTTATATTGTATGACCTGAATGTGAATGCTAATGTTATTATTGGTATATTTTATATGCCCCTACTAGCATTTCTGTATGAATATAATATGGTGCACAATGTGTCCCCACTGACCTCCTCATCATTTGTTTTAATATGCTATTATCATGTGCTATTAAATTAATTAAATAGTCCCACTCTACCAGAATATTGTGTACTGAGCCCTAAGGCAACAGAAAAATATAGCGGACATTCAACATATTTTGTACATACATTAAAAACATACATAAAATGTATTTATCCTGAAATAAATAAAAATGTCTCATAATATTTAATATATCCCCTGTTTAATATCTTATGTGCATTCTGTATAATTCTCTATTGCTGTTTCAACTTAGACCATTATTTATCATCAAGTATGTTCACCGCTGGATCTGCATCTGATCAGAGGTTTGTTTTTGTATAGACATTTAATTTAGAAATTCAGCTTTTGGAAGTCTTTTCAGAAACAACCACTGCGATTAAAAGGGCAGATTGGCTACATTTATGACTGTTGGCACCCAGAAAGGGTATTTTAGATGTTGGAAATGTGCCTCCCAAGCATGAAAGGCATACCTGCAGGGGGTAGACCAGTGTCAATTTGGTACAATTAACATTATAGTTCCATGGGTCAAAATACACTCAATTTAAGGGACAAGTTGATGAAGCACCGCCTTACTGAGGCATAGATTCACTTTCCCAATCTCCTGTAATCCAGTCTTCTCTGAATAATCTCAAACAGGTTAATCTGTTTATCTGTTTATAGCTCTCAATTTAGATCAATCAATAAACTCTTAGCTTGCGGTCTTATGTGGTCTTTCTAGCTTCAAAGCCTGCTAAATATTTTAATACAAAATAATTATCTTATAATAATTATAGTAGTTACAGTCTTCCTAGGGCTGCGAACAGGTTTATGTTCATTAAGGGGAACCATTTAAAAAATAAATAAAGTCTTTTAAAAGATTTAGCGGTAGGTTTACTAAAGTGTTGCACACGTCGCAATAGTCGCAAACCAGCTGCAAACAAGTCGGAAGTCTTGGGTGAAATGTACTGCAGTTTCTGTTTGCGGTTCAAGCGTAGATGAATATGTAATTATGGGTGTTCCTGCATAAATGCTAGAGCTCTTGTTCAGAAGACTCAACAAATATTTAAATTAGTATATTGCAGCTGCCTTCATTAACATATTTTCTCTTAGTACATAATGTTTACTTTGCTAAGTGTTGCAACAAAAATGCAAATTGCAGTATGTTTGCGCTCGACTGGTCCATCTTAGTACACCCACTTCATAGATTTTACATTTCCTTTTTCCTGATAAAACAGAATACTGCTGATGGCTTCCTAATTCAAGTCTTGCTTTTCCAAATCTCATAGTGCACCTAAAGGCCTTAAAAGAGCCACCCCCTCACACCTACCCTGATTCTGGAGAAATTTTATCACACAAGCGTTTTGTCCATTCCACTCAATAACCACTGCACTTGTCAAGATAAATACAAAAATGCACACCTCCTACACAAATTATGTTCCATGAAGGTTTGTGGAATGGCACTGAACCATTATGCACTAATTCAACATGAAAAATGCTGTCACATTTTCTTCAACACAACTTCAACAGCCTAGAACAAAGGTGGTGTAGCTAGAGGCTCTAAGCACTGCTAGTTTAAAGTTGTGTACTACAAAGGCTGTACTGTTCAAACACAGCAAGGAAGACACTGATGTAGGATGTACTAGAATATTTCTACTGGAGTTACACTTAAATTGACTATTTCAAATCGTACCTGAATTTAGTCAGTCATGAAACACAACCTTCACACAGTAAACACCCTTTAGAAATATTGGAGAAATATAATTTGGGAAAATAAGAACTATTTACTGGTTCAATTATTAGTGCCTTAACACAGGATGAATAGTTAAATTGCGACGTGTATAAATGTCATTGTCAGCATAACACACATAGGCCCATAGTCATAAAAGATGGTGGTAATTTCCGGCCAGTAAAAAAAAAAGACCTAAAATGTGATTTATAAAACCATGTGCTGGTAATTTTTACGAGCCGGTAATGGTTTTAGATGTGATTTTCCATCACGGATAGTCAGAGATATTTTTGTAACCAATTGTCAGGGGTATACAAATGAGCCATGTCCCCTGCTTAAGATGTCAATGGCAAACACTGTCTGCTTACACCATCATGTTATGACTACGGAACATGTCTGGAGACAGGCAGGTTGTCTGAAATAACGATTGCACACATAGTTGGAGGCAAGTGAGAGGTTAGAGTAGGCGCAGTATACACTTTTTGTTAAAAACTAAAAAAAAAAAAAAAAAAAAAAAAAAATTCTATAGCTTATATGCACATGCCTTCCGGAAAAAGAACTGTAACCACCGAAACTAATGTGTTGTCACAGCTCATGATATTTTTTGGCTGTGAAAAAAGGATCCTCTCATGTTAGCAAATTATAGAAGGCACAAGAGCGTCAGCAAGCTCTAGTTATTTTTCTTGTAATATTATGTTTAAAACTTCAGTTTGAATGACAAATGGCACAGAAAGACAGCACTGCACAGTTACATTAAAATAGAAGTAATTTTTAAGTGGCAGAAAAATCGCCTATGCTTTCATTTGTTACTGCATTCACTCAGTCTGAACACTATGTAACACAATTTTTGTTCCTGGGTAGTAAGTGTTATTTCCTCTTTGCTTATGCCTCAAAAGTATAGAAAATGGCTATTATTCCCCACAAACTTTGCTTTTGTGACCAGGACAGTGATATTTCAAAATATCACTATTTCCAATGGGAAAACGGGCAAATGTGTGTCTTTTCATTCACATAAAGTCAGAAAAAAGATTTAGAAGTGAGTAGTTTTTCGAGATTTACGATTATACTGTATTTACAGTATAATCGTAAATCTCGAAAAACTACTCACTTCTAAATCTTTTGTAGTCATTTTTGTATTACTTTAGTATAAATACATGTTAATTTGGATTCATATGTTGTTTTTTTCTGACTTTATGTGAATGAAAAGACACACATTTGCCCGTTTCCCACTGGAAATAGTGATATTTTGAAATATCACTGTCCTGGTCACAAAAGCAAAGTTTGTGGTGAATAATAGCCATTTTCTATACTTTTGAGGCATAAGCAATTAGGAAATAACACTTACTACCCAGGAACAAAAAAAAAAAATAATAATTTGTTACATGGTGAAATACCTGCACAATTCATTAAAATACAATACCTATTGTAGCAATCTGTGCATTTGTGCTTTTGTACTGTATTCCTGCTGTTTCTACTGTGTTTGTGTACTGTAATTCCTGTGTCTATATGTGTGACGTGCTGTGTGTTTATTCCCTTCCCGCTCTGTTATTCCAGCTGTTGTTTTGTTACCTGTCTGTGTCTCTGTAATTCTAGTTGCGTGTAGTGCATTTTGTGTCTCCTCTGTGATTGGCTGTGTTTGTCTGTGCTCATTGGTCCTATTGTGCAGCTGAAGACCAATAGGATGTGCCTGAACTCCGTACCCTGGTTTGCATAAAGGGGTGGAGCTAAGGTTATAAAAAAGCGCTGGGCCACCATTTTGTGTTACTGTTGTTCTGGTTGCAATGGTTCCTGTGGTGCTATGACAGAGCTGTGGGCTCTGATTTGGGTGGCAAGAGAGCATCCAGAGAGAAAACAAAAGACAAAGGATTTGAAAAATGAACAAGGGTGTACTGTTTAAAACAAAAACACATTACTTACTGTATATCGTTTGTTTATTTTTGTTCACAGGCTTTTTTCATTTCACATTGGGTCAATAAAATCCTGTTGTGCATCAAAAATGTCTGCTGTTTGCACTCAGAAACATCAGAAACATGTCTTTGGCTTTATCATGGACTTCAGCATTTTCATTGCCTTGAATAGTTGGTATTGCTATTGGTGTCATCAGGTATCAACTGGTGAATAAAACAACAGGCAGCTCACAGGGTTACACAGCGGTGTGAACAGGTTTATGTTCTTGCATGGGAACCATTCAAAGAAGAACTAGTCTTACAAAAGATTTAGATTCTAAAATCTACAAAAAACAACAGCAAGGGTGGGATACAAACTGAATAACTACTTGCTAAGCCACACAGCATTGTTACTCTGGTCAGCAGATTTCTATAGGTTTTATATGCTGTATGTTGTTGTTGAAAACAAAAATGAAATGTTGTAAAAAACATGAATATTAATATTAGAAGTACAGTATGCATGCTGTACATAGCTTCCCTGCACTGGGCAGAGTCTCTTATAATAGCGGATGTTGTGATGCATCAAGGCATTTTTATGCCAAGGGACTTGTTTTGAAATGAAAATAAGTGTTGAAAATGGATTTATGACCAAGGACATGTGAATAAAAATATCCAAACAGGTAACACTTTAAGCTATGGTTTAATGCTGTGTGGAGTATCAAGTTCAAAACAATAAGAGTGCTTAATATTAAATCACTAAATTATTGTAAATAAAGGGCAACCTATTGGTTGGACAAGGACAAAAGGCTTGAAATTCAGTACGAGTCATTTATTGGGTCATTTTTTTAAATAATATTTTGTACTAATGGACTTTTGAAGTCATTTTTAGTTTGTATATGGTATTTGGATTGTTGTAAAACATCAATCCACTAAGGAAGCCAACTTTAATCTCTGTTTCGCTGGGCAAGAACAAATCATTCAATATTCATTAACCTAAAAGAAAAAAGTAATCTTATGCAGAATGTTGACCTCATGCAATATTTACAGGCCCAAAAATTACCACCTTTCAAAATTCAACTTAATGAAATCTATTAAGTAACCAAGTTATTTCAGAAAGAGGTACTTACAGGCTCAGTGGAGCCAGAAACCCTTAATTGCAATCAAATCTGATGTACACAGCACATAACTGCTAACACATAGGAACATTCTATGTTGTCCTACCCCCCCCCTCCGCATTCACTTTCTCACACTCGTCTTCCTCAGCATATTACTCCAATGCTTCTGTCCTTACAATGTTTACCAGTGAGTTACCAAATGGATTTTAAAGTTGCTGTAATAACTTATCTTATAGGGCCATCCTGTTGCCAAGGAATACTAACTGTATATTCCTAGTGGTGTTTTGCAATTAGAAAATGTAGAACTCTTAGTTGTTCCAAAAAATAATTCTTCATTTTACTTGAGCCACAGCTCTATTCCAGTTGATATTTGGCAGGTTGAAACATTGGAGTCTTGTAAGTCTAAATTGAAAACATGCTTTTTTTAAATGTACTTTTATATAATTGGTTGTAGCTGGCGAGTATTGTACATATGAACTTTCTTGTTAAGTTTTTAACTTTGTACAGTGCTCTGGGATGCCATAGCGCAAAAGGGTGCTATATGCAAATAAATTTGTATTGTATTGTGTATCTAAATGTTGTGTGGTGTCTTAGCTGATAAAAGGTAAATATGATAATAAAACAACAAAATGGTAATTCCGTGATAAAAAAAGCAAAAATTGCTTTATTCATTTAGCTTCATTTGTTTCAATGAAGTGGTCAGTTCCAGCCATTTATTTGGGATCTAATTTGTAGTAATTGTTACTTAACTTCCCTAAAAGTTAAATATTACACATTACACCCTCTTCCAATTTTGCTTCCTCACTTTCAGGCACGGTTAGATTTGATGCTTGAAAGCCGCTCAATTCTCAGGTTTCCCAGAATGCATATGCCACCTTAGTTTTAGATTTAATCTTCCCCTGTATTATCGGCACTATGACCTACTGGTTTCTAGTATAGCATAAGCAGAGCATCTGCAAGTCTAAGCAGGCATAGAAATTAGACTTATTAATCAGAACAGAAAAAGAGCTAAAGAGGCACACAGATAACAAAGTATGTCTATTTGGTTTACTGTGGGCTGTCAGGTTCAATTTGTCTAAATTGGGAAAGGATAGTTAATTAATCCAATTTTTCTTTGGTTGACCAAGTAAAAAATCTTTATTTTTCACACAGAGGCCCGTGAATTTGAGTGCCATATGCTTGGGAAGACAACAGTTATTGTATTTCTGACTAAATAACAGCTCTGGAGCCTTTTGATTGACACTACTGTTGCTAAGCTGTCAGAATTCAGTTTAAAGGGAGTTTCATTTATAATAAAACACCTGTAATATGCAGCACATACTTTTGTTGAAATGCAACAAAAAGTATAAAGTGTATAATCTGCACCAGTATAAGTTACAACGGGCCTGACAAATTTTGATAGAGGGATGACTGAAAACACTTTGTTGGAAGATTATTTTGTGTCCAAGACAGCACAAATCACTAATCATTTTTAAAAGACTATTGGCAAAACTGAAGAACTGATTTCCAAATCCAGCTGCCTTTAAGGAACTAATTCCTTGAAAAATGTTTAATACCCCTGTAGAATAACTGTCTTTAACCAAATTACCATAGTATGTAAAATGGGACCAGTTAAGTGGGATTAAAATGACAAATACAGTTTAGTCACTGTCATATTGTAAACATAATATTTTATAATTCTATTTTATTAAAGTTCAAGGTTCCTTAAATAAATAACAAAAAAAAAAAAAAACTCGACTGTCAATGGACTATAAAATGATTACTTTTAACATTCAAAAACTCATCAAGCGGAACATGCAAATGGGCTTGAATAAATGTTTTAATGAACCAAATGAATTTTAACTATAGCACCATTTACCAGCAGCAAATGTTATAAGAATCAAAAACTTCTTAATGTATTAACCCAAACTTCAAACCATTTTGCTTAGAAAAGAAATCCTGAAATGACAGGTTTCATATTCTGTGTGGCTTAAGCTATGCGCCATGATGACAATAAATAAAAACCCTGATGATATGTAAGGAGGGTGAGTTAGTTAAACCTCTGGTTCGTTGAAATCCTGACTGAGGCTCATCATCTATTACATCTTCATTACAATCTAAAGACTTGTGTTGGAAAGCACATTTACACATCATACTACTCTACATACAACCAGTATCAGGAGAAAACAGCTGCTCTGGTGCAGCGTGAAAAATAAGAAAAGCAAGGGTTTTCATGGTGGTAAATTGTATGCAGCACCATGCATGACTTTCTTGAAGATAAAATGAAATAAAATAAAAAAGAAAATTGGTACAGTGTTTTGACACTCAAAACACTGTCCGTTTATGTGCTGTTCAATGACTGTAATCGCCTAGAGAATATGGAGAAGGCCTAAAATAATTTAAAATTACAGTTGTCATGGTGACAGAACTCAAAATCTGAAGAAAAAAAAACATGACGGTATGTTTCTTAACCTTTTTTCAAGGATTCTGCATGCCTCAAATTCATGGTATTCTGAAGAATTGTTTATGCACAAATTTAATTAATTTTGTTGATATTGGTTAGTTTAAAATGTGTTTTCAAAGCATTTATAATAAAGATGGGGATCCTTTAGAACTAGAATGCCAAGCCAATATAATAAAAACGCAAGTCATTTTATATTTCTAGAGCATTTTTGTTGCAATGCACCTCAATGTCCTATACTAGTGGTTCTCAACGTATAGACTATGTAAGTGTGCTAAATTAACTAATAATAATAATAATAATAATAATAATAATAATAATAATAATAATAATAAACATCACAACCCCATTCGTGGATGATATATAAAGAAAAATCAGAAACCTGAATGACACAATACATAAAAATACATTTAAAAAAAGGGCAGCTCACATTGTCAGAATTCCTTAACACTACAATATAACATAACTGTACTGACCATATATAAGCTAATGGGCTTAGAACTACACATTTACTGCTTCTACTACATGGAGGCAAGACAGCTGAGAGCTAACGCTTTGTCATGTGTACAGCTATGGAAGGCCTCCGGCTCAAAAACGCATTGTTTAGCACACATTTTGAATATTTATTATGCATTTTGAATATTTAGTACACATTCCAATTTGAATTTAGTATGTGTTGTAATTCTAATTATTTCATGTAATAATTTGGCCATTTAGATCACTGCAAATTAAATGAGAACCAATTAATTTAAAGAAAATAGTAAGCGTAATAAATGATCCAATTAAAAGTCACCTTACATCTCTCATTATCTCTCAATTCATGGTGGTATATAGACTTGGCATTGGGTAAAGTTAAGTGAAAGAAGAACAGACTCAAACCCTCCGAGATGAGCATCAAACACCACTCATAAGATAACGATTCTTTCATTTCTCCATTGAATTTGATGCATTTTGACCCATATAACGACGTTAATCATACCAAACTGGCACTGGACTGTTTCTGCTTTTCAATAACCGTCCTACTACAAGGTCTGGATAAACTACATGGTTCCAGAGACTGTCCAACAGTACCTGTTCAGTTTAGTGCACCTGATAATCTAGCTGTGTTCACCCTAATTTCACTCAGATTGACTGATCAGGTAAAGGGGTCAAAGGTTATAGAGAAGTCAAAATGTGTGCTACATACATTTCAAAGAAAACAAAAGGATACATGTTAACAAAGTTTTTGACCTTTGACCTTGGGGTGAAACCCCAAAGATAAAAATCTCAAAAAAAAAAAAAAATACTTAGAAAAGGTCAAAGGTCTCGGCTTCGTCTGTGCAAAATTTCAGGAAGGTAATATTTTTGGATGGATTTGAAAAAAAAAGTCAGCACATTTTATTGAAGATCTTGATTCTGAAACTGGTAGCTTCTTGAGGAAGACTAAGTGAGACTAGGGCATATAACACTACAAAGAATGTTGCCATGGGGTACCCAGCATTTGTCACCCTTCTATGGCCAGCGATACTGATGTGATTTCCCACCAGGGTGTATGAATTGCATGTAAAAGTCCCCAAATTCCACTAAGTATCTGCATAGATGACAGAAAAAAAAAAAAAAACTTCCTCTCTCATATAAAACTGTGTCTTCTTTCTCAGCTTTGGATTAATCAGAGTCATCTCAGGAATTACTTACAGTTGCTGATTCACTTATGGAGAGGGAAGAGACTTGAAGCCGAGTCTGAAAAATGGGGATGAATTTATGCAGACGTTTAGTGCCCTTTATGGTTAATGCTGACTTGTATGGCAAGCCAAATTATCATTTAGAGATATCTCAAATTAATTTATAGATATCTCTAAATATAATGAAGATATCTCTAAGTCATTTCCTGATAGCTCAAAATATTTGAAAATATCTCCAAATATTTAAAGATATTTCAAATACATTTACAGATCTCAAAATGATTTCCATATATCTTTAAATTGAGCTTAAATGAGATATAAAATGCATTTTCAGATATCTTTAACTCATTTGAAGATCTCAAGATGTTTTTAAGATATCTTTAAATCATTTTTTAAATTATTTAGGAGATATCTCTACATTACTTTAAGATCTCTTGAAATAACTTCCTGTCCATTTAGAGATATCCCTAAATCATTTAGAGACAGCTATAAATAACATCCTGTTCATTTAGTAGAGATATCTCAAAACATTCAGAACATAGAGCATTTTCACAGAAAGTCATTTAGCGATATCTTGAAATGACTGCCTGTTATTTCAGGGAAGAGTTTGGATTGAAAGAATTCCTGGCACCTATTATACTCTACATCAGTGGTTCCCAACCTTTTTCAATGTAGGGGCCACTTGTTGTTTTGGATTTTTCCCATGGAGCACTTGCCACACATAAGTACATGTAGAAAGTAAAGTACTGTATTTATATAACGTACCTAACTTAAGGAGATTCATAGGCTTGAATCTTCGCTACCAGTTAAGGAATGTTGTCATTTTGCTCATTGAAAGTTGCTGATGGCAAAGTTCCCATTTCTTTTGTTTAATTTTATTTATTTTTTTTCACATTCTGAATGCTTTGCAGATAAATGACGTCTCAGTGGTGCAGGTTTAAGAGTTTAATTTAACAAAGCCTCCTGACAAATAACGCACAGGGGTTTTCATTCATCCTCTGAGCCAATAAATATAAACACCAGTGCTGGCCCCCGCAACATTTCTAACACAACCTATTGCACACGCTGAGTCGACAACTTTGCTTGATGTACATATAAAAAACACACTGGATTACGAAGACGAGGTGGGTGGGAAGCAATTTGAAAAATTGAGAAAATTCAAGAAAATATTGGATTGTACAGGATGTTACATATAACTGCTGGTGGGCTGTGATGTGTAAATTAAATGGAACTGGTGGTGCACAGCTGATAGGATCTATAGCATTTTGGTTAAATATGACAGTGTCAAGGGCAGACAGTACATATTATTTCCAGAAGTAGTGTAAAGAGGATTTCCTTTTGGCATATAGTCTTGTGAGATAACAAACCCATACAATAACATGGCACTGAAATCACACTAAAGTACAGTTCACAAGTCAAGCAACAAATACAGCCTCTTTTTATTTCACATGAACTTCTTTCACTACACGCAGCTAACCTTTCTAAAAACATATATATGGAAATAATAGGGATAGATATAGTATACATCATTGTGTAATAACGTTCATTATTATTTCCAGTTGTCAAGCGACTTTTTGGATAAATTTACGCATGTTATCTGATTCAAATTAAATGTTTGTTACAAGGAGATTATTTTGGTTTCTTGGGGGGGAGGGGGCAAAAATGTTACCTTGTACGGTGTCACTTCCTTTTTTTCTTTCTAATGTACTTTAAATGACACCTCCCACAAGTCTGTAGCACAAACCGTTTTCAGGTAAAAGGTTGGTTAATGTTAAGGGAGGCTACCCGTCAACCACATTTTGACCTCTCTATAATTTTTGACTCATTGACCAGATTAATCTAAAAATGTAAATTTGAGTTGTTTGCCTGAAACAACCCTAAGAGCCAAGTTTGGTGTAAATCGGAGATGGTAGGGTTTAAAATCCAACTGCCTTGTCATGGAACTACCCAGTGGCTTTGCTGCATTACTGTCTGTAGTTTGAATGCCTAACCCAGACTATGTTTGTGGTGCATATCTGGCACCACTGTCTGATAACCGATGAGATAAAGTAAATCGTGTACAAAACAGCCCAGGCAGAAAACAGGCCATTCAAAAGCCATTCAAACGTGGTATTACAAATACTGTATGGCTATGTTATAAAACACATTCCCAACAGTCTTATAGTGCATTGTTTTAGCAGTCTCAAAGATATTTTCTGAACACCAAAAGGGGTGTTTTTAATGAGTTTGGAGATGTTCAGATCATCGTTTATTTTAAACTTTTCTAAATAAAGGATCCATAAAGGCATACAATGAATCCACACTTTAAATAATGCACTTTGATATTCACATAATTAGAAAGTTGTTAGACTGCTAATTGTGTCAGTCCCTTGCATATTAGCATATTAAAACTTCCAATATTTGTCATATTATTTTAACATATAATTATAATAGTATATAGAGATTGAGAGATATACTATCGGTTATATAGAGAGAGAGAGAGAGAGAGAGAGAGAGAGAGAGAGAGAGAGAGAGAGAGAGAGAGAGAGACATACACACACGTGTAGCTATGGCCAGCTATAAACTTTTTGTTAAATTTAAAAATAGGACAATCGCTAATGCATAATGTGGAAATCAGTAACTGCTTCAACAGTGCAAGTCGAATCTTACATGAATGCGCTTTTCATATCATCTTGCTAGAAAATGAGAGAATGAATGAGTTTGATAGCTGGATCTTCAAAGAATATTTCGAGCTGCAGCCTGACCAAACAGCAATATATATATATATATATATATATATATATATATATATATATATATATATATATATATATATATATATATATATAAAATGCAAACTGTGCCTGAGAAGTAACTATTTATAATCGATAATCTGTAAAATTTAACCAATGCAATCAACTTTGGTCTTTGAGTTATAAACAATAAACTGAAATGATTTACAAATCTATAAAATGAAAAAAGGGTGCACACAGGGATACCGTATTTACAATACATTACACATAAACCTGTTCCCAGTAAGTATGCAGAATGTTATGTATTATCATACATTTTCAAATGAGATCTTAAACAATGGACACTTCATTACAGTAATGCAAATACAGAATGGACTAAACCTAATTTATGTTCACTTTAATGATTCTTCCTCTTTTAGAAGGTCATGATCTCCAAGTACTGTGGCAAATGAGACTGAATATTTTAGCCTGCCATTGACAATGCAACCAGTGAATTAACAAAGCATGCAATACTGTCTGAAAGAGCGTAATTACTGTGCTAACAACTTTCTTCACTAAAACCAGGCAGTGGAAGTTGATGTACAGTATGTACCAGCAATATCTGTAAGAGTACAATAACTGTATTAACAGCTCTTACAGTACAAAACACAAATACAAAACAATTCTGTATACTATCTAAATTTGATGTGCATATTCCTATTCTGCGCCTACAGTATCGTACTGTAGTCCCTCTGCTAGGTATACATGAGCCCTTAGTTTGTCTAACCTCAATTCCCATTCTTTTTTTAAGTGTCACGCACAAATGTCACAAATGTGCTGTGTCTTCTCTCATTTTTATCTTGCCAATTTGAAGGTCAGTACATCAATACTAAAGCAGTTCACTGGGAGGACAAGGAGAAAACCCAGTCAAGATTTATGTGACCAATCTATACACTGTAATCTATAGACATGTTGTGGCAGTTTGCCCCGCCCCTGTGTGTATTTTGTTATATGTTGTGTGTGGTGTGTTAATGTTGGTGTATAGGTATGGTACAGGGGATATAATGGGGCTATGTGGAGTACGAGTGATTTAAAATGTATATTTGTAATATGTATTTAGGGACGGGGATTGCACAATCACTTCACATGTAAATAAAATGTGTATTAGTATGTGAGCACGGGGACTGCACAAATTAGTTGCTGGGTTTCAAGTGAATAATTAATTAGTAATTGAATCCCGGCAGAACTGTAAATATATATGCACATTTCACTCACTCGGGGTTGTGTGTTTGGAAGTAGAGAACAGGTGTGGAGAGCAGGTAAAATAATAAGAAATAACAATTGCTAAGTGTGCTGGCTTTTAAACCAGCACGAAACTTGTTTGTTCGTCCACTGTTTGTTTGTTTGTCTGTTTTGGCCACCATGCCATTTGTTTTGTTCAGTGTTTTGTTTTCTGCTTAAAACTTTTATTTGACAATAACCCAGCATGTCAGCACGTTTCATACCCGAGCACTGGTGTCTGCGTCCACTGTCTTCCGGGTCTGACGATCCACAGCTACGTGTGACACATGTACACACACCTAGCATAGGCTGACTGAAAGGGGAGCAGCTTCAGCATTGAGATCAGTTAGCAAAATCATAAGGAGGTCAAGTTTATACACATTTTCCAAAAGGTGTAACACTGATGCTGTTAACTATATACATATTGTAGAGATCTTGGTTCCTGCAGGCAGGCGCCTCACACAGGGTGAGGTGCAAACCTGGGACCTCCCGCACTAAAGCATAGCGCCGATACCGCTGTACAAAAGAGCACGCTCATTTGCAAGGAGCATATATCAGGCTTATTACATCACCTACCAGCCCTGCTGCTGCCTTCCCCGTGCATGCTACACTCTCCGGCTGTTTTTTAAAGATATCTCTAAATAATTTTAAGATAGCTAAAACACATTTAGAGATATCTCCAAATGATTTACAGATATATTTAAATGGAGATTTAAATGAGATAACTAAAATGCATTTTTAGATATCTTTAAATCATTTTACAATATCTCAAAATGTTTTTTAAGATATATTTAAATATTTTCCAGATATCTTTAAATACTTTTCAGATATCTGTAAATCATTTAGAGATATCTCTAAACAATGTCTGTTAATTTAAAGATATCTCTAAATCATTTAAAGATATCTCTAAATCATTTTAAGATATCTTCAAATAACTTCCTTGTCATTTAGAGATATCTCTTAATCATTTAGAGCAGGGGTTCCCAAAGTTTTGGTGATGGAGGGCCAATTTCCGGAGGTTGCATGGGATGGGGGGCCGCACAAGAAAATGTACCACTCATGAAACCAAAATATGTCCCAAATCATACCTTTTTTATTTCCAATAGCTTTTTGTATTTAAATTAGGAATGCATATTACTACCACTGCAACACCAGCAGCTTTGAAATGTATTTGTACTTTAAACTGTGTCTTGGTGCCACAACACCTGATTTAGAGATATCTCAAAATAACTTCCAGTTCATTTAGAGATCTCTCTAAATCATTTCAAGATATCTTCAAATGAACAGGAAGCCATTTTGAGATCTCAAAATGACTTACTGTGAAAATATTCTGTTTTCAATGGACTTCCTATCCATTTAAAGACATCTTCAAATGAACAGGAAGTTATTTAAATATATCTCTAAATGATTTAGAGATATCGCTAAATGAAGAGGAAGCTATTTGAAGATATCTTCAAACAATTTACAGATATCTTTAAATGAAAAGGAAGTCATTTAAAGATATCTTCAAATGATTTACAGATATCTTTAAAACCCTCATTTTAAGATATCACTACATGAGTTTGGCGTGCCATGCTAGCACAATCCATATGGTTTCCACAGTATTTAAGATATCTGGAAATCTATTTGAGATATTTTTATTTCATTTTTAATATCTCAAATTGATTTACAAATATCTTTAAATTAATTTTAGATATCTTAAAAACTGCACAATTAAAAATACCTGGAATTCAATTTGAGATATCTCTAAATGATAATTTGGCTTGCCTTAAAGCACTCCCCTGTGGTGGCAGCAATCTGAATATCCAGTAGGGATGTATATATAGTTTATGGACCCTTATAAAAGTTTACTGCAGTATTTTTGCATAGTATTTTACCATACCTCTTTGTAATTTACAATGCTTACCTATGCTTCACCATCCTTTATGACACTTTGCTATGCTTTTACTATGAAAAGGAGAAGTACATAAAGAATTCATATGGTTTTTGTCCAAATCTTTGGCTGCATTACAATGCCTAACATTACACATGGGTACCCCTAAACTGAGATGTACTGTACTACAGTATGTGTATGTATAGTATTGTTTACATCATGTACTCAGCAAAAATGTACTGTTGACAACCTTTCCAAATACAGACAATAAAGCCAAGCTGTTTTTTTCCTATCTTTTTTTCTTTCTAATGACACAAAGTTGTCTTAGCTCCTGTTGATTCGTTAATCATCATAGCTCCACACTGAATAGTTTGCAATGCAAATCTTTTTTTTTTTTTTTTAAATATTATTTCATGCACATAGTTGCGGAAGGAGATAAAGATGGGCCTCTGTGCAGTACCGTCACAATTTGCCTCCTCATCAGAAATTGCTACCTGTGTTTTTTTTTTTTTACAATGGGGGGAAAAGATGGTAATAAATTATGACAGGGAAACAATACTGGTATAAAAATGCAAGTGTGAACAGGGTTTTTGATATAAGTATTGCTATAAACCAGCTTAAATTTGAACAGGTTATATGGCAGCTGTATTTGTATAGTACTGGTGTTGAAAAGTGAGTTAGGACAGCAAGTGGCATTGTATTGCTGTATTCTAAACCAAAAAAAATCTTATCAATATCGTACTGATACAAGTGTGAATACGGCTTTAACCTCTCATATTATTATTATTATTATTATTATTATTATTATTATTATTAATAGGCTGGGAAGCCTATTTTTATTGTTAGTCTTTTTTTTTTTTCTTCCCAAAACTTTAAACTGCTGCTGCTTTGAAGCTGTGCGACTGATCAGGTTCTGACTTGGCAGGTAACAAGCTGCATACATTGGCTGTCAGATGCTGAAAAAATTTTGCAGCTGCGTCCTTGCAATTGGCGCCGTGACACATTTTTCAATAAAACCTTTCAAAATCTTCTTCTTGGGAACCGGTGAAGCGATTGATCTGAAACTTGGCATATATCATCAGCATCCAGACCCGCATCACATTTGCAAAGCAGAAGTTGCTGTGATAAATTTTAATGTCAAAATGGCTGTCACAAATCTTATTGAAACGCACCCCTAACAACAAAATGCTGCTGTTTGAAAACCGATTGTCCTACAAACTCCAAACTTGGTAGTTATCGTGCCAGTAGCAATGGGATACAAATATGTGAAAATGGTGATGTTTTATAAAACAAGATGGCCGCCACTTATACATTTACATTTGAAATTTAAACCTGCGACAGTTGACAAACAATTTAATTGACTAACTTCAAAAGCATCTTCCCTGATACTGTATCAATACAAGTGACTTTTAAAAAATTGTGTTGACCCGAAACGAAAATGGCGGTTTGACGCATTTTTTTAGAAACCTTTTGAAATCTTCTTCTTGGGAACCGGTGAAGTGATTGATCTGACACTTGGCATATATCACCAGCATCCAAACCCATATCAAGTTTGCGAAGCAGAAGTTTCTGCGATAAATTTTAATGTCAAAATGGCTGCCACAAATCTTAGATACGCATCCCTAACAACAAACTGCTGCTATTTGAGCACCGTTTGACCAACAAACTCCAAATATGGTAGTTATTGTCCCAGTAACATTGGAATACAAATATGTCAAAATGGTTATGTTTTATAAAACAAGATGGCCGCCAGGTGTATGTTTACATCTGAAATTTAAAACTTTTACTTGACTAACTCAAAACTTCACAAGCATCATCCTTGACACTGCAGCAATACAACTCACTTTTAAGAAACTCGCGTTAAACAAGATTGCTGCCTGACATATTTTTGAAAAAAAAAAACTTTCAAAATCTTCTGTGGAACAGTTGAAGTTGCTGGTTTTAAACTTGACACATTGAGAACTAAACACGCTTAGACGGGTACTGATGCTGGGGCTTGGGAGCCGTAAAACTGCCTGGCAGTTCTAGTTATTATTATTATTATTATTATTATTATTATTATTATTATTATTATTATTATTATTATTATTATTATTATTATTATTATTATGTGTTTTCAAAGCATTTATAATAAAGATGGGGATCCTTTAGAAATAGAATGCCAAGCCAATATAATAAAAATGCAAGTCATTTTATATTTCTAGAGCATTTTTGTTGCAATGCACCTCAATGTCCTATACTAGTGGTTCTCAACACATGGTCTCTGTAAGTGTGCTAAATTAACTAATAAGAAGAAGAAGACAAAGAAGAAGAAGAAGAAGAAGAAGAAGATTATTTGAATTTGGTCCAAGAAGCTTGCAAGGGCTACTTTCAGTAGATCGCAGTTGTTAATAATGAATTGCTTCGTATGGCCTTTAGTTATAATAGAAAGCTGTGCGTGGGTATGTCACAAACAGGATCTTCACTGCTTGGCCATTAATTTGGAGTTTCTAAACTGCATATAAACCAACCCAAAGAAAAAAAAAAAAAAGGTTTTTTGAGAAAAGCTACAGGCATGTTAATTTGCTTTAGTTTATTTTGGTACTCAGCAGCACCCATTAACAGCTTCTGCCTAAACTACAGGATGAATTGTGTACAGAATATAACTGCAATAGACTGTGATGACCATTACCCCCAAAATATCCTAGAAGATAGTGAGCGACCAGTAAAGCAGTAGTGGTCACAGAGTGCAAAAAAGAGACTCCAGCGAAACATTAAACAGTGGCTAGTACTAGGCTCCATGCAAAGACAGTTGTTGGGGGATACAAGTTCAGAAGCTCATTTGAATTCAACAATTGTTTTAAACATGATTAAGAGAATAGCGATACCTGTTAAAACAAGAGAGGATAACAATGTAATTACTGGCATTGGTAGCTACAATGATATGAAAATTAAGGTGTGAGCCCCAGTGCAGCTGCAGGGGCTGTATCAGTGATTCCTCTGCCACTGCACTCACAGAGAAAGCTTTTCCACTTTCCCTTATTATGATATACTGAAAATGATGCTTTTTTAAAACTGGTTTAAAGAGTGAGCATTATGAAAATAAGTTTAATACTTATTACTTAATGTTAGTAAAAGGAAAACATGAAACAAACATATTTTTTTTAATATATTATTATATACAGATATTTTGATAATAGCATAGTTTTTTGTCATCAAATGCATGTTGTTTTTTAGTTCTGTTTGAACTAGATACTAATGCCAACCAAAATCATATTGCCTGACTATCAACCCATAAAGGCATTTGCTGTATGTGATTATTCTAAGAACAATAAACAGACAATCCAGATTTTACAGAACTACAGGTAATTTATTGTGTTGGTTTATTTGCTGTATTACTAGCTACTGTTAAATATATAATGTAATACAAAAGTTTGTTTTGTGGAAATCTATTGTGGGGAAATTTATATAATATATATATATATATATATATATATATATATATAATATTATATATATATATATAGGATATAGATATATTTATATATTAGACAAAGTCACTTTTTCTGGTCCAAGAAGAAACTGTTTGGTTTATAATTATCGGAATACCAATATGCCTTATGGTTATTTTAACCTGATAAAGTTACGTATTTTGTTACACTGTCACTGTATACATACAAACTGTTGTGACACCTTGGAACTTTAAGTAGCTCTAGCTAAAAGATAATTCCATAAAACTTACATACTGAACACATTCATTTTTTACATACAGTGGGCCCGATCTTCGAAAGGTTTGCGCACAGTGCAGAGGGGTATGCGCGTCGCAAATGGCCGTTGTGCCGAAATTGTGCCAAGTTGCCATATTCGAAACGTCCTTTTGCGCGTCACAATCCATTCTGCGCTGTGCAGAAATAAAATGTATGCATCGCGCAATATGGGGGGTGGGCGGCTGACAATATGCATGATCCTGGTATATTCTAAGGTATGCACCAAGCACAAAACCAGGTTTGTGACGCGCAGAATAAGGATTGTAAAAGGACTGCGTTAACTCCACACACACTATCATTCCAGCACTGACTACAAACAGGCAACAATGGGAAACATTGGTAGCATGCAGCGTGTCCATCGACATGTGGATGTGAATGAAGCAAGCCAGACCCAGCAACAGCAACCCCGACATAGGCGAAGATATGCTGAAAGGGTGTACTGGCTTTGGCACACATATGAGGAGCTCAGCAATGAGCAAGTCATGTCCAATAATCGTCTCGACTCATCTATGTCACATGCTGCATGATGACCTGGCCAGAACAAACCTGTGCAGTCATGCCTTGTCTGAGCAATTGGTATATCTGTCTGTATGTGTATCCTGGCTACCTGGATCTTCCAGAAGGTAGCAGGTGACACAGTGGGGATCACCCAGTCAGCCATGTCCCGCCACCTCGACCAGTTCATAACTGTGTTGCTGCTGCGTGCTGAAGAACATATTAAATTCCCCAGTACCAGAGCAATCAGTGAGGAGATAATGTGGGGTTTTATGAGGTCGTCACCTGTCGCGCGTGGTAGGTACAATTGACTGCACCCATATTATTATCCGGACACCTATTCCAGTTGTCCTGTTCTATCAGGATTCCAGCTGTATTTGGAATGGTGGGAAATTTGAATAGCTATTCCATGCCATGTAAACAGGGTATGAATCTCTCCTTGTTTTGGATACCAGTATTCCGAAAACGTGATACCGAATACCTACTTAGTATTAGGAAACTATCGGAATACTAGCCCTTCTAGACACCTTATTCAGAAAACCATTTTTTTCTAGACACATGAATCGTCATTTTATAATCTATAACATATAAGACAATGGCTTGTGTGCCCAACAAAGCCTTTGCAAAAACTGTGCACAAATATATCAGTACTTGTATGACCCCAAACTAGTTGCCGACTATGCAATATCTTCCTATTTTTATTTATTTATTTATTTATTAAGTTTTTTAGTAGATCAACAGTCAATACCAGGAGATATTATTTATTTAGTATCCTTTATTTAACTAGTTAGTCACATTGAGATTAAAACCTCTTTTATGCGTGAGACCTAGCCAAGCAGTTAGCATCAAGTCAATCGGACAACAAGAACAAGTACACAATAAAATACAATTAAGACATAGGCAAATCACATTTAAAACAATAATAAAATACACAAAAGTTGTCAACTATTTAAAATAATTACAACTCTCGTTCACGAAATCATGCAGTTTACTCTTACATTGCAATAAAGATATCTGCAGCTTTAGTTTGGACTGGAACTCATTCCAGGACCATGGGGCATATTAAGCAAAGGATCCTTTACCAGCCTCAGTACACACATTTGGGATTTTAAAATGCAAAAAAGAATGAGATCTGAGGCTATGGTTACTATGGGAAGCTATAGGGTGTTCATTTAAATAAGTATATTCATATAATTTACATTGAATAGCCTTATATACCAGAATATACCAATGCTTAAACTTGCGTAAAGCCAGAGAAGTCCAGACTACCAAATCGTATAATATACAATGATAAGTATTCTTGTATTTGTATTGTACCTCAATTCTGCATGATATAGAGAGTACAGTTTACCTAAAGTTGATGGTGATGCAAACCTATATACTGCATGACCATAGTCAATTGGCAGCAAAAACATACAAGCAACAAGCCTCTTTTTTTTGTTTATTTCCATAACATATATAACATGTTCACATCATAGTGACGTTTATAACGTATTTCCATGCCCAATAGACGAGTGTGGAAACAGGTACTCACCTTCTATTCCTTTAATACGGTCCTATCAGCATATGGTAATGCATCGGTAATTAGAAATATGTGATACAAATGTATTCTAGGTGGACATTCAATATGCACATAGCGCAATCAAATTTGAATTGGGCGAACGCCCTAATTCGTCTCAATATACCAATATCTGCGCGATAATTGCGATGCGCTAGTTCCAACAACTGCGCACCGCTGACTCAAATAGTGTCAGAGTAACAGTCCACTCTGGAGTTGGGTACAATAGTACAAACGCACAATAGTACAGAAGCCCGCACACACGGGATGGGCAGATCAGTTATGTGTTTTATCACTGTACTGATATGATGGACAGCGGTAGTGTGTTTACATATACAGTTATATATGTTCTTCACTGCTCCACAAGCATATCAGAAATGAAATGAAGATTGAAAGAAGGATGAAGGAGGGGGGTCCTGTCTGTTATCTTTGCTGTGTGTTGTCACATATCTGTAAATTAATTGTATAAATACGTCATATACCCGCCTTGTGGCCTGTTGCTTTATTTGGCTATTCCATAGATTGCTGTGTATTACGAGTGTAGGAGTGGGCAGCTGCACTTCGGAGAGCCAATCACCATCAGGGCACTCTTGCTGTGAAAGGCATGCTTACATTTTCCTAAAGCCAGACCGGTGATACGTTCAGCCAATCAAAGACCTGTATTTTCTCTGCAGCCGTCCATTCGTAAGTTAGCTGAGGCGGGACAAACAGTTCTGTTAACTGTAATTTCTGGCCGTTTATGCAGCTGTCCAGTCTGCTGAATGTCGATGTTGCTAATTGCACAGAGACTGTTCATTTATTGAGAAATCATAGTAGGCTACAATTAACATTTTAGGGGCATAGTTAGAATTAATTATTATTCTTACAAAAAAAAAAAAATTGTCATAATGAAAAAAATCCATTCCGGCGACACTCAAAACCTTACAAACTGGACTTAATCATGATATTCAAATGGATGAGTAGAATGAATAACATAATGCATTTCTGTGTACTGTGTATATAAAAATGCTTGATTGATGTTTACTTTGCAGGTGAATGAACCCATTACATTTACAAATCAGAGAGTGTGCTACAAAAGTAGACTTTGTCACGGCACAACTTATATTAAAAAAAAAGTAATTTCGAAAAAAAAAAAAAAAAAAAGACAGCATCCAAAGCCTTTTTTTATTTTACTTCAAAAACAGCTATGTCAGATCAACTGGTCTTTAAAGAAACCTATATAGTATTTCCTTGTGATACAATACTGTCCGCATTCAATAAAACATTGGCGTTATCAGTTAATTAATTTGAAAACTCAGCGCCTAGCTATGGAGCCAGTTGTGTATTTGAATGGTCCGTATGCATGTGTGCACGATATATGGTGTGGTCTTGTCTGCTGTCATATCGGTACATACTGTGGTGACACCAATGATAGCAGCTTGTTGGGGTAATGCCTTTACTAATGGTGACTGTCCATCATTCTGCATTCTCGCTTGGCTGTTGTGTGCAGTTGCTATATTTGTAGTGAATGTGCAGATGGTTTTGCGAGGCACAAACACATTTGCGAATTGCTCAAAAAACTGCTATATTCCAATGTCTCGCAACTGCTTTGTGCCATTTTGGAATATCTCTCATTTTGTGCCAAAGCACTATTTTTTTTGTGAGGCATAAATATAGCGAGGGGATTGCACAAAGATCGGGCCCAGTAAGTCTCAGATTTGCAGTTTTGAAAGGAACACATATTGCGATGTCTGGTATTAGACTACGTAAGGATCTCAGCTTCTGAATCTTACTCTCAGGAAGTATGCTATTGCTTCACTTCTCAGGTCATTTTTCATAAGCTGTGCATTCTGACACAACAAATATTACTGGCTGAAAGGAGGAAGCAGCTGGTTGGTTAAGGTGTTAAAGACGTGAGGGCAATTTCAGTCTCCAAGTGAAATGACCAAGTATGTGCAACACTGTCTGAAAGCATGGCTTGCAAACAGATTTTAAAATGAAAATCCATGTATCTACAGCATTTTTTTCTTTCAAAACTACACATGTGAGACCAATATAGCAAGCGGAAGTGCACAACAGATACAATTAACAGAATTATTTTGTCAGCTAAACCACTTTAATGTCTGTCTTTTAATCACCCACCTTGAATTTCATGAATCCTAATTTACTGAGCTAATGGCTTATGGCAGATTCAATAAACATTTCAGTTAAATAAGGTTTGAATGAACAGCACCCAACGTGCTGTTACTGTACAGAAGGAAAGGAGAACAGAAAATCATGTTGCACATGTACAACGCATTGGGGGAAGGCAGCAGCAGGGCTGGTAGGTGATGTAATCACATACAAAGACATAAGTCCGATATATGCTCCGGGCAAAGGAGCTGGCTCTTGTACAGCGGTATCGGCGCTATGCTTTAGTGCGAGAGGTCCTGGGTTCATGCCCACCCTTCACCTGTGTGTGGATTGTCTCGCCCTGTGTAATGCGCCTGCCTGCGGGAACTGAGATCGCTACACACACTTATTACTAAATTACTAAAAGCCCAATACTTTTCCAATAAAGCTTGAATACATGAAAAGGGCATGTCATTGAAAAATAACTGCTTCCCATTCATCTGTTTTCTGAAGCAGGTGCTGTAAGCCTACTGGTTTGGCCATTCTAGGTCACAAACTACCCAGGTGCTATGGAACCACAATGTAGCACAGGTTTTACAGCATTTAATGACAGTTGTAATTTAATTTTGGTTGCTGTGCATATATGCACATCAGGTAAAGACTTACAGTTAAATATGGAATGCTTATGAGTGAAAAGAGGCAGGGAAAAAAGAGAGCAACAAAAGGAATGAAGATAAACACAATTTATAACAGTTAGCAGAAAATGCAGCTGTTGGTAATTATTATTATTTCTTTATTTTTTACATTTTTTACTATGAATGATGTTGTGATTTCAAATGCTTCAATTATGATACACCAAGAAACTAAAAAACATTTAAATAGGTTATAAATATTAAACTCCATGAGACCACTTAAGCCACTGAACAGTTTTGTAAATTTAAGCCTGGATCTCATTAAAAGTGAAACGACACCATAAATCACGTTCTATGACAGACACGCCTTCATAACCTTGTTAAAGTGGCAACTTCCTCCCAATGGAGAGAAAGTCACTGATGCCACTTTGGAGGATGCCTTTATTTAATTTAAACTGCATGTTATAGGGAAGCAGCAGATGTTGAAACCCAAAAGTACCATTTACTTCAAATGATAAATTGGACTGCTAATGGACACACAGGACTCCCTGCAGGTTATTTCCAGTATGCTATACAAACAAGGTATGGCATGTTAATAACACACATACAGTATCCGCACCCATGATACAAATAACTCATTACAGACGTCAAGCACTTTTAAAAAAAGTAGGTCAGAATGATTCACAACGTGAGAATAGAATATTGTAACAAAAGCACTGCATAGTTTAATAAAAACCAGAAAAGGGGTTCCGTAGACTAACTCAGTCTCAATAGTGAAAAAGTATGTCATTGTAAACACTTCAATGACCGCTGGACTGGCAAAATATATTCAGTAAAGGAGCTAACAGCAGCCACACTCAGATTTCACAGCATGGAAGGAGGTGTTACAACAGTTACCAAGGCAACTGCATTAGCAGAGGTGCCAGGATATCATCAGTTAGCCAAAGGGAGGTCTACTATAACAAGCCTGTGACAGTAAACTCTGGTTTGTGACTTTCCCAGTGAGAAACATTCTCCTCTGACAAGTTTGCCAGTAGTCCCAAAGGCTGCCATGCTTCAGTCTAAAACCAGAGTTGCCAGGGTCACAACATGGGTGTGAGAGATTAAAAATACTAATTGGAAATGCATTGCAAATTCCTGCCCTTTATGAGAGCATACAACTACTGTACAGTGCATCTTGGAGATTCATGGTGGGTGGTTGCTTGGGAATAAAAGGTTTTTGCACAGAAGAATAAGACATCAGTCAAATGTAAAATACAGCTTTGAAATAGTACTTCTAGTTTATATTGTAACATTTTGCTGCAGAAATGAAATGGGCAGAGTAGGTACTGGAATTCCAAATACAGATTTATTTATACAAATTACCAGTGTTCACTGTCGTGAAGTACAGCTGGCAATCCCAGTAGAAATGTGGTGGACTGTAACACAGCAGTTACAATCTGGACTAACAAAACAGATCACTGTGGGCCGTAACCACGCCAAAACAATAACTGAATCTCATTAAAACTAAAACTACCGAACGTAAAAATATACATAGAATCACCAGAGCTGTCTTTTTAACCTCTATATTAACCATATAAAAGGTTGTTGCATCGGACGCTATGTAACTGTTCTGTTATTGTTTGTTTTCCTTCAGGATTATGTTTTTGCAGCCTGCTTGGTACATGTGAGTGAAACCTGTTACAGAACGATACTTGGGGGTGGTGTTGGAAGGGAAGTTATGATTGTTTGCATTGTTTAAAATGTTGCAAGTTTCTACAAATGCTAGGCTTTAAAAATGGGTGGTTTTAGCATCTCTGAGATGACTTTCGGTATACTGCGGGAGCTTATGACTGTGCAGCAGCAGAGTTAGTGTGCCCGAGATTTATTTTGTGTGACTGTGTTTCCGGTTTACCCGTCTCTTATTTTGTGCCTGAGTTCGACTCTGCTACACTATTCCGTAACTTCTGTTTTTGTTTATCAATATAATCATGACAGAAGGACTACATTAAAAAGAAGTTAACGTTCAAAAGCTCAAAGTATGGAACTTACCGTTCAAAACTTGGATTGTTCAACTGTTCAAAAGATGGAAAGGAAAAACTGTTAAATGTGGATTATTCAAACGTTCAAAAGATGGAACATATAACTGCTCTGAATGTGTATTTGTTCAAATGTTCAAAAGATGGAAACGTATATATTAAAAATTTGGAACATAAAAACAAACAAACCTTGTGGAGTCTAGTTTGTGCAATCAACACAGAATAATACATAAATAAGAACATAAGAACAAAAGAAAGTTTACAAACGAGAGGAGGCCATTCGGCCCATCTTGCTCGTTTGGTTGTTAGTAGCTTATTGATCTCAGAATCTCATCAAGCAGCTTGAAGGATCCCAGGGTGTCAGCTTCAACAACATTACCGGGGAGTTGATTCCAGACCCTCACAATTCTCTGTGTAAAAAAGTGCCTCCTATTTTCTGTTCTGAATGCCCCTTTGTCTAATCTCCATTTGTGACCCCTGGTCCTTGTTTCTTTTTTCAGGCTGTAAAAGTCCCTTGGGTCGACACTGTCAATACCTTTTAGAATTTTGAATGCTTGAATTAGGTCACCACGTAGTCTTCTTTGTTCAAGACTGAACAGATTCAATTCTTTTAGCCTGTCTGCATATGACATGCCTATTAAGCCCGGAATAATTCTGGTCGCATTTTATTTTTCTGGTTTGCATTCTTTCTAGAGCAGCAATATCTTTTTTATAGCAAGGTGACCAGAACTGCACACAATATTCAAGATGAGGTCTTACTAGTGCATTGTACAGTTTTAACATTACTTCCCTTGATTTAAATTCAACACTTTTCACAATGTATCCGAAAAGTGTTGAATTTAAATCAAGGGAAGTAATAAAATAAAATAAATCATGTGTATATTAACAATTATTGTATTTAAAACCGTCAATGGTATCAGTATCTACATTTAAATCACATTCATAATTTTTATATAGCAGCTTAATCGTGGTTGTGGATGTCGCCATCTTTCTGTTGAGCAGCTCACCAGCTCTGAGAGTCGTGAGTTCGTTGAGCTAACGTTGCGCGTCACTAGCTTTCAACGGTGAGTTCAGGAACGATTTTAAGAGTTGTTGCTTCTCAGCGTTAAATTTAGGAACTCAGCCATAGTGTTTGTGTTTGTCTTTGTCCCAAAATTTCTTCCACTTCGTTATCATTATCACTAACCTTACGTGATTAGAAGTTTTATCACTGTCTAGAAGTTTCATCACTGTCTTGGACTGTCTCGGTCAAAATGACAGATCTGGTAGTTCTTGGTATAACGTATTGTATCTCCATAAACTTCTGCAACCCTTGGTCTACTGATGCTTTGAGATGTTTAATACATATATTTAAAAAAAAAACAACACAAGCGTCTAGCTGCCAAACCAGTGGAGAAAAATGCATTTAAAAACCGTGATCGCTCAAAATGACTGCTCTGGTAGTTCTAAATGTTCACGTCGTCAGTTGGTCTTAATCTTCGCTCAACTCCCCCAGTCAGTCAGGGGGCTTCCCTTTATAACCTCCCTTAATGCCTAACCTTTATAACATTATTTCCTTTGCCGCATCATGTGTAGGTCGAGAGAACGCTTATGCTCTGACTGAAAAGAATGGCTGTGGGAAGATACAAAATAGTAGCTTTGTTGCAAGAGGGCATATTACCTGGATGTACCTTGGTCCATATAAGACAAATCCTCTTTGATATATTACTTTCTCCAGAGAGAAAGTTGAAAATTTAAATGTTTTACTACCCAATTCAAAAAATTCTCAGGATACAGCAAATTTAACAAGATTAGTTACGTTTTAGGTGTCTTGTTATTCAGGCTACTTAAATAACAAGTTACCCAGAATTTGCTCAATCGGAAGGGCATTCTAGGGTTTATAATAGAACCGTTGAACAGGATAAATAATAACAAACCTTGTCAAACTACCCCACCCCCCATTCATAGCTCCAAAAGCCCCCAAAACAAAGGAAATCAGGTACCCATGAACCCCCACCTTCTGCCTTATTAGTATACCTTTTCTGAATTCCTATTAACAATCTACACTGTGAACTAACATTTACTCATTAAGCACCCCTTGTCCATCACACTGTTACAGTATTTTATTAAATACTGCAATGACACTATAGTGCTTTTTATATGGGTGGATCATCCCCACCCCCCAAACCCAGAAACCAATTTCAGCTTCTGAATTCTGACTGCAGCTATGCTTTTTAGTTAATGCATTTACTGAATTGCTGTATCTGATGCGTTTCACAGTTTTCAGTGTTTTGGTGCTTATAAGGTTGGGTGTATTTAATGCATTTGTATCAATTTGTAAAGTGTTGTAGTAACCATTTATTTACATTTGCTAGTGACAGATCCAGCAGTAATGTTAAGTTGTGTTTAGCAGGAATAT
The DNA here is from genome assembly GCF_017654505.1 of Polyodon spathula. Classification (NCBI taxonomy): domain Eukaryota; kingdom Metazoa; phylum Chordata; class Actinopteri; order Acipenseriformes; family Polyodontidae; genus Polyodon; species Polyodon spathula. The sequence continues at coordinate 23,343,087 of NC_054539.1, forward strand.
TATATGATACTTTATGGTAATGTACCATAAGTAATCATTTTATTTACATGTTATTGTTTAATTTCTGCTGTTGTGTAATAAATGAACGTCTATTTGTGCTGATTTGGTTGAAACAATCTCAATATCCATATCTTGTGGCCAGGCAGGTTAATATATTTACAGAATTTTGTATTTCACAATTAAAACATACATGCAGAGATAAAAAAAAAAAAAAACCTGTTTCAAATACTCCCACACAATGCACACAGCTAGCAGTATTATCATCGCTCACTGCAATACAGACCATTCAACAGATTTACATTAACACAGCTCAACCACTTAAAGGATGAATTGAAATAAGGATTACAGCCATGTGCAGCACTGAAAGAGAAACTAGATGTTTCATTTTTATAAATTTGGCCCTTATGAATTTGGAGGAATTGTATAACATAAGCTGTTGAAACTTTGCAGTCTTTTAAAATTACTTGGGAATGTAGATGACAGTGATCTTGGAGTCAAATGAACTGGTTGACAGCCAGAAGCACGTCACATCATATCTGTCTCAATAACGAGCAGTCCACTTTTTAAAGGAAAAAGGTCTTGCTAAACATGTTGTGATGAGTCAAAGGGGTTTCGGTCTGCAATTCAGCCTCCCAACAGTAGAAGGCATCAAACCAACTCGGGATTTCCCTTACCAAGGTCTTGTGACCATGACAAAAGTCATCTTTTTGAGGGGCGGCACCTTGGTGAGGGGCGGAAGTACGAGTACGTAAATTCCAGCTACTGGAGTCAAGTGAAATTAAGGATACCTGTTAGTTTGGGATTGGTGATCCACTGACTACCGGGGCGGGGTTTGCATACTAAAGGGAACGTGCTACTGTGTTCGGGGTTGGTCCTAAGGAATAGAGGCGGGGAAAAAAATGCTGGAGGGAAGTACTTGGGAGTTTGGACTGTGTCACGAACGGAGGCCTTACTAACTTGGTTCTTTTCTGTTTTTATTCCTTTTTGTTTTATTTCTGGATTTAAGCAGAACGCGAAGAGGACTAAGAGGCTTCCGTTCCTTTATTTTTGATTACTCCCGCACTCCCTCCCTCACATCCTTCTTTATTATTTTAATTGTTACACGTAAATCACTGTCTGGAAAATCCATTTGTACTCACACACCTCACACATGTTCAGTTAGATTGGGCTATTCCCCAACCTGTCCAAACGAGTACTGCCCTTCTAGACATACTGAAACACCAAAACAGGCAAACGAAAGTTGAATTGCAGTTTGGATCCAAATCCTTCTTCATGTATAAATGTATAAATGTACAGGATCTTGTTGCTTTGAAGCCTTGGGTCACCTGAATGTGACTCAAAGAAGTGTGTGCAGAGAACCTTTTACTCATCCTCATATTTGTACTGAGGGATGTCATACTCATTCAAGTACTCAGATTGTACACGGATAATGTCACCAGAAGTGACATAAAATGATTTACATTCAGCAAGTGACTACAAAGTGAACACATCAGTGTGTCTTTTTTTCTGTGAGGTATTAGATACTCCTCACATGGACTGGCTCTCTATCCCTAGATTTGAGACTGATAATCAACAATGTCATTAAATCTCTAGTGACCAACAGTTTTAATTTGTTTTTTAAACTGAAAATGATCTCCCTAACCCTGTAGGACAACAAAAAGCAAAAGCAACAGGACCTGCGTATCTTCAGTCAAAGTCGGCAACTGGGATTGGAACCACACTCACATGGCTCACCCTCCCCTCCAGGTAAGCTGTTGAGACCCTATGGTTAAGTTGGTATTTTATCTGAAGTATTCTGCTTTGTACAAACCCTCAAATATTTTTTTTATAGTGGTAACAAATGTAAAACGGTTCTGTGAATGTCTCCCTGAAATCAGTCTCATAAACCTGAGCTGTCTTCATATCCACCAGAAGTACTGGACCATGCTGCATGCACACTGCCTCTACTTACTGTTTAGGTCAGTTTATACCAGTGTTGGGCACGTTACTGAAAAAAGTAACTTATTACTCGTTTCTTCAGAAAAACTAAAATAATACACACAACTGCGAGGGGTAATCAACTCCCAATCAGCAACCTTAATAATACAAAAAGATTTAGACAAGATTCAAGCTTGGGCTGATATTGCAGATGCAATTGAATGTGAATAAATACAAAGTCTTGCACATAGGGTTTAAAAACATTAGCAGCAAGTACAACATGAATAGTAGCAAAATAGAAGAGGCTATGGGGGGGGGGGGGGGAGGTAGTGGATCTCTTAAGCCAACTAGACAGTGCGGAGAAGCTATAAAAAAAGGCAAATAGAATGTTAGGTTATATAGCCAAGACCGCTGAATTCAAATCAAGTTATATTAAAATTATACAATGCACTAGTATGACCACACCGAGAATATTGTGTCCAGTTCTGGTCCCCATATCATAAGAAATACATTTAGGCATTGGAGAGAGTACAGAGGAGAGCAACACGATTAATTCCAGGATTGAAGGTTATGTCATATGAAGACAGTCTGAGAGCTGAATCTGTATAGCCTAGAAGACCCAGAGGTGACTTAATAGATGTACAGTGGCTCTCAAAAGTATTCACCCCCCTTGGACTTTTCCACATTTTATTGTGTAGTACGTGGAATGAAAATGGATTTAATTAGGAGTTTTTGCCACTGATCAACACAAAAAAGTCCATAATGTCAAAGTGAAAAATAAAATCTACAAATTGTTCTAAATTAATTACAGATATAAAACAGAAAATAATTGATTGCATAAGTATTCACCCCCTTTGCTATGACACACCTAAATTAGCTCTAGTGCAACCAACTGTCTTTAGAAGTCACATAATTAGTTGAAATGAGTCCACCTGTGTGCAATTAAGGTGTTTCACATAATTTCAGGTCAAATACACTTGTCTCTGGGAGGTCCCACAGTTGGTTAGTACATTTCCTAACAAAAACTACATCATGAAGATGAGGGAACATTCAAAGCAAATCTGGAATAAGGTTCTTCAAAAGCAACAACCAGGGGTAGGATATAAGAACATTTCCAAGGCATTGAATATCCCCTGGAGCACAGTAAAGTCCATTATTAAGATATGGAGAGAATATGGCGCAACTGTAAATCTGTCTAGAACAGGCCGTCCTCAAAGATTGAGTATCCGGGCGAGAGGGGCACTAGTCAGGGAGGCCACCAAGAGGAAATCTCGTGAAGATAGAGGGCAAAATGGATGCAGCAAAGTACAGAGAAATCCTGGAGGAAAACCTGCTGAAGTCTGCAGGAGACCTGGGACTTGGGAGAAGATTTATCTTCCAGCAGGACAGTAATCCCAAGCATACAGCCAAAGCCACATTGGAGAGACTTATCCAAATAGACTGCCAAAGGTGTCTCTACCAAATATTGACTCAAGGGGGTGAATACTTATGCAATCAATTATTTTCTGTATTATATTTGTAATTAATTTAGAACAATATGTAGATTTTATTTTTCACTTTGATATTATGGACTTTTTTTGCATTTATCAGTGGCAAAAACTCCTTTTAAATCTATATTGATTCCATGTTGTAACACTATAAAATGTTGAAAAGTCCAAGGGGGGTGAATACCTTTGAGAGCCACTGTATTTAAAATTGTCAAGGGGTTTAACAAAGTAACTGCTGAGAATTGTTCCCATGGGGCCATGGGTGGAATCTGATGAAGGGCATAAGAAGGAGTTTTTTCACGAAACAGTGCTGAACCACTGGAATAGGCTGCTGGACAGAGTTGTTGAAGCAGAGACTACCGGACCCTTCAAGAATAGACTGGCTGCTGTCATGAACAATGCTGTATAACCCTCTCTGGAATCAGCTGCTCCACTACCTGAGCTTATTTTTTCTTCTATCTTCGGTTCTGCTTCATTTGCGTCTCAGACCGCTCACTAATTCTAAGTCTATATTAATCTGCTATTGCAGCTAAAAGAGGGAAGATATCTGCGTGATCCCCCATCGGGGCTCAGCCTGCCATGTCCCTGCTGTACAGTGACTCTGCTGGCTGCTCACTTCTAGTGCGTCGGCCACCTTGGTGCTTCGGGTCTAATAATAAAAAATAAAAAGTCTTATACATCCCTCTCTCTGTCGTAACTGTTACACAAGCACACTTGCCCACCGTGGCTTACAAGCCTGTAAATCCCCCTGGTGTAGGCTGTGCGCTGCCAGTTGTGATTAGACATGGTCAGGGCTGCACCTGCCTGCTCACCCTCACCACTTGCGCCCTCGGTGCTTGGCCTGCCCATGCACAGGCTACTTTGGTAGCTCTGTGCAGTCGGTGCTTAGTGCTCCCGGTACCCTTGGTACTTCAGTACCTCGGTGCACACGGTGACCTTAGTGCACACAGTGCAGCGGCACCTCGGTGCACACAATAACCTTGGTGCACAAGGTACCCTAGATGCTTGGACACCTTAGGTGTATGCAGTGTTCCCGGTGCCCTCTGTACTTCGGTACCTCGATACACACACATACCTCAGTGCACACGGTGCTCCCATGCACGCAGTCTGTGCAGTGCTTCAGAGCCCGTGTGCATGTGTGCATAGCACTTGCAGTGACAGTGGTACTTTGGTAACTGTCCACGCACCTTAGTGTACACAGCGTCCTCGGTATTTCAGTACCGCCATGCACGTGGTGAACCCAGTGCTCTCGGTGCTCAGTTACCTTGGTGAAATATATATATATATATATATATATATATATATATATATATATATATATATATATATATATATATATATATATATATATACTATATATATAGCACTATTGTTATACCGCACTACAGCACCCTTGCTGCAGTGGTAATAATATACCACCTGCACCTCCCCAGCTTTATTGGTGTTACACCTCGGTGCGTGGCTTTTTACCGTGCATGTCCTGTGAGGCCAAGTTCCTTCAGACGGCAATCACCAATGGTCTGCGCTTGTAGATAGAGCTTCATCCTTCCTTGGTATTCCTTGGAACGCAGCAGTTGAGCCATGCCAGTCCATCTTTAGGACGTAGGCTATGGCTCTGAACCCTCAGCCTTTCCCTGCGTTCCCTGACTTCCTCGAGGAGGTACGCACCTTCTGAGAACATTCAGCCTCGTCGCCTAGTGTGCTGAAGCAAGCTGCTCAGCTAGCCTCCTTGGAGGGTGCAGAGAAGCTAAACATGGTGGGCTTTCCCCCATGGACTACACCATCACGGCCTATGTTAAGGCTCTGCCAACAGGGGTTTTATCCCAGAGGCCCTCCTTGCCCTAATCCGCAATGCAGGGTCATGGAAGTCTATTTCATTTAAAGAGGGCTTACACAGCAGGTGCGCAAGCCACTTGCCTGGCAAATACAACGACTATGCTGACAGCATACCTGAATGGTATGATCCAGTCAGAGCAGTGCATTCCTCCCCAAGGTGATATTGGCTTTCCACATGAACCAATCTGTGGAACTGGAGTCTTTCCATCCACCTTCCTTTGCTATGGAGGGGAATAGTGTGTTTAAATTCCCTCTGCTCAGTGCAGGCATTGAGATGTTACATGGTGAAGACAAAAGTTTTGCGTCGTTCTGACCAGCTGTTTGTCTGTCATGGTATACGGACCCTGGGACAGGCCCTCTCCAAGCAGCGACTGTCACACTGGATTGTGGTCACAGTCTCGACTGCGTATGATAATGCCAGCTTACCCCCGTTTGGGCAGGTAGCTGTGCATGCTACCAGAGGGGTGGCGACATCCTGGGTCATCCTTAGACGAGCCTCTGTCTGAGATTTGTACTGGACTATGTCACATACCTTTACCAGGTTCTACTGTGTTAATGTGGTAGATCCCTCAGTGCCTTCATTGGGATGGAACCCTGGTTTCATGAAAGAGAAATGACCTCCAACCAGCGAGGTCGCTTCGGTTCCCTACACGGCTTTGAGGCAAAAAGAGGATGAGCATTCTACATAATGACTATTTGATCCCTCAGGAGGTGGGACCCGAGATGTCACTCCACAGATGGGCCTATTGGCAGCTTTGGCATAAATTATTCAGAAATAACTACCAAGTCAGACAATATCACAAAATTATCGTTTGGTGGTCGCCTTCTCTTTCAGGAAACCAGGGTTACATCCGTAACCTAATGTTTTTTGTTTGTGATAACGGACCATTCTTGCATCAAAGAGAGCGAGCATAGGTGGGCCGAATGACCTTTTCTCATTCTAGAATTTCATATGTTGTTATGTTCTTAATGTCCTTATTAAAACAAAAAGCAGTGAGTTATATTACTCATTATATTTCATTCTCTTGTCTTGTCCTGCGAAACAATTGTTTTGACTATTGTTTACTATTTAATTTGTAATACTATTTAAATATGTCTGGTAATTCATTTAATAAATGTATCAAACATTTTTTAAAAATGTTTTGGAGTGTAATAAACAAACAACTCTTAATAATTGACTGGATATAGCAAGTAGTAAATTGTAATCATTACAATACATGCGACTTTGCGCAAGTCATAATTGAAAATTTAAAAAAAAAGAAACTTAAGTTACATAAGTGTTTTTTATTAGAGTATAGTGAGTGTTAGTTGTGAAAAACAGACTTAATGTATATAAATTACTTAATGTAATTGATACACATGTATTTTGTAGATACATACTTATGCATCAATTATACTGTAGTGTTTTTCATACGCATGCAATTTGAGTTCTTCAAAGTGCACATTCAGTCAAACTACTTTTTTATAAACCTAAATAGTCCTTGTTGTATCACATCAAACAGAGCGGAGGTTACTGAAGAAAAGCTGTTTATGTACCTGTTGGGATCTCTGTTATGCCCTTATTAAACTCTGTACTCAAGTCAGTTAATCCTGATTGTGCGCATGCATGCAATGAAAGCTGTGCTCAAGGTTCCCATGTGAAATAGCAGTTACGTCTTTAGGGACTGCCGTCAGCCGAGTTGTTAGCATTTCCAGTCTGACAGCGTGTGGTGCTGAGTGAAAACACAATAAAGAGCAGCTCACATTAGTTGTTACAACTGAACTGAATTGTACTTTGGCAAGGTAACACAGCAAGCTTTTTTTGCAGAAAGTAACTAATATTATTACCCCCATTCAAAATGTAGTGCGTTATATTACCTTGTTATTGTCAAAAGTTTAATAATTACAGCAACGCATTAAGTAAATTACCCCAACTCTGGGTAACAACAAAGTATACAGCAGACACCGGCTCTTGTTTAAATATGTAATTCAAAGATACTTTTGAGTTTTTGGTGGAGACAGGAGCAGCAAGTACAGAATGAGGTAACTGAAGGTAATCAATCCCACCCCCACTCCACCTACTCGCACTTAAAATTCCAGGATTATGGCATTTCTTTTCAAAGTAAGAAAGACATGCAGCAGCTTCTAAATATGCTAAAAAAAAAAGGTGCTACATAGGTATCTTAGCAACAGGAAATGGTGCATTAGCCTGCTTTTCTGTGCTTCTCATGTCAAATATCTAAATATCCTACTCTCATTTCAACTCTTTAAATTGACTTGTTTGAGTACAGTTTAAAAAAACACACCTTCCTGCAGGATAAGTTTTGGTTCATTTAAAATATAGTGAAATATCTATACCCACTGCATACTTATCAGGTTTATTTATAGTTTAACTGCACATTTGATTTAAAGGTGATAAATTACAACTTAAAGCAGAAGAGAAAATTCCATCTTTTTGCTCATCCACACTGACTGAGACATAGTCACCGCAGTGATGTGTGGGAGCCTTCTGCATTTTAAAATGTGCATTACCATAGAAACTGATTTCTTTACATGTTAAAATTAATTTACATGACTGAAGAAGGAAAACATGGATTAATAATGTTTCATTGCCCACTTTACAAGGCAGACTGAATTGAATTGCTTAAGCATTACATTACACAATAAAGATTCAACATTTCAAACATAAAAAGAAATTCTAATAAATAGTCAAAATGTACATAATTTGAATGGGTGCATTTCTTTCAAATTCCTTTTGTTATTACTATTATACAGTCATGTAATACCAACAAATTGTGTAACTGAAGACATGTAAAATGCCCCTGGAAATTAGATTTTTTTTTTTTTTTATAAAGCAAATTAAGACCTTCAAAATATAATGCATTAGACATGTGGAGTGAAGAAATAAATGGGATAGATAAAATCATAACATTTACAATACTATTTATTTAATGGACTGGTTTTGTTGACTGAGGATAAATGATAAATAATGTACTGTATGTTATAGGATGTTTACCATCCTACAGCATTCATTCCTAAGGATCATACATTGATTTATAACATTTGGTTATTATTATAACCCTGGTTCCCTGCAAAAGAAATATAACCATTACTGAATGGGTATTTAAAGAATTGAATCCTGAATACTGTACACCAAAGCTGCTCTTTGAAACTATGACGCAGTTATGACCCTGCCTCCAAGGGATTAAAAGCACTGCAGTCACAGATCTCACCCTTCAAGTCTGCTGCTTATTATGGACTTAGCGACCTCGAAGGTTAATGGTTACATTTCTATTTCGGGCAACCAGGGTTATGATAATAACCTAACGTTCCCTTTCAGGTACGAAATGTAACCATTACCGAATGAGTGAGTATACCAAAACCGTCGCAAGGGTAAGATTGCAGAACAACTGGAATGCTACAAGGCTAAGCTGAGAGGCTGCCCTGTGTGTTACCATTCGGAACCCCAGTAACAAGTAGCTAGGGATATAAAAACTGAGGGAGAATTTCACCTCTATGCTTGTGTTGTAAGGGTCGACTGGGATGCTGCCCTTAACAGTCTAGTTCCAAAAACAGGGCTTGGGGGGATCCATGGGGAGTAGCCCACACTGTTGCACTGCATAAGCCCTTGACTGATGTACCCTGGAATAAAGCCCACAGTTACAAGGCCCCTGGTGGAATAGCTTTTCTGGAAGGGGCAAGTTGGCAAGTTCATAGACAGTCCTGACCATGTCTGCTACCCACTTGGACAGCCGCTGCTTAGACAGGGCTTGACCATGGGACTTTATAGCAGGCAAAAAATTGTTCAGACTGCCTCCAACTTTTTGTCCTGTCAACATAATACACCAGTGCCCGACTGGGCAAAGAGCACACGGAGCTGAATGGAAAGCTTCCAATTCCGCAGACTGGTTGACATGGAAAGCCAAGATAGTCTTTGGCAAGAAGGCAGGATTGGTATGGAGTGTGATCTTTGTCCTGGCCTCTGTAAAAATTAAGCAGGCTTTCACAATAGGGAATGCCTGCATCTCACTCACCCACTTTGCGTAGGTGATAACAAGCAAGGAAGCCGCTTTAAATGATAAAAATTTCAGCACAGCTGAATGCAGTGGCTCAGATGGAGGCTTCATGAGTGCATTAAGCACCACGTTTAAACTCCAGTGAGGGACAGTGTCCTTCATAGGTGGCTGAAGCCACCAAGAACCTTTGAAAAATTGCCCCTTTCAAAGAAAAGTTAATCAGGAACTACCTTGACATGGCAAGCTGAAATAGTTGCCAGACAGACCTTTAAAGTAGAGGTCCCCTTGTCAAATAGATCCTGCAAAAATTGCAGTATAACTGCCATGGGTCAAGTCGTGGAATCGAACCCAAGAGGCAGACACCACATCTGGAAGACATCCCACTTATACCCATACTGGTAACACATGACTGCTACCCTGACATTCGGTACAGTGTCAATAACCGTTATGGAAAGTCCTAGATGGCTCAAATGTAGCTGTTCAGGGGCCGGACCCAGGGCTGCAGGCTTGATTGGTTAGGATGACATAAGATCCCCCTTGCCTGAGCAGGTCATGGCACATCGGCAGTCTCCATGGCTGGCTGCTCAAGAGATGCATCAGGTTTGAAAACCAGAGTCTCCTGGGCCAATATGGGGCAACTAGAAGCACCTTCCCCAGTCCTGTCTGAAATTCTCCAGACTCAGCGGGAGCAGCGCGAGTGGTGGGAAGACATATAACAGCTGCTTCAGCCACTGGTATACCAAGGAATCTATTCCCAGCAGTTTCCCACCTCCTACTGTGGAGAACCAGATGGGACAGTGGGTTGATTCCTGAGAGGCAAAGAGGTCTGTCTCTGCTTTCCTGAATCTCTCTCAGATGTAACTGACCTCGAGGTAAAGCCTTCCCTCCTAACTGCTGGGGACTGCCCTTGAGAGGTCCACTGCCCAGTTCATTACCCCAGGCAGATGAACTGCCAGCAGTGGGAGGTTTTCGTGCACCCACAGCAAAATCTCTTGGGCCACATGATGGAGACTGGGCAACCGAGGCCACCCTGGTGGCTGATGTAGGCTACCAGTGTCGTGTTGCCTGTGTGGACAAACACATGTCTCCCTCACACGGCACCTTGCATGCCTCGGCCATTCCACACAGCACCTCAGCCCAGGCTGGCCGCATCCGTGGTGACGACCTCCCTTCTGGTGACAATGCCCAGCACTACGCCTTGGCGTAGATATGCCATCTGCTTCCACCAAGAGATTGCCCTTAGACAGAGGCAGGTCACTGTTATTAGGCGGTCGTGGTTCAACATGGGCTGGAAGACGCTGCTGTTGAACCAGTCCTGCAGAGGGCGCATGTGCAGGGGATCGAATGGGATGGTCTGGGAAGCTGTTGCCATCATGCCCAGAAATTTCTGGTATGTCACTACCATTAGTGCTCTGTTGAGCTGAAAGAGCTCCAAGCAGGCGACTATTCTCTGAACTCTGCCATCCGACAGAGTGGCCAGAATGGACTGGGAGTCCAAACACACTCCCAGATCGGCGGCTGTCTGGTAAGGTGTCAGCTGGCTCTTCGCATAGTTCACGGTAAGTTCCAACCAATTGGAGATGGCAGGTGACAAGTTCTGTGTGGGCCTCTACCTGTGTTGGAGGCTCGGCACACATAAGCCAGTTGTCCAAATAATTGAGTACTTTGATGCCGTTAAGTCTGTGGCTTTGCGTGCACCTTCTGCCTCTGCGGAGGATGACAGAACCTATTATGGCCTCCGCAGTGAGCAGCTGTGTTGGTCTTTGAGGCTGCTGGGCCTTAGGGCACCAGTTTGCCACTTGTTTACTTGGGAAGCAGGCGAACCAGCCCCTTAGTAGATTCCCACACACGGTGAGAGCGCTGCAGCATCTTGTCCACCGCGGGACCGAACACATGCCTGGGAAAGCCAAAGCTCCCTGCGGGCAGCTACCAGAGCAGCCAGATTTCTACCTACTGCCTATCCCTTAAGCTTAGACAACCGGAAAAGGTTTTTGTTCACCAGGCACAGCTCGTCTAGCTGTGGTAGTGAAGGCTTGTGGCTTGTGGAAAAGGACCGCTGCAACTGTGACTGGTAGGCTACCTGGATAGTGTTGTAGTTCCCCAACCTTGTAGTGAAAGCCATTTCCATCTGTTCTGAGTCTGCCGATAGCCTGGAACGGCGAATCTTCTTCCTCTTTCAGGGAGGATGATGAAGATTGTGAAGACAGTTTTGAGCCTGGACTATTTTTCTCGGGTGTGCCATCTGCGCTCCCATGGCACAGAGCCATGGGGCGGGGATGCAGCCACCTCTTTATGAGGGTGATGGAGAAGACAGCTGTGCAGGAGTCAGCTGCTGTACAATCTCTAGTCAAGTGTGTGCCTTGAGAAAGAGGTACAAAACTTGCAGAAACTGCGGTTAACTAGAGCCTCCTTGGCATTCTCTGGGCCCAGTCAGGAAGAGCACCTGTCGTGCATGTCTCACAGGGATGGAACCTGGGTATATAGTCAAAACGGAGTTAGACGGAATATATATATATATATATATATATATATATATATATATATATATATATATATATATATATATATAGAGAGAGAGAGAGAGAGAGAGAGAGAGAGAGAGAGAGAGAGAGAGAGAGAGAGAGAGAGATCAACCGGGTGGGACCAGGAACGGTGACCTCGGTACCGGGACGGTACTGGGTCAGTTTGGTGTATTAAACACCGGTTCAGCACTTTGACTAGGCCTTTTCAGAACTTTGATTTTATTCTTCTTTAAAAACAAGTTTTATGGCCAATATATTTTGGTATGCTATGGAATCCATTATGCCATGTATTGGAACTAAATTTGTCATATGAGGAAAAACAGCCCCATAGAAGGATATTACCACCTCCATGCTTGACAGTAGGTATGGTGTTCTTTCCTTTGTACGCCTCACCATACTTTCTACAAATGTAATGACTATCAGCGTGACCAAATAGCTAGATTTTTGTTTCATCACTTCACAAAACCTTTGACCAGAATTCATATCTATCACTGAAATACCGTTTTGCAAACTTTTTGCAATTGTCCTTGTGACATTTTCCTAAGTGTCTTTTTCCTTGTCCTGCAACCATTGAGACCTTCATCATGCAATACCCAACCTAGGGTTGAAATGGAAAGCCCAGTCCCCCTTGCTGCCAATTCACTTTCAATATCTCTGGCAGTCAATCTCGGATTGTTATTAACCTTCCTCACAATTTTTCTACTTGTTCTTGGTGAAAGAGCCTTCTTTCTTCCAGAACGAGGTAGCTTTGTGACAGTACCATTAGTCTTGTAGTTCTTGAAAATAGAAACAATAGTTGAAATTGGGATACTCACATGCTTGGAAACCTTCTTGTATCCTTTTCTGCCTAAGTTCTTCAGATAGCTCTTTAGTTTTAGCATATTGACTTGGTAATTATTGCTGCTGTTTTCATTAACATATTTTCTCTTAGCACATAAGCAAAATGGACACTTTGCTAAGTGGCGCAATGAAAATGCAAATTGCGGTGTGTTTGCACTGGAACTGGTCCATCTTAGTGCACCTACCCCAAAATATGAAGTACGGAAATGGTTTATGAGACATTAGCAGTTAACTAGCACCGGCCGGTTGGCAAAACGGTATTGCTCCTCTGACAGGGATGCTTAATTAGCCAATCTTGCTTATGTGTTTCTGTACTGATCTTATCCAGTATAGGGGAAGGATAAAAAAGGGAACATCCCTCCAGTACTGATTTGGCTTGCAAGTGGGCAAGGCGATTATAATGTTCTGAGGGACATGTGACAATTCTTCAAAGATTACCATCTCAAATTATTTCAGGGAAATAATCTACAGCATCATCTAGTGCATCATCACTTTTCCCTGTTCGTTGTGAAACGTCAGTAATTTGTGCAGTCTTACACAATGAAGTGCCTGCCTGCTGCTGTTTACTCCAAGGACTTACCTATTGTATCAGCATCTTTTATGTGTAGCTGTCTTGGTTTCTTTATAGTGTGATTGGGTTTAGTTTGTCAATCTGCTAATGGCAGTAGGGCTATTTAAAGAATCTTCGAAAAGTTACATTGATTTATATGTTCTCCTTGTACGAAAGGACTCACTAAATAAGCCTGTGCATGTCAAAAGCTGACGTGCATGACAAGGTCTCTATAAAAATAGCTCCTAATAATCAGGACTGTGCTCTATTCATCACAATCACTGCAAAAGCAGACAGTTTCTCAATTCTCAGTGACGACATTTGCTGCACCCATGCAATGCATCATTAGTGCCCATAATGTGATCAGTAATCTGTTAGGTAACATTGCTGGGAATACAGTTCCTATCCTTGGAGCATGTTTTATTTTTTTCACATAGACATCAGAGTCTCATTCCTTAGATGTATGCATATATCGTTTCCAACTAATTGCACTTAAGGATGAGCAGTTCCTGTTGACAGTCTGACTGAGGAATATAAGAGCCATGCACACACAGAGAACAAATTAAAACAGGCAGAGAATTGCTTTTGTATGTGTGACCCGAAAGCATACCTATGTAAACAGCATTTCAATATGTCGACATATTTATTAATGAGGATTAACACAATTTGCTGGGTAGTATCAGAAGTTAAGGACAGGGTGAATGTTGTATATTTAAATGTATGCTGTGTTTGTTAAAGGCGGGTACATTACATTACTTTTATAATACTACCTGAATAGAGTCAGTAGCAAATGTAGTATAAATTAAGCTGTGAGAAATTATTTGATAGATCATATATAAATCATATATAATCTAATATAAATTTAACAGTAAACTTTTCTAAAATACATATATTATCAGATCTTATATCAAATGGCAAAATGTATACATTTCTTTGCCTGTATGTTACTGTGGCACATACTGAAAAATAAACAAATAAATAAAATTCAGTGCTTTGAAATACCCCAGTTGTTGTTGAGGTGATAATCTCCCCCCCCCCCCCCCCCCCCCCCCCAAACATTTGGAGTCCCACCTTTTCAGTCAACAGGGGCTTCCCTAACAGGGATAAAGTGTACTTTGAGCACCCTAAGCTCACTCTAAAACTGCAAAAACAAAAAGAAAACAACAGAAATGAGGGATATTGAGGCAGCTGTTTAAACTATGCAGTAGAACCCTAGGAAGAGGGCTTTACCGCCTGGTAAGGTTGTGATATGCTGGAATAGGGTTGCTGAAAGTAATCAGACTGCATCCAGTTGCTTGATTTCTTCAACTTGTTACCCAGACTGTGACTGTATTACCTCTGACAGCAAACACTATTCTCCATTTAAATTTAAATAGATAGATTGAACATCTAGGAGAGCAATGAAGAAGACTTAGTCTACATTATAAAATGGCTTGGATAAATTAAGCGCTGTGATTGGTTGAACAAGATCACATGACCATGCGATAATAATTGTCTGACATCACTGACCAACTTACCACATCTATTAATATTACAGCTTAATAGTGCCAATTAACTAAACATACAACTGAAAGAGCATATAAATCACTCAACAATCTGCTTTTTTTCATCTTTGTCATTATAGAAAAATTGGCAACTATACGGTGGTATGTATTTAGTCAGAGAACAGAGCAAAGAAAACTCTGAGGCAAGCAGTAGCAGTAACACTGTTCAAAAGCCATCTGAGAAATCACCACGTAGTCAACATGTAATATACTTTATGGAGCAGCGAGTATGCAATATTTAAACTCGACACAACAGACACATCACCACTACCCTCCGACTTCAGAAACTTTTAAAACAAAATTAAAATCTCTCCTGCTCTCTGCTGACACAACCGTTGGGGTTTAAAACAAGGTCGGTTCGTAATAGAATTCTATTGTTCTCGCCGCAGATGGGAAGGACTGCAGCACTGCGCGAACTGACACAGAAGTGGTTTAGTCCACATATCATCTAATGCTGGTTTACAATCTAGGGAAATATTCCAGTTACAGGCCATTTGCTTGAAAACAGCCTCAGAAATTATTGGTCAGCTTCTCTTGAATACCGTAAAGCCTGAGTAGGATTGTTTCCTACAAAATAAAAAAAAAATTAATAAAAAAAAAGACACTTGGAAGCTCCTTCCTCGATGTCAAGTGCAGTGTTTCACTGTTACATGAATCCTCCCTCAGATGTGGGAAATCAGCCTGCTTTTAATTCCCAAATGCCATTTCATCTTGAAAATGTTACTATAAATGGCAATGTTCAATGTAATGTTTATGGCAAATAAAAAAAAGTACAAAATATATGTTACAATCAAACAGTCTTCAGGGACTATTTCTCAGTGGAAGGGTACATAATATATTTCTTATTTTTTTCCTTAAAGCTATTTTGTGTAATTATTTTCAAGAAAAAAGTAGACATTTTATATGCGAAATAACCCACTCCAGGGTGTGCGGTAAGGCAATTTTTACTGCACTTCCTGGGTGGGTGAGGGCACTCTGCCTGCAGCCTCGAGCCTCACAACGAACCCAGGGCAGTAAGAATTGTCTTACCGCACAACCTGTCGTGGGTTATTTCTTACGTAACACAGACAGAGGGTGTACTAGAACAGAGATTTTCTTTCATGAAGCAGAAAAAAGGTAAAAAACATGAATACTGTACTTATTTATTTTCCAGCAGATTTATTTGGAGCAGTGATTAAACAGTTTGAATAAAATTTGAGTTCCTTTATCAGAGATTAAGGACATCCTATTGACCAATCAGGTTGTAAATGTCCAAGCCATATATATATATATATATATATATATATATATATATATATATATATATATATATATATATATATATATATATATATATATATCCACGCTTAAATGTATAGCTTTTTAGTTTGTCAAAATGGTGTTACTGGTTGCTGCATGTGTTTGTTTGTGTGTTTCTATAATTATTTAATTAAATAATTGTTTGCTAGCTGGTGCTTGGTTGGGACTTGCTGCCTGCTGTGCTTGGTTGAGGGGAAGGGCAGCAAGTGATTGGCTGTGCTGGTCCTCAATCAGCAGGTGGGCTGATCTGGAATCCTGCTGGAGAGACCTGGACACTGCTGACTATTGCATTGGTTAACCAGAGTCAGGGTTCCAGCATTCACGCAAGAGAAACGGCAACCACCGGCGGTCGTGTGTATACCGGGGCGGGGTAGGAACGGGGCTTAGTTTCACGCAACAAAAGCCTGCAGTGTAGAGAGAAATGTATTCCAGCGGGACCTCCTGTTTAGGGTGTAGCGCTAGCCGTTTTTACGGTACCTTTTATTTGTAGGTTTTTTTTGTACTGTTTTATTTTGCCTGTGCGTTACTATCGCTGGTAACGTCACATGACTGTTTTGTTTACTTTCATTCTCTTATGTGTTAATAAATCCTGCGCGCCTGTGGGGTGTGACAAATGCATCAATCCTGCGTATCTCTCCACTCACTCATAGGCATAGCCACGCAAGTGACAGATACCCTGTCACACTGCCAAAATCCACTTTGTTAAGATATCATAATTTTTCACTCACTTCCACTTCTGAATAAAGGTAAACATAAGATACTTATAATTTGAATTGCCAAGATTCTCATTGTGATTTCTATGAGAAATTATAGAACATACATACGGTATGTTCCCCTCTCCTGAACAGCTCAGAGCAAAAAAGAGCAGATTTCATTGATGCTCTGAGTAAGCGGGAAAATTCTCGCTCTGAGCCTTTCACTTACTTAACACCAGTATTCTCTTCATCAATCTTTTCCGTTTTCAATGAAAATTACACTGTACTAAATAAAATTGGTTATAAACAGAAAACAAATATAGTTGGATTTTTTTTTTTAAACGTGTGTGTTAATGCAAAAAAGTCTAATATATTAGAGTTATATTCACAGCCTCGTCCATTCACTTCTACTGGTGCTGATATTTCCCTCATACACAGATGTTTGCCGTCCTGTAACCCTAAAATACTTTGGCAAGCATTGCAAGTTATACTTCACATGGTTCTGTCATCATTCTTTCCACAGGAGGTTGAGTCCACTGGACACACCTCGCCACTTGTGATAATGAGTTACATTTGAATCAATTGAAGCCCATATATCCCCACTGCTGGGAATTTTCAAACCAAAGTTGCAGACCGCATCAACTCTTGAAGGGAATATTCTTAAACATTCTTATGTCAGGGCTCGAAGTTAACATATATTTGTCAGCATTCTGCTACCCAAAACACTTAATTTTCTACTAGTTTTTTTTATGCAGTATAATTTTTCTGATACCTTACACGCAGTTTATATGATGGGCCCTGTGTGAACACATGCAAATTATCGTTATTAGTTTTTTTTAAACACATACATTATTAGTATCTTTCATAAAGTGAGAAACTGTTGCTCATAGAGCTTCCTGATTTGTAGATGACTGAGGCTTGTACTGCCCCATGTAGATACGCGCGAGGCCCACAATGCAAATCGTATTGGACAGTGGAGTGCAAATGCCTACAGTACCAGAACAACGTGGATATAATTTAAAGGCATGAAGTTTATTTTATAGACCAAAAGTAAAATTAAATATCATTATGATTTTATAAGATAACAGGCAATGACCTAACAGGATATTAAGTTTATTCAGTATCTATAAAATGCCAATTCAATGGAGAATGGCAGCTCCGTTTTTGTTATCATGCTAACCCTGGTTTCACCCACGCAAAAATGAACACATAATATAGGATTAGAAGCTAAAAATATTTTGCTACTAGTCCCAAGGACTAGTACGTTTTGAAACTTGTCAGTCCTGATGTAAACTTGCTAGTCCTTATGTGACATGTCTAAGTTGGAATCAACAACAACAACAAATAGGCTTAGATTTTTTTTGTTTTTCTAAAAAATAAACACCTATAAATTTAGATTACCTTTTTTTTTTCTTCTTCTTTTTTTTTTTTTTTTTTTTTTTAACAAAGCACCTTAATAAGTGCTTATACAGATGTAGAGATTGGGTCAATCACCTGTTTGCACCTCGTTACTGAGCGACTAAATGTACTGTGTGCTGAGAAACTGACCCTGACAGCACCAGACTGGGTGACAGTGGAAAACATTCTCTCCACTGTGTTACCATGCCGAGCATGAAGCTCCGCCTGAAATTCACACCGATGACACAAACAAAATGTTGATTTTATTGTACACTACATGTGTTGCTATTTACAAAAATGCTGTCTGGCTATGAATTACTATCTACAATAACTAATGTACTCACGTACACATGCGGTCTTCTCTATAAATCCCAATTTAAAGACAGTTTGTTTCACTGTAGCCCTCTGGATGAAATTGTTAGTTAGGTGGCTATTTTTTTTTTTTTTTTAAATTAACAGTGGGAGAAAAACACTTCAGCAAATACAGTACAATCTGCCAGAACTGATGGACGCTGTATCTACTAGGTTTAGATGCTAATGAGAGCAAAACAAATAAAAAAGAAAAACGAGGGAAACGCAGATCTTTTCAAGAAAGCTGGGAGACTTTGTATAAATGGATTTTATAGTTTTAAACACTGCAATAACCGTTCTGCTTGTAAAGCATTCACACTTTATATTGACAGAACAGGTGATTTATTTGCACTGTGCAGAACCTTATTTTTCCCCCATTCGTGCTATGAGTCCCGGAGCACTCACAGAATCACCAGCTGTGCACCTATTATCAGTGATTAAAGCCTGGTTTTCAAACAAACTAATTATCGCTCACCAATACCATATTGGTATAAGAAAAGTGTGCTTTAAAAAAACAAATTTATCTTTCAATCATTTAAAATATGCTGATTATAATGTAAACACCAAGCTAAAGACAGCGAGTCCCCAGCTTTAAACATGTTACTGTTTATAGATAAAAACTCAACTTCATTATGAATATATTGTGTTACTATGTTTCAGGCTACATGCTACGACAATGTTCATTATGGAAATTGTTTATTTATTTGTTTTAAAATGTTTAGTGAAATGTGATCTATTGTTTGACCTTGTAAGACCCCCTTTGCTAATGACATCTTCAGTCAGGGTCGTAACCCAGTATAAATCTCCACATTTTTGTGAAATGACTATGCTTACTTCAAAAGATGCAACGGATTTCAGTAAATTCAAACAATAAACTGTGCATCCTGTGCAGAAGGAGAACACAAATGTAAAATGCCATTAAGTGGGGTTGGCATTGCAGGGGAGATTAAGGGAGGTTCTGAGTGTCTGTTTTCTAAGCATTATTTGTGACATTGCTTAGTTGAGCACAAGATGATTTACTTTTTGATTTAAATATAGACCTACTATGTGATAGCTTGGGATATTCTATTTTTAAAATGTATTTTTATATATAATTATTAGTCAAATAAACTGCTACTGAATAAGACCATTTTGCTACCTACTTTCCAGGCAGGTTGAAAATCCTCACTACTGCCTTAAAAAGTGAACTTCAAGCCCTGCTTATGTGTATGTTAGAATTTCACAGGGCTTGATTGACTGTATTTGATTATCTGGGTTTTGAAATGCTTTAATTAAAGCCGATTTTTAACGCACTATGGTGATGTTATCAAAATAACTTCTAAATACATACTTTAGAATGCCTCAGGTAAATATGAAAATTAGACACCCAGCTAAATCCAGGATACCAAACTTATTTTTTTGCTGGGAAAATGGGTTATAGATAGGAAAATACAAATCCATGTCATAAACATAGTGTGTGGATCAAATTTCTTAATTTTATTCAGTTGATCGAGAAACTATCTAATGTTTTACAATCTAAAATGTTAAATGGTAAAATTAACTTATAAACTGACCTAATGCTCATCCAACGTGTCAAACTCAACCCAGTGAACCATAGCCCACTGCTGCCCTGCCCTGGTGATCAGCCTATTATACCGTATTCTCTGTTAACTCAGACATATGATTTGATTTCCATTACATGAGAGTAGATGTTGAACTTCATGCTGATTTGAACTCTCGCCAAGATAAGCACCAACTAAGACGTAGCTTTATATACACTGCCCCGTTCCATTTGACTGTAAACCACATGAAAGGCACACCCACTCAGGAAGAGCAGTTTTCATGACATTGTGATTCCTTGTCCGAATTTCTCTCTATAATTTATAAATATTTTAGAATTGTGTTAAGTCTACCTCTCTTTCTTTACTGACACTGCTATTATTGGGTTTAATATACATTTATTTTGCTCCACCATGTTTAACCACATTAATAATTACTAACACACGTCTTTTGCTTGAGAATTTGCTTCACATTTTAGATTATTCCCTGTTCTCTCTGCTTCATTTTATTCAAACACCCATTCAAATTTCATTTTTCACTTAACCTTTATTTTATGAGAAGAAGACTGAGAACAAATTCCCATTTACAACGACGATCTGGTCATGAGGCAAACATCACAGCCCCTCAGAGCAAACAAATACAGCATAGAAAAAATAAACACATAAATAACACATTAACAAGTACATACACATGCATCAGACAATAGTGAATTCAGATTCCAAGAAAAACAAATATAGAGATGGATACAAAAATGGGAGGGAGCATTAATAAGACAAGGCTGGGGTTTGGTGGGAAAATGCTTCAATGGCACCAGGTGGGAGAATGCAGTTGGGGACACGTCCAGTCTATTGAAGGTAAGGATTTTGAAGGAGCTGGGGCATTAGTAGTTCCACATTTCATTGTCAAAGGGCAATTACTGTATAGAGTAAACCTTGACAAGCACTGACCTGACGTGCCTGGGAAAAGCAGATTTAGCAGAGTGTTCCTTCAGCTCCACTCTGAGCGGTAGGATGTGTGACAGGATATGTGATCGAATGATTCTTGGTGTTAGATCTCCCTCCCAACCTGCGAGGCAGCTGCATAAGGGGAACGGAATACCCTGCACTAAATGGCACGACAGTTTATTCCCTGGGTTAGGTGGAAGTCAGCCATCTAGTAAGGGGGCAAAGCCACGATATACAAACTCAATGACCCGGACGGGAAACGGCGTAGCATCCACAGATTGGAGGAGCAGATACGCTCGTTGGCTAAGGGGTTATGGGTGACATTATAAAAAGGGGACGTAGTGATGTGATCTGTTCCTTTGTGAATGGTTAAAATAAATTACCAGAAGGAGAACCGGTGTTGTGAACCGTGAGTGTTTTGTTTGTTTTTGTTTGCTGCGAATAATACTGTGTGTAATTATTTGGGCAGCTAACACGATCTGGAGCTGTCGCCAAAGACCAGCACTAAACCCGGATCAACAACACTGCACCTGGTTTTCTGTATTCACCACAAGCACTAGAGCACATACTGTGTTTGTGTATGTTTTTATGTGTGGGTGAACTAAAAATGGGACTTATTATTTTGGGGTCAACCCGCGGATTACAAATAAGCAATACACGCCACTGTATTCTTCATTACCATTGTTATTATTTACTGTTGTTTTGCCATCAGGTCACTGGATTTAAAAGCCCATTAAACAACATTGCACCTGGATTATAATTGTCTGTCTGTTAATTGATCACCTGCACCTGCACACTGTTAACCACTTTAGCACACATCACCATAATCCAGTATTAGAAGAACAGACATCTGGACTGGAATATACCAAGCGGAATGTGTAAAACTTGATTTATTGCGAAACAGAAAAACAATTCTAGATTTAACTTTAGATTGAACTTTATCAATATGGGTTTTAAAAGAGAAAGCACTGTCTAGCCAAAAACATAAATATTTATAAACTGCTACTTGCTCTAACTCAATCTTAGTAAAAATTTTGCAAACACTATTGAGAGCCTGTCATATTTTTTTGATTAAAATGCATTAGTTTAGTTTTATCAATATTCAGCAAAAGACGCAAGTCATAGAAGGCCTGTTGAATTTTATCAATGCTAAGTTGCAAATCAGACATTATTAATGGCAGCGTAGGACCAACTGAATACAAAATAGCATCATCTGCATAAAGATGAATATGAGCATTGCCTGAGCAATATTATTAATATAAGTTTAAAAAGGGTAGGGCCCAATATAGAACCCCGAGGGACACCTTTAGTAACTGTATGAAATTGTGAAACAAATCTATCAGATTTTACACACTGAGCTATATTGAAAATTATTTTGAAAACATGCAAGAGAATTAATATCAAAAACCAATGTTGCACATTCAAGAGTGATCTACTACATCAAAAGCCTTAGGTAAATCAATAAATATAGCTGCACAGTTATAAATATCAAGACCCATTATGATATCATCTGAAACTTTTAAAACCGTTGTAACACAACCATGCCCACTACGAAAACCTGACTGAATAGCGGATAGAATATTATTGCTATCTAAAAAAAGACTTCCTGTTCTGCCAGTTGTTTGTGTGCTGAAAGCTGTTTCTCACTGTTGTACTTCATCAGGACATGTTTCATTCCCGGCAGACTACGGAGTTTACACATCATTGCTTCCACTTATCTCGTACTTACTGGCCAAACATTCTGGTGCCCATGTACAGTAAATGATCACAAATATGTCCATCTAGGTAGTTAAAGAGAGAATACAGCAATGTGGGCAGTGACCTGAAAACTACCAAGCCTCTGGAATCTTTTCCACTGCTAGTGTAGGCACTACATGTGCAAGTAATATTATAAAGTAACATGTTCTGTGTTGCCATAGAAACAGAATGCTATATTGAAAAGATATATCCTTGTACATGCAAAAAGTGTATTTCTATGATATACAAGTTCCTACGTCATGACACTGCCTGGTCATCTTGTTTAAAAACAAACCATCACCATTAGTACTCTCACTACAACAAGCACAGTATAACGGAGAGGAAATAATAAATTCAAACTAACGTCATGGACAGTCAACGAAATAATGACAAGTATTCAGTTCAGACCAGTAACAGAAGAATTTAAATAGATGTTTTTAAAAGAGAAAAAAATGAAAATACAAGGAAAATAAAACACTTGCTGATATAAACCTCATAAATCGGTCTTTGTGTTCAGTGGGAGAAACAGGCGAACATCACCAGATGTCAATAAAAAAGAAAAGACTTTGAACAATGCCTTTACTTTTAATTTATGTTTTCTTCTACATTGTATTGTACTTGTTGGAGGAAGAGTGATATTATTGGAGGTTTGTTTTTAAATTCATTTTGTATGCTGTAAGGAATATATAAAATGACATAAGGGTCAGAAAATACTAACACAATAGTAATATATGCACCACTCATGCATTACTGCTCAAAACTCGAGACAAATTATTGTGTGATAATATACAGTATTCTGACCCATATATTATTGCATTTGTTATACATTAGCACATTATTTTGGGCCGTGATGTTTTTTTTTTTTCATAAAAAAGGTATTGATTTTACAACAGTCCACATCAAATTTCTTTTTTTTACGATCATTGGTAATTGATTTATCCACTTTATTTTGACAGTCATTGTTGCTATTTGAACTACTTCACAACTTTTCTGAAAGTGTCATTATGGTATTAGTATCCACAGAATACATGTGTGTTATTTAGGAAGGAAATTAGCTGTACACAGCTGCACAATTACTGTATGTAAAATGTGACACATTTACAAAGAATTTGCAACAAAATATGAATGTTAAAGTAATAGTTAATTGCTTGTTCCACACTTCCTCCCTAAGATATTGGATATAAGCTGAAGTCAGTCAGTGAGAGGCTGGTCACAAACCAGTGACCTTGCACTGAGACATACAGATAGACAGACAGATAACCACAATTAATTCCCAGATAATTACTGTCCTTGGGGATATGTATCCCCAGCATGGTAAAATGGCAGGCTTCACATTATCAGTGTGTTTTTAGAAATACAGTCCACTTTAATGATTGTATGTCACCTTAATGTAACAACATGATAACGTTGCTTTATATTTCTTTGTAAGGTGTATACAAAAATTACCATTTTTGAGGAATGGCTTCAGGGCCCAAATCTGTTTGTTGGTTTGAAACAATTGCCTCTCATTTGCAAAACAAATACAGTGGGGCTCTTTGCATATGAATAGAGAAATGTTTGTGTGCCGACGAGCTGCTATTGTTGACCAGCAGCTAATGACACACCTCATGAACCAATAGGCCTCATTTAATATACATTAGCTTGGGGGACAGTTTATTAAAGCTGCAAGTCAATGTGTGCATACTGTAGCTGTGGCAACCTAATAATAAAAAAAAAACCATCATTCCTGTCAGCAAGCTGCAAATACAGTGCAAAACATGTATCAAAGACTGCTGAGGAATTTAGTACTGGTAACAAACATTTTCAAAACATTTTAATTTGTAAAATCTATTTTTAACTTGTCTAATGGCAAGACTTAAAAGTGGTCTTACATGTTTGATAGGAGTTCATTAGACTAGCCACTATGGACACACAATATATCTGGTGTTTGTCAATGTTGTGACATGAAAGCTTCTTCTCAAAATAAGTACAAATTTGAATTAAACACATAAACAATAAAAAGGTAATTGAATGATATCCTCAGTTTAATGGCCCCAGTGTGTTTTTCAAGATGGCTGAAGACCTGAGGATTTTGATCTACAGTACAAGGCTGTGAATGAACAGTAGGTGCCTCCTGACATCCTTGCATCACTACATCTCCTTAGGAGGGATATAGACTTTGAGCAGTCTGTGTGTGACTCAGTCCAAGAACACCTCTAATAACCAGCATGAGGAGATGATCAAAGTGATCCCTGGTACGGTACAAGAGGGGGAAGATTGTGGGAAATGTTTTTTTCCGCTGCCCAGTGTTTCTCTGACTCAAAAAAAAAAAAAAAAAAGATTCTACTAGTAAACTGCTGCCACTGCTCCAGATGAGCTATTTTTTAAATTTAAAAAAATGTTTTTTTACATCAAATAAGGTCTGCTTAATGTTAAACTTGGACATTCTCTTTTTTATGTTTGCAATCACCCCTCTAGTACCAGTAGCTCCCAAACTGTATTTTCAGTAGTGTCTTTACACTTACATATTCTTTTTGAAAATTGCTTAACCTAGTAAGATTAAATTTGCCATGGGCATTGGTTAAAATAGATAATGAGATCTGTTTGTCAGTTTGAAACCACAGTCACTCATTTGCAACCTGCTGTCTGTGTAGGTTCTGGGGAGGTGTCTCCATTTCCATTTGTGGTTGAGGAAATGGCAGGTGTTTTGAAGATAAATAACATTTACAGCAACCTACTTTTAGAGTTTCTAAAGAATGTAGTATATATATATATATATATATATATATATATATATATATATATATATATATATATATATATATATATCTTGTGGGCGGGTAGGTGCACACGAAGAAAACAGACAGTAGTTTCCAAAACAAAGCTAGTCTTTATTCCAGTATTCTATGCAGCTGGCTCTTATATTGCAATGTCCAAAAGAAAATAAACAGTTCAAACAAGGTTTCAAACAAAAACCAAACCACCAAAGCAAAATTGCTGATGTAAACCAACCGGACCAATAACCCCATCCAGTTGGTGAATAGGTAATTCCACCTGGGTTTTGGGTTTCTTCTTTAGGAACCCTTCTCCTACCCTTATTCCGCAGTCCAGTCCCTTTGCGAATCTCAGCAGCAGACAGGCCGTTCCTCATAGCCCCTGCAGAGAACAGGGAATTGCAGATGCAAAGGACCACCACGTTATCCCGTTCCGATCTTATTGTAGATAATCCTCAGAAGTTCTCAGGCAGGCAAACAAAACAAACAACCCAACAGACTAGCGGCACATGCTCCCTTTTACCAGCCAGGCATTTGGCCGTTACAGGCTACAGGTGTGGGCCAATTAAGGCCAATGATAGTCTAACAATAGTCAAACCCTAATTGCCTACCTAACCACACCTGCAGCCTGTCGGTCCGTTAACTCCTTGACATCATGGCAGGCATGTATGCTGCCCACAGGTCCATCTGATCATTCCTGGCAACCTCTGTGGGCTCATACCAAGCCTGCCATGAATGACTCCTGGTGGTAAACTTGTGAGCTGGCTCACAATATATATATATATATATATATATATATATATATATATATATATATATATATATATATATATATATATATATATATATATATATATATATAATTCCATAAAAAATAAAAGGTTTTTATTAAAAAGCTCTACTCACATAATAGTCCTATGAAATGCATTATCTCATTTACATGGGAGTCTAACACCTTTCTTTCTCTAACCTAATAACTTGAAGTTGTTAAATGATTTTCTGATTTTGTTAAAGGTTTCCCCTATTGTTCTTTAGTTACATGCACCATGGAAGACTGAATCTATCAGGGAATGTCAATACAGCTTCAGTAGCTGTCTCAGTAGAAGGGACGGTGCTGAGGAACACCAGCAGCTTATCTGACTACAATGATTCATGGGCAAGAAACTCATTACACATAGAGCATTGATCAAATTCTACTGTTGTGCAGAGGTAAAGAGTGATTGCAGATAACGGGATCCCCAGCAGAATCTGCCTTATTAAAATAATTGCTTTGTCCATCTCAATATCTGAACAGTCAGGGGAAAAGCTGAAGGCTCTCCCCTAAAACAAAGCAAAATGTTTTTAAAATATGTTTCTGTTTATTCTGTCAACCAGATATTCAAAACAGAATTTCAAAGAGCTAGTACACTCAGTAGGGAAGAATATCTTTGAAAGCGAGGACACAAACAGCACAGGAGTATTGCCTCTTGCTGTACTGTCTGACCACACTTTGAGGGAATAAAAAACACTTTAAGTCTTATCTTGTACTGAAGTGTATTTTTGTCTGCCACTTGCATGTTGTGCATGTCATTCTAAGCATTACATTATGGTTGCAGTCAGACAGCTTGTTCTAGATTAGAAACAATTCAATTTGTTTAAGTCATTAAAACATTTTACATATTTTTACACCCGTCAATCTTCACAAGCAGATGAGTGGTTTTCAAAGCTTTGGTTCACAATGGGCCCAGTATTTAGCTTTACTATTGTGAGTATCAATACAATATTTCATACAGACACTTTCAAAGGTACTGGACAAGATTGGATGTGTATTGTATGTACATGCAGTTTAAAAACAAGCTATGGCTTAGTATTGCCATTTTTATTGCCATAGTATTGCCGTTATTGTGTATTTCTTTTAAATACTCAAGAGTGGATATAACTTATTATGACAAGGAGACAAAAAACACTTTTCATTGAAAAAAATTAAAACTGCAAAATGTCATGCATCTGATATGTTTGAGGACACAGGATAACGTAACCCTGGTTCCCTGAAATAGAAATGTAACCATTACTGAATGGGTATTTATCTCCTAAAGTCCCGAATCCTGAATACTTCATACCAAAGCTGCTCTCTGAGCTTGTGATGCAGTCGTGACCCTGCCCCTGAGTAAACAAAAACACTGCAGTCACAGATCTCAGCTTCATTTTCCCTTCAAGCCTAAATTAAAACTACAAAATGTCATGCATCTGATATGTTTGAGGACACAGGATAACGTAAGCCTGGTTCCCTGAAATAGAAATGTAACCATTACTGAATGGGTATTTATCTCCTAAAGTCCCGAATCCTGAATACTTCATACCAAAGCTGCTCTCTGAGCTTGTGATGCAGTCGTGACCCTGCCCCTGAGTAAACAAAAGCACTGCAGTCACAGATCTCAGCTTCATTTTCCCTTCAAGCCTGCTGTTAAAGGCTAATGGTTACGCTTCTATTTCAAGGAACCAGGGTTACGATCACAACCTAACATTCCCTTTCAATGTAACCATTACTGAATGGGTGAGTATACCCAAGCTGTCGCAAGAGCATGATTGCAGAATGACTGAAATGCCACACCATTTGGTACCCCAGTAGCAAGTAGCTAGGGTGAAAAAATGGAGGGAAAATGTCACCTCTATGCTTGTGTTGTAAGGGTCAACTGGGCAGCCACCTTTAACACTCTAGTTCCAAAATCAGGGTTGAGAATCCAAGACATTTAACCTGTAGAATCTAGTGCAGGTATAGGGCGTAGCCCATGCCACTGCATTGCATATGTCCTTGACAAATGCACCCTGGAATAAAGCCTACGAAGTTGTAAGGCCTCTGCTGGAATGCGCAGTGAGCTTTCTGGAGGGGGCAAGTTAGCCAGCTCAAAAGCAGTCCTGACTGTGCCTGCTGTCCACTGGGGCAACCACTGCTTAGACAGGGCTTGACCACAGGACTTTGCCAAAATACTGTTCAGATTGCATCCGCCATTTTGTCCTGTCAACATAATATGCCAGGGCCTATATGGGAAGATCGTATGGAGCTATCACTCCCTGTCAGAATGGAAAGGAAGTGGATGGAAAGCCTGAAATTCCATAGACTGGTTGACATGGAAAGCCAAGATAGTTTTCATCACAAAGGCAGGATTTGTATGGAGATTGACCTTTTTCCTGGCCTCTGTTAAAAATAAGAAGGCGTTCACGATAGAGAATTCCTGCATCTCAATTACCTGCTTTGTGGAGGTGATAGCAAGCAAGAAAGACACTTTAAAATATAACAATTTCAGCTCAGCTGAATGCAGGGGTTCAGATAGAAGTTTCAAAAATTGCCTCGCCAGGAGGTGAGCTCCTCAGGAGACAATCTTGACATGGCAAGAGGTGCCAGATAGACCTTTAACGTGGAGGGGGATTTCCCCTCGTCAAAAAGGTCCTGCAAAAATTGCAGTATAACTGCTATGGGACAAGTCATGGGGTCCAAACCACCAGGTAAGCACCTTTTCTGGAAGACTGCCCAATTGTAGCCATACTGGGAAAGTATGGACACTTACCTGGCATCCTGTAGAGTGTCAATAACATTGTTGGAAAGTCCCAGATAGCTTAAATGCAGCCGTTCAGGGGCCAGACCCAGAGTTGCGGACTCGATGGGCTGGGCTGCCAAAAGGTCCCCCGCGTCTGGCTGAGCAGGTCGTGGAGCATCGGCAGTCTAAACCCAGATTCTCACGGGGCCAGTATGGGGCTACTAAGAGCATCTTGGCCTAGTCCTGCCTGATTTTCTTCACCTGATATGTAGAATCAGAGGTGACAGTGGGTTGATGCCTAGGAGGCAAAGAGGTTTATCTCTTCTCTCCCAAACCTCTTCAAGATGAGGCTCACCACCTTGGGGTGAAACCTCCACTCTGAGCTGCTGCGGACTCCTCTTAAAAGGTTCTCCAGATGAACTGCCCAAAGTGAAAGGATGTTCTCGTGCATCTACAGGAAAAGTCCACGGACCACACGATGGAGACTGGGAGATTGCAGGCTGCCCTGGTGGTTGTGGACGTGCCTGTCTCCCTTGAACCGCATGCAAAAAATTCTGCGAGGCCAGGTAAACTGCCTGCAGCTCTAAAACACTGATGTGGAGACTCCTCCATGGGGGGTTCCACACACCTTGCACACCCCGGCCATTCCTCAGTGCCCCAGCCCAGGCTGGATGCATCCATGGTGATGATCTCCCTTCTGGTGACACTGCCCAGTGCTACGCCATGGCGTAGATGGGCCGGCTGTTTCCACCAAGAGAGTGCCCTTAGACAGAGGTGGGACACTGTCAATAGACGGTCATGGTTCAATGCAGGCTGGAAGACCCTGAGGTTGAACCAGACCTGCAGTGGGCGCATGTACAGGAGATCTAATGGAAGGGTCTGGGAAGCTGCTGCCATCAGGCTCAGAAATTTTTGGAAAGTTACTACCATGAGCACTCTGTTGAGCTGAAAGAACTCCAAACAGGCAGCTATTCTCTGCACTCTGCCATCCAAAAAAGTGGCCATCATGGACCCAAAGTCCAGACACTCCAAGACAGTCTGGAAAGGTGTGAGCTGGCTCTTCACATGATTCACTGTAAGGCCCCACCGTCGAAGGTGGTCGGTGACAAGTCTCGTGCGGGCCTCTGCCTGTGCTGGAAACTCGGTACAAATTAGCCAGTTGTCCAGATAAGTGAGTACTCTAATGCCTTTGAGAATGGGGCAAGACAGCTTTCATAGACTTCGAGTACTTTGAGCTAGGGAGAGGCCAAATGGCAAGACAAGGAACTCGTACACTGCTCCCTGAAAAGCGAACTACAGGTACTTCCTATGCACTGGTTTTATGAGGACGTGGAAATAGGAGTCTTTGAGGTCCAACTTGATGAACCAGTTGCCTGGCCTGATTGACTGCACCAGTGTTCAGCATTTTGAACCTCCTTTGGCTCAAATACAGGTTGACCTGTCTGAGGCCACCATCCTGCTTTGGTACTAGGAAGTACCTGAAGTAGAAACCTTCCTCCAACTGGAGGGGGTCTATCATAGCCCATTTTTAGCAGCAGAGCTGCTACCTCCAGAGACAATACAGCGGTGTTCTGTGGGTCCATGAATGATGTTGTCATCATGCCTCTAAAGGGAAGAGAACAGTCGGTCTGAATGGTAATAAACACCCAGATATCTGTGGTGTACTGACGCCAATATTCCAGATGCTCCTTGAGAAGTGGTCCTGGGCCTGTGGCAGCAAAAGCCTAGGGCTGCTGCTTTGCCTGTGGCTTGGCCTGTGGCTTCTGTCTCTATTATAGCCTCGGCGCATGCAGCTGCGGGCCGGTCCCGAACATCACCTCTGCCAGTCTTTGAGGCTGTTATATCCTAGGGTGCCAGTTTGCTGCTGGTTTATGTTCTGGAAGTGGTCACTTGGGAAGCAGGCGAACCAGCTCCTTAGTGGATTCCCGCTGCAGCATCTCATCCACTGCTGGTCCAAACGATTGCCCCGGAGTGATCGAGGTATCCAACAGCGGTACTTTATCCCCGTCAGGCATATCTGCCTGGGAAAGCTAAAGCTACCTTGTTAGGGCAGGCAGCATCCTTGGATAGGAGAGCCAAATTAGATGCCTGGACCAAGGCAGCAATGGAAGCCTCAACCAGTGTAAAAAAGGGTATGGCCCAGCTTTTACCGCATCATGCATCCTATATGGGGCATCCATCGAACGGGAAAGAGCAGGAGCTGTTGCTGGATGGTCCCAGGAAGACTGGATTTCATATAGAAAATCTGGATAAACTGGTGGGGGATACGGGAGGTTCATCGTCAAATTGATTGCCTTGTTTTTGCCTATTTTGTGTACTTTTACCCCGCACTTAAATTCAATTAAGTTATGTGTATCGGTCCAGGTTCCTGATGTGATTATAATCTTGTTTCATTTTCCAAAAGAAAACTGGACAGGATTGACTGATTGACACTTAACAGCAGCCAATAACAACTCTGGGCTCTCCTCACTGATTGGTAGATATGGGCATTTGGGGTGATTTAGTATCCTAAGAGATTTCAACTGATATCAGTAAACAAGTGAACATTTGGCAAATAAATAAATAATAATAATATTTTTTAAAAAACTATAATAATTACTATGGCAGATTATGTACAATAATTTTGCATTCTACTGGTGGCAAAATATTTTGTACAATATCTCATTGGATTACATACGTCAAGCTACTACCCAGCTGCATTTAGACTTAGACAGCAATCAAAAACTAAAAAGGTTGCAGATAGTGCAAAGCTTCAAAACAAAAAGGAAAAAAAAAAAATTCTGAAAGAACGGCAGGTGACAATATAGTAATGTTAAATATTATTAGTTCGCTCAGAACAGATGGGTACAGTTGGGACTGATTTAAAATAAAATAATATTGTACTGATGTCAAGGAGACAAAACAGAGCTTCATGAGGTACAACACTTGGCTTTATTTCGCACACAAAGCACTGACCAAAACAACAAGTTTAAACAATATCCAGGTCTCAGTCCTTTTTTTCCAGGCTAACCCCGATGTCCAGCTCCCAGCCCCTGTTATAGGGGAGCAGGAAAGAGTCTACAATGAAACCTGTAGATGCAGGAACCTTGTTGCACAAGTAATTGCTCAGTTGTGGACACAGCAACTGAGTTGCGCGACTTCGGGAGCAATTGGGTTGTGCAACTGATCGCTCAGATGTGGACCCGGCTTTACACACATCATTGTTTGATCAAGGGCATGGGCTGCCTTTGTCTAAGTAAGAAAAGAACAGGGAGTTGCCCTTGTGCATTAAAGAGCCAAATAAATTACTGGCTTATTAGTGAGATAAACTGATGACCATATTCAATCAATCAATCAAATCTACATTTATTATTGTGCCTTTCGCAACAGTCAGATAGGAAAATGCAGTAAATACAATAACACAACAAAGAAACAGTAAAAACAATAAAAACAGAACATAAAAGACCATGAATAAAAAGTCAATTCGATAAATATGCTAGTTTAGGGGCCATAAATTGAATGCTCTGCCTCCTGTGTTTGTTTTTAAAAATTTGAATGGTTTGAGAACCAGCATCCTGGGATCAGAGCGGCTGCCCTGGAACATATGGAAACAGTAAGTCACTCAGGTAGGATGGAGCCAAGCCTTGTAAGGCTTTATATGTGAGGAGTAGAACTTTAAAATCAATCCTGTATTGAACTGGGAACCAGTGTAGGGTTGCCAAAACTGGCGTAATATGATCATTATTTTTTTGTTGAAATTAAGATCTTGGCCTCAGCATTCTGCACAAGACGCAATCTGGACAGAACACAGTTTGGAATACCAGAGTAAAGGGCACTGCAATAGTCTAATCTGGAAGTTATAAAGGTGTGAATCAGTCTCTTAGCATCATGTACTGAGATAAAGCGTTTGAATTTAGCGATGTTTCGTACATGGAAAAACACTTAGTTATGTTCCTAATGTGAGTTCAAATGAAAGAGCAGAGAAAAAAATACCCCCAGATTTCTTGTCTCTGGCTTTTGCTCAATGGGGTTCCTGTCCACTGTACAGACACATGAGTTTATGCATTTAGCATTAAAAATGTGTTGACATCCATTGTTTTAATATCTACGAGACTAGTTAGGGTATTTAGGGTTTAGTTAGGGTATTTTGAGATGTGGAATCACCTGGTTTGACAATTATGTGTTATCAGTATAGCAATGGGAATTTACACAATTTCTATGGACATCATCACCCAGGGGAAGCATATACAAACAAAACAGAGCAGGACCAAGGACAGAGCCCTGCGGAACGTCACATGTAGCTCCATATAAGAAGGAGGATTCCTCCTTAATTTGGACATATTGTAGCCTATTTGAAAGGTAGGATTTAAACCAGGACAGGACAGAGCCTGACAATCCTACCAGGTTTTTAAGGCAGCCAATTAAAATTAGATGGTCAATTGTATCAAATACTGCAATTAGATCTAGAAGGATTAGGGCAGAAGCTAGGCCTGAATCAGAGGATAATAGAACATCGTTTACTACTTTGACGAGAGCCGTTTCGTTACTGTGACTGAGACAAAAGCCTGTCTGAAATTTCTCACAGACATTATGCGCTGAAAGGAATGAATTTAATTGATTAGCCACCAATCACTCTAGATTTTTTGATAGGAAGGGGAGATTAGAAATAGGCCTATAATTGTGAAGAACTGTGGGATTTAAGTAGTGGTTTTACCACTGTAATCTTAAATGAATTTGGAACAATACTGGAAGAAAGGGAGCTGTTAATAATAATTTGAATAAAAATTTAAATTCTATAGAGTACTTCCTTTAATAATTTAGTGGGAATGGGATCTAAAGAGCAGGTAGTAGGTGTTGCCTTCATAACTAGATTAGTTAAATCTGGTTGGCTCATTAAAGAAAAGGATTCAAAAATGTATTCTGGTGTCACAGGACTCCAGACCACAGTTATCTGGTTTCTTATCTCAGTGATTTCATCTTTAAAGTGATTCATAAAGTCATCACAACTTGCTATTGATAGAGTTTTAACTGATGGCTCTTTCTGCTGATTAGCATTCAATACTGATATTTATTTAACATATTTATAGGGGTGGAAAAAGGCTGTGCCACTTCCAATAATGCAGAGCAAAAACCAATTCATATACTCTATTCATATATTCAACATAAAAGTGGTAGACATACTCCGAACCTGAATTAACAATCATGTCAGCGACCTTCATCTCCCGCCACGCTGTAAATACAAAATTAGATAAAATAAAAAAAATGGCAGTGTGACATACAGGCTATTTCTACCCCTAGATTATGAAGCACTTGTAATCTTGTGGTAAAGAATGTACTGAGCATTTTTCATCAGCATTGGTAATGGGATTCTCTAGGTAAGTGTAACGTAAATACAAGCAGTCAAAAAGACACACATCCTCCATGAACCCCCAAAAATGAGCTATATGCTCAAGTTCATTCACTATTGGATAAGCGACTCTCTAGATATAAATGTATCTATTATCAGCATTTTTTACAGAAACACTGTGATGTGGAACTGCTGTAACTTGTAATGTTAGGGACTTGGGTAGGTCATCCTGAGGTTCAGAAGAGATTCTGGCAAGTAGTTAGGGGGTACTTCTGGTTTAGGGATAATTATTATTCCCATATTATACCAACTATTATGCTAAATTCTCTGAAAATTACTTCCCATGAATGCATGATTATATCCTCTGCTTCCATTACACAACAGCATTGCTGTTTACATCACTGCTTGATTATACCCTTTGTTTTTCCCTTTTTGCTAACATTCATTTAAATTGCTCCAAGCAGCTGTCAGTGCAGGGCCTTTCGTTCAGTCTTAAATCAGCTGACAGCTGTACAAAGACTGAGGCTGACAAGATGCTTTAAAAATGACAATGGGAACACCAACCATACCCCTTTTCATTCACTGTTCTGCTTTCCTTCCTTTTCATTATTTTAAAGCTGGACATTCTATATGAATGTTCCTCGTCATCTGCCAAGTACCTTGAATGGAGCTTCCTGATTTGTGAATGAAAATGTTATAACTTATTTTAAATAAACAAGTGAACAATGTACTCAGAAACTATTTATATATATATTATGAATGAATTATATATATATTATATATAATTGTTATTGTTTTTAACTTCAGAACTGAGTCATGAATCAGATGACTGTACACAGAAGACAATGTACTTTGACAAATCAGCAACAGTGACTGGTTGATTTCTTATACGTGACATAGTAGTCAGTATAGAACACAGGCATGTACTAAATACCTTTGATAAACTTCTAAATATAGGTCCATATTTGTGTACTCCTACCCACTTGGTCTTCAAAAATGTACAATATGTACACCTTTGTAATATTATTTTCTGGTATCTAATATTACTCATCAAGGACATATCACTGAACGGTTTTATGTTGAAGAAAAAGCACTTTATCAAAATAATTATTAATCTACAATATAACAAGGTAGTGGGCTCTTAATAAATGATTCCATTGAATCATAGTATGTAAACTATGTTGTACTACATCCCTGTTATAAGGTGAGGTGATATGGTTTCGCAATTTCATCAGCACTCTGTTTAAAAGGCACTGGCTCCCAACTTCAGAACTAAAAACGGGGGGGGGGGGGGGGGGGGGGGGGGCTGGAATATGATTTTAGTTTAATTAAGATGTTTCTTTTAAATAAGAACACTTTAAAAACTAAAACAAGTGTACCACTTATGTATTGTAATATCAAAGAAAATATCAACAATTACTCTCTGTTTTAAATCAAGCCTTACTGAAGCAGGAGATAATATCTGTCTGAGTTGCTAAATTAAATAGATTGGAGTCACTTTTCACCATCCTGGTGTGCAGAATATTTCTATTAATGCATCTGTGTCATCACCAGCTGCAATCAAGGGGTCTGGTCCTTTGCTCAGGGGTGTGTATCAATATTTTTTTTTTTACCAACTACTAAAATACGTACTTTCTGAGGTGTATCAAGAAACATCAATTACTGATAATAACAAGAGTTTAATGGTAAGGGAAGCCTGTTTTACCACTGGCTAGGTTCATAGCGCTATACTTTCCAAAATTTTTAACTTGTGACAGGATTATTTGTATTTGCTCTCTTCATACCCTAAAAACTTCAATCCTATAGAAACATAGATATATTTATAGAAATATAGAGAAAGCTAAATCAATATTTAGAAAGTAAAGATCTACCTGTAAACAGTATCTTAATAAAGCACATGACAGTTGGTCCGGTTAGAAATATACAGGTGTCTCAGGTGCACTGTGTGGCAGGGGAAATCTACACATTTGTGGAGTAAATAGTATAAACAAGTATACATAATGTCCACTTCTGACTGAGTACAAGAACCTGTAGAAGTGTGATAGATCTAAGAACAAGTATGAGTCAGAGTACAAGTCATGGCTCCTTTGCACACCTCTTAATATTTCATATTACCACATGATTAGCATTATATGAGAGTAGGTGTTAAAACTTCATGCTGATACTCAGCTCTCGCCAAGATAAGCACCAACTAAGACATAGCTTCTTTTATTGTAAACTAATTTGATCCATTTGCGTTTCCTTCCATCTGATGATGTAGGTATCCTTCTGCCTGGTATTGATGGCTGAAGTGTAATACTGATTCCAGGGATCAACCACAGCGTTGCCTCCCTAGCATATCAGCATGTCAACCGTCTGGACTGAGCTGAGTAGGGTACTTATATGGGGTCTTCAAGTGGGCACCTTCCATCCTTGGTGTTTCGTCTACTAGCCCACGACACCTTAAGAGGGCTTGACATTGATTCTGGCATCCCAGCATCACCCCTCTCCACCCCTCACTCAGCTAAACCCAATTTACTTACCTTCCTTTAAATTACATTTTTATTATTCCTACTGTGCTTGAGGTCCCCAACCAGAATCTTTTCATCTCAACCAGAGCCAGTTGCTGCTCCTCTCTGCTGCTTCACATAAGTTCTTGACCACTGAATCCAATGTCTCTGAGAAACCGGGTTGTGGAATGTGCTACAAATCCTGGACAACACACCTCCACTGGGTAAACCGGGACTATCCATCCTCGTTGTTCTACTTCAGTAGCTAATTGAGCATACCGAAATTCCTTCCTTTCATGTGCATCATCCAAACCATCCTCCCATGGCACTGTTAACTACCAAGTGAACAAGGCGTGCTGATCCAGACCACTAGACAATATCAGGTCAAAGGTTAGTGGTGGCAATTTCAGGTGGAAAAGTAAGCAATTGTCCAACATCTGCCAGCATTTTCCAGTCTAACAGCTTCCAGTTGTCCAAGACAAGTTTTGGTTTTAATACCTTTTCTTGGAGGTTGTTTCCCTGGATGGAGGAATGTTGTTCTTCGTGTGTCATATATTTCTGGAATTGGTGGTAACCTGTTGGCCATACTGTGCTTGTCTTCCAATGCTAAGGCCAAAAATCGCAGCACCCGGTCACAACACCAAGTAAACCGTCCTTGGATAAGACCCACCTTACATTCTGTCAAAATGTGTCAATGTAGCTTGTGATGAACACAAAGGACATGACACGGATCATATCCAACCCATAGATTAAGGTCCTGTGGTGATGGGAGAACGTCATATGTTGACCTGATGAGGAAAGTGATCCTGCTCTGTTCCATTGTACACAAATCTCGCCAGCTGATCTTGCGTTGTTGCACACTCTCCCATTCTTCCTGCTTGGCCTGGGAAACTGCTTTTAGGCACTTGATCCTCTAATCTTGCGTTTGCATCTCGTTGACTACCAGCTTCCTCTGTTGAGCTGGGGCTGCTTTGTGCTTAACTGAGACCAAGGCCTCCTCTTCCATGCTGTACTTGCCCCATGATATCACTAATACAAAGGGCAGCCTTTGCATCTTCCACAGCTTCCTTTGCTGCCCACTTTCTTCCAGTTTTCAACACAGGTGCTGCCTCCCTCACACATTCGTTGTGTGACTCCAATCGAACCATGGCACACTTAAACTCCTCGGTTAGAGCTGAGACTGGCAGCTGCAGTATCCCTTTAACATACAGTCCCACTCTGCTGAGGCAGCATGGAGCTCCTAACCATTTCCTGACATATGAACTGATTAACGCATCCAGCTTCTCTACTGTTGTCAAGGAAACCTCATACACAGTGAGTGGCCACCGAAGTCTTGGCAGTAAACCAAGCTGAAAGCACCAGAGTTTGTTTGCCGGGTAAAGCGCTGCTGTCTATGCTCCTCAACCCTACTACTGTGTGTTGTCTCACTTCTCCCACACAAACTGTTTCCTTTAGGTCTCCATTATACCATCTCCCAAGAGTTTTCACAGGCTTCTCAGACACTGTTGGTATTACCTCACTTTTAATGTACAACCTCTTCTCCACTGCTTTACCTTTAATTATAGAGATGTTCCTTGACTTAGTGGGCTTCAATTGCATTTGTGCTAGTTCAATGTTATTGATTAGTTTGCCCAATAACCGATTAGTGCAGGCTACTGTTGTAGTCATGATTGTCATGTCATCCATGTATGCTCTAACTGGTGGCAATCACATTCCAGAAGCCATGCATTCTCTACTACCCATTTTGACGCCATAATAATTACTTGAATTGCCATGGTAAAAGCCAGTGGAAAAACGGTGCATCCTGCCATTATTCCAATTTCTAAACATTGCTGTGTAGTATGAATTCTTAAGTTGAAAAAAAAAAATTGCAAATCTCCAAAGTAGGCTTTCACTGAGTTTGTTATTGTCCTCGGTACACTGAAAAAATGAAATGCTGCCCAAAGAAGCTCATGTGGTACTGAACCATATGCATTAGCTAAATCCATGAATGTCATATGACATTCCTTCCTCTCCTTTTTAGCTGTTTGAATTTGCTGTCAGATAACACTGACGTGCTCTAAGCACCCTGGGAAACCTAGAATACCGGCTTTCTGTACTGAAGTGTCAATGAAGCAGTATATACTAAAAAGAAGAACTGATGTAACTAACTATATCCTGATATAGATTTCTATAGAGAAATACAGACATTTCTGTAGATTTGTTTGGAATAATATAGACATTTCTAAAGAACAACGTATACATGCCTGTAGATTTCTATAGAAAATGGCAAAATCTTTTAATTTCTATAGAGACCTGAGTTTTTTTTATAGATTGGGGTAACAAAAGTAATAATTTAGTATAATGTAATTCACGTTTATTTATGTACAATTCTCTATTAAATTATATATTTTAAAAGAATCCAACTTAAAATTTGTTAAACGTGGAACAATTGTTTGCAGTGACGT
The DNA here is from genome assembly GCF_017654505.1 of Polyodon spathula. NCBI lineage: Eukaryota > Metazoa > Chordata > Actinopteri > Acipenseriformes > Polyodontidae > Polyodon > Polyodon spathula. Next base: position 23,382,271 of record NC_054539.1, read on the forward strand.
AGCTGCTGTAGCAGAATCATTTACTTGCTTTATGAAAATAGGTAGGGTTAAAGGCTGGAAATTTCAAGTTTTAATGGCTTGTCTACTTAATGCACTTCACTGGTTTGCCTCAGGCCATCTTAAATGTTGCATTTTAAAGCATGGGCTAGATGCCACAAAGTGGGAAACATATCAATTTTATCAACAGTTTAAACTACTAACATTTTTGTGGTATGATGTAAATCCACAAATGAGATCTTGAAAGTTAGTTGCGTAACTAATTAATGTCCTATGTATGCCTCTACCATGTAGAATAATTGCATGTCTTGCTTCCCCTGAAATAAATAAGAGAACTGCTCAGATCATTGATCTGGATAACTGCCTTGAAGACTGCATAGAAGTAATTTCAGGGAACTGACAACTTAGTTACAAAGTCAAGCTACCATAATTGTAATTTAGCTGGCCATAGAACAAAAACTACTAGCTGTGAGTTATCTTGGACAAGAGGGTGGTTTAAAATTATGTGAAGAGATTAAACCCAGAAACTACAATGAGTTAGAAAATCCAACGTTTCACCTAGATTGCTACCAAATATTATTTGTTGCTAGCAGACATGACAATACGGTTTTAGCCTCCAGTAGTACCATTCATATAATAATTGAAATGATAATGGATTTTAATAGGGTATTCACCATTTTTTATTTATTTTTTAAATCTCACAATTTTTTTTTATATCTCCATGCTCCTCGGTTTCAGTCATATTGGGCAAGACAGCTTGTATCAGTCTGTGTTGCTGGATGTTTCAGCATCTTTAAAGAAAAAGACGAAATTCACTTAGTTATGTAACAACGTTTTACTTGAATGAAAAGATTTCCTGCATTCTGATCACACAACTGTCTATTTGATAAACTATGCTAATCCACCTCAAAACAGGCCTTTACCGGAACACTTTACCATAATTACAGTTGTCTCCCTTTTCTTCAGTGTCAAAAATAATAATTCTGTTCTTTAATATGAATACAATATAAGATGTGCCAGACTGACAGACTTTATTTGTTGTTTTATGCAGGCCTTAGTTATCTATTGTTAGTTAAGGCAAGTCTCGATTAGAAATAGCAACAAAAAGTGTGAAACCCACTTCTCTGTCTACAGTATCATCATTTTTTCTTTTCCCGCTTTATTGAATATGTTCTTTTGCTCTAAACCTTCTCTCTAGTCTAAATTTGAAAGCAAACAGGAGCTATTTTCGAGCAGCTGTCACTGTCGAATGGAAGAGTACAGCAGGTTACAGGTAAGGAATTATTTTTGGTAGCTGCAACTATTTCAGTGCCTACTAATGCCTGGTGTCAATCTTATTGCTTAAATAATTGGAATAATCTAATATACCCAAAAGACTTTTCCAATAATATCTAGCAAGAAGTTGCAAAATGAGGTGCATACACTACGTCTTTTTCAATCATTATCTGCTAATATATATGGAATAAGAAGCCATTATCTGCCATTTGGAAGATTTCAGACGAGTATATTTAATGTGCAATCTCTCATAGAACTTAATCTTGCTTAAAGTATAGAATAAGTTCTTCATGTATAATCTTGCAGACTCCTGACTCTATGCCACAGTGCTTGAATTTTCTACCTCATTACATACTTTGCTATAGTTGCACAATACTCATTTTTTCCCCACGGTATTGGAATTCATGCTGGGTTCACCCAACGTCATGTAACGATCTGTTGTGACAATAGATTAAATTTAGGAAATCCGGCTAATGAAAAAACCTTTTGAAATTCATTGTATTTATTTTATTCCCCAAGCTAACCTGTCTACTGAAGGGGACTCTCACGTTGCATTACAAGCAAAACTGCTGATACAGCCACAAGGTTCCCTTGGGACTAGTAGCTGCCAATAAATGCTCCTGATCAGCACAGTAGACCTGCTACAAATGGTTAGGGAACATTAATCTCCTCCTTGACCCAGTCACAAGATAAATTAGTAACGCTGAGTTGTTTTTGTTTTTATTTATGACATTTTTTGCTACTTTCTAAAAATAAGTCTATTTGAATTACATGTCTTGCCTCAGTGCTGGTATCAGAGTTCTTGTTTTTTTTTAAAGTAATTTGAAGCATGTTGATGGCAGTTTTATAGGTCATCAGGACCTATGCACTTTCATGGTCGGATTCCTGATGCACAATAAGGTTGCCTATTGAAGTCAGATTTGCTGTTGTGTTTCAGTGAATACTGTTGCTCAGAAGCCAGTGGCAGGGCTACCGAGTAGCGCATCCAGCAAAGGCGCTCCACGCGGATGTGCCCTATAGTCTGGGGATCACAGTTTCAAGTCCAGGCTATGTCACAGCCGACCGTGACCGGGAGTTCCTAGGGGGTAGAGCACAATTGGCTGAGCGCTGCCCGGGTTGGGAGGGCTTAGGTCGGCAGGGGAATCCACAGCTCACCACGCAGCAGCGACCCCTGTGGCCAATAGGGTGTCTGTGGTTCTGCAGTGGAGCCTCCAGATCTGTGTTGTCTTCCGACATTATAGGTCTGGTGGTCTCACTGTAGATCCAGCCAGATTGGCAGGAGCATGTTTTGGAGGATGCGTGTTCCAGCCTCTGTTCCCTGAGTCAGTGGCGGGGGTTGCGAGTGGTGAGCCGAGGATACAGATAATAATTGGGCATACCAAATTGGGGAGAAAAACCGGGGTAAAAAAATTGGCGATGACTAAATTTATAAAAAAAAAAAAAAAAAAAAGCCAGTAGCAATTTTGGTGATGAGGAACCTGCGGTGGTTCTCCCTCCCACTGGAGTGTATGTACTGAAGACAACTCTTCACGAGGCAGACAGCCTATCATTCATTTTCACTTGGTTAATTTCAGTTCTCGGTCTGACTATAAATGACCTTCTAGAACACATGTACCTCTGCTCCTTGAAGTGTTACGTGGCTACCTCTAATCAAGTGACCTGACAGAGACTTGACTCATCAAAGAGTGTGCAGGAAACCACTCTCAGCAACACACAGGGTCTATCATTTCCAATATGCCGATATACTCATATGGCACAGGCAGCAGTGATTTCAAGAAAGTCTATTCCAATAAACTCAATTTAATGCACATATGTTTTAACTGTGTGGTTATTACACAATTATTATACAATTATGATAGTCCTCTATTATTTTTTGTACAACTTTTGCCTGAACACCTTTAAAAGGCATTAAAATGTTTGAGCGATAAAATGCATGTTATGAGTCTCTAACAGTAGAAAAAATATATTCTTACGTAATACATCCACAACTTCAAACACTCAATCGATATTTTTTAGGTAAATATATATAAACTCTCCCAAGTAGATAGACTGCATATTTTCAATGCATACTTTCTTTTTTAAGGATGCAAACACCAAACAACTAAGTAACATATTTCAAGGTTTCTTAACCACTCTTAAGTTGCTTGTTTCCCTTTTTGTAGCATTCGCATTTTTTTCTTCATATTTTCAGAACTGAAGTACATGCTTAAAAAATGCCTCTTAGAATTTTAACTCAATAATTAGATATGTTATGCAAGCCATCAGATCCTGGAAACATGGCAAACAGGGACAGTGTAAAATCAGCTTTTAATTAATGTACCACTAGAACTCTGATGTAAAAAGCCTTATATAGTACACAACATAAGGGTATTCTGTGCTTTATCACAATTTAAGCTTTGAAGTCTGTATAAAATATTAAAGCCTGCTGGTAATCATGCATGCCTAAAAGGGACTAATTTTAATTATATTTGCAATGGAAGCATAAAATAAAATATGATTGCTTCTTAAAGTGCGTGCCAGTGTAACACCATAAGAAAAAAATAAACTCAAAGTTAAATTCACAGATATAACATTTAGTCTTTCTCAAAGTCTGATGAAAATCATGGACATATTTTATCCACTTCCACATACTATCACCAAGGACAAAGTCCTGTACCAGTAATAAATGGTGATTAATCACAGTACAGTTACAGCTACTGATGAATTACATATACTTATTAAGTATATAAGCACCATAGATAAGATCAATGTAAAAGATATCTTGAAATCATTCATTCAACAATCTAAAACTGTTAAGCAATGCAGTCCTTTTTTTGAAAAGCCATTCAAAGTTAATCCTTTAAAATGGTATTAAATTAGTATACACTAAGATAGGATACCATTTCTATTTGCTATTTCACAAATGCAAACATTGATATAATATTACAACTGTTTGACAAGACTCAATAATAAGGAGGAAAACACTGGGACAGGCTTAATTTTAGAAACTGCATGGTTTTTGCAAATTAAGTGTTGAGGAGAAAGATGAACATTTGATCTTTAGTTCGAGACAAAAATATGGCTCATTAACATGCAATACATCAACACACACTCTTATCAATGAACTAATGGATTGTGTTTAGGTTTGTCCACTTTTATGAATGTCTCTATGATGCTCACTGATGGAATGAATAAGGTGCTATTTTTTGGCTACGGTCAGTGCTTCTGTTACATTTGTCTTACTGACTCATGCCATACATAGTTAAACGATATAACAGGTGAGAAAAGCCTCACGCATAGAAGCGCCATACATGATGAAGAAGTTAGAAACAAACACACTCACCTTCAGGCTCACCACACAGTGTACACTGTGACTCTACAAACAAGAACCAAAAGAAAAAAAGACAATTACTACAGACTTCCTTGATCCACAAAGCAAAATGATTAATTTTTTTTCAATGTAATGCAGTATGATACAATAACATATTTATATTTACAAATCGGCACCATATTCTCATAAGTGACATACTACTGCTAAATCATGGAACGCTGAAAACCTGGACCTGCTAAAATCTGTTGATGATGAACAGTGTTTAACTAATGAAGAGACACGGTTTACACTGAACTGTATCCGTTTTAATTTCCTCCATAATATATACTGAGCATCAAAAGAAACTTATCACTATTATAAGACATTTATTTTCGAAAAAATAATAAGGTATATAAATGATGGACATAACAAAATGTTTTTGGTTTCTTTTCAATCACTCTATCATTCGTCCTTGACCATGACACGCTTGAGTGACTTTGACTGAAGAATGCACGTAATCACCCAGTTAGTGAGGCAGTTGATTGGACACTGGATATGGAGTGATTTCAGCTGTTGAATTGCAAGCTTCAATAAAAACAATCACAGAAAAAAAAGCCACGTCTTTCAAGAGAGCAGTGCCTTTGTGCAATTGTTATGTTGGAGGATGGTCTAGGGCAGCATACTGTGGCTCACCATCTTGGCTGCTTACAGACAGCAATTTCAAACCTGGCGAGACGGTATAACCAGACACACTCTGTCAATGACAGGCCACTATACAAGAGTCACAACACCTGCCCAAGATCGACAGATCATTTTGCAGCATCTTCGTGATGGCAATTGTTAATGAGCACATAAAAAGTCAATGCAGCTGCTCAAAAATAGAGTTTGTGATTTTTCGATCTTGTGAATTCTATCCAAATATAAGTGGTACATTTCTTTTGATGCTCAAATATAAGTGATACGTTTCTTTTGATGTTCAGTATAGTACAAAGCAGATCAGAACATGTATATCTAATTATTGTAACAGATTTTATAGTCTTCATTGACTGCCTCTACACCAAGACTATCTGCATGTTAAAGCCATGCAATTAACTTTCAATTAAAATTCACTGTGATATACTGTACACTGCCTACGAAGTCCAGCTTGGCTAGTATGCACACATTTACTGAGTTTTTGCTCCAATCCAAAAGTAAAACTGTGCTGTAGTTTCAAAACTAGAAGTAAACTACAGATATTTGTTTTTGGCCTAACAAGTTTTCAGACCAATGGAACACAACTTTATTGAGCTTTGATGTTTATTCCTATTATTTTCATCAGATTTGAGCAGTTTTCAGCCTATTCAGTAGTTTTAGCATACCTTAATAATGGTTAAAAAAAATCATCCAGCTATTTTGAAGATATAATCAAGCTGAATAAGCATACCTTTATATCAAGGGGGTTTTGACAAACAGTACATTCAGCCATTATGGAGCAATTACAGTCACAGGGCTTTACATACAATTTCCTTATAAAAGTTTACCATGGTTCTTCTGTATGGTATTTTTGCAGTTTCTCCATGGTTATACTATGCATTTACCATGGTTTGACATGTTTTGTAATATGCTTTACCATACCTCTTTGTGCTTTATAATACTTGCCTATGCATTACTATGTTTTCACTATGCTTTTTTATACTATGATTTTAGTATGGCAAACTTTTGTATGGGGTAAAACATACAAAATAATAATTCAACCATTATATGAAGGATAACATTTGAAAGAAATCCATTCAGCTATTTTGGATATATTGCTACCACAAGAAAAACACCTAATGTGGTCAGAAGGCAGCTATATTGGATACAAGGTCGATGACAAAGTCATACCTAACAAATGCCCCCAAGGTGTTTAATATAAAAAAAAATGGAAAGGCAGAATAGTTCCAGAGGTATACAGGATTAATCTTGTGATGTCAGAGGGCAGAGAAACTTAACAATGTCAAATTATCAAAAAAAAAACAAACACACAAAAAAACAAAAAACAGATCCTTTGATTCTCAAAACCAATTTAAAAAGGAGCAGGACATCTTTGGAAAGTAGATGTTGCTGTCCTGTGGATCTATCCTGTTAAAGAAGAAGATCTCCCATCATATGTAGCTTTGGCTTTTATCTGCACCAATCTTATAACAAATGCCTGTTGTAGTTGAGTAGAATAATGACAAATCTGGTAATGGTAATTGAGATATTTTGAACCGTACCACTTTCATACCGTACCTTTCTGTATGTGGAACTTGGATTTTATTGCATTTATGTCAAGTCATCCCCCCCAATGTCTATGTGACATATTGAAATATTGACAATTGAGAGCTTTGGTACTGTATTCAAATATACAATAACTCCCATTGTTCATAATTTCCCACCAATGAGTAACTAATGAGCTGCATCCACTTTTACATGTTGTTAGTGGACTAAATGTGAGACAGTAGACTACTCCAGGCAATTTAAAATGTAATTAGTTAATACCTGTGTATATCTGTAACATACTACACTATTCAGCCTTAGAGGACTGTTAGATTTGACTATATAAAAGATTTACTTCCTGTTGCTGAAACATGCACTTTAAGAAACTATAGTTTCAAAGATTAACTGTTTAGTTTTAGATTGGGTTAGTAAAAGACAATTTGGGTTTAATATGAATTACGAGGGCAGGAAGACAGGCGGTAAGGAGGAAGCTTTAAAGTACACCAAATGGCAATTTAAAAGGGGACCCTGTGTTTTGTCAGAGAGAACACTTTGGGAACTAAAACGTTCAAAAGCTGAAACAATCTCCTTCCTTCCTTATCTTTACAACATCAGGGTTTCCTGAGTGGAACATCAAACAGGCTTTGATGTTACAGTCACTTAAGGTAATAAGACGAAAGTGAGGTGCACAGAGAAAGCATGCACTATGACAACTTGTGCTTTACCAGCTCTACTGACAGAACTTAGCATGCAGAGCTTAGATTTAACATTTTCATATTTTCCATACCCTATAATAGTTTTATACCATCTTTATTGCCAACTACAAAAAATGAATGGCATGTCACGTTATAGGGTGCAAAATAAAGACAGAAAGCTGTAGAGGCAGTTATAAATCTAGAATGATTGAAAAAATGTGGCAGGTGGTATATGGAGAACTTGTTATTGATCATCTGCCATTCCCAGAACAGGTGCATGCAGAAGCATTGTAGCTACTGATACACCAAGTTTACACATCATTTATGTCACTTCTCCCGCCAGAGATTGACAGTCAAATCTATATGTAAAACTATATGTGCAGAGTGTTTTTTTTTTTTTTTTTTTTAATGTGTTTACTAGGTCTTGGAATGACAAGAGAACAGCTCTGTAACTCCATGCTCCATAAAATAAATCAATGGAGTAAAGTATAGCCTCTGACCCGTTAAAAAAAAAAAAATCTAGTAATTTTCAATTGGTGTCTGTTATAAAACTGGAACCTGTCACAGTGGCATTACTCTCTTATCTTACTAATCTCATTCTAGGGCTGCAACCATAAATATCACAATATACATGCAGCAGAACACTGTTCATGAAAAATTATTTATGCTGGCAACTTAAAAAGCAGACTGCATCGTTTATATAAAAAGCTCCACATCTCTGCAGCATACTAATGACATCTTAATATTGCAGGTTTTATAAAAACAAGCAAAGCGGAGATTCTTCTGTGATAGCTTCTCTGTTTGGTAAATCAACCACAGCATTTTCAATTACACCATCTTGAAGTACAGTAAAACCTAGTGGCCCCCAAATACAAGTGAATAACAGAAACCTTCAATAAGGAGTCACCTGCCTTAGCAGTCAACGTGTTCAATCTCTCTTCTGGCTAGTTCTTTCAGATTTCACTGGATTTGGTTTGATTTTAAACTTGAACATTCACTGCCAAAATACCTCTTCTTTGAAAGTCACCCCATCTCCAGTGTTCAATAGTTTCCTGGTCTGTGCATCATCAACCTTATTTCTTTACCTTCAATATCAGAGGCCTGCTTAGATTTATTCAGCTATTCAATGTTAACTTAGCTGATCATGAACACTGAGCAGAAATAATATGTTGTGGATTTTCAAAAAAGATATTGAACCTGTTTCACCAGTAGGTTTTGCAGGCGACAGCACAGATAATATTGTGTTATTAATGGCCTATTTCATGGCTGTATGGCTTTCTCTCTTATTGGAACATCTATCAATGTGTTTTCCCCTGAGGACACTTCTATTGATAGCCTCCTTGTGCTTTTGCAGCTCTGCTGCTAGGTCGATGCTACCTCTGCTTGTTGCACCACCACATAGACCTGTACATCTTGAATACATTTTTTAAGAGAGGCATTAAATGTAATCGCAATTCTAACTTCCACATTACCAACTGCAGCTTATTCACTGATCCCGGTTTCTGAAGGAACTATAAAGCATAAACACGCTATATAATGGATCAGCTCAGATAAAAATGCATCAGCTATACTCATTTTGCCATCAAGTGCTAGAAAGTTAACACAAGCTCAATGTTGTAATTCTGACTCAGGTGCCTTCAAAAAGTCTGCTACTCAGCTGATTACATGAGAGCATGTAAAGAGTTGATTCTTAAAGGATCCAAATGATTCAGATGCAACAGCATGGCCTGGTAACACATTCCACACACCATGTCATAAGTCTGTTTCAACCCAATTTCCAACCACTGTGGTTAACAATACTGACTAGGGTTAACTCTCTCTGCAATGTATTGTAAATTAATGTACTGGTTAATAATCAAATAAAAGGTTTGTAAAGAAGCCTATTCAATCTCGGTGTCAACATCTGTTGCTTTTTGAATTAATGGTTTTCTTTTTTATACTACAAAGGAACTGAATAAACAGAATACTTCATAAAACAAAACGTATCTCTGCACTTCTTTTTTGCTATAATCTGCATGCAATTTTATCATTAAATAGAAAGAAACATGTTGGCCTGACTACTAGCTTAAACATGCCAATCTGTTTAAATTAGCAGGCATCCTTATTCATAAAAAAGCTTCCATCACCAGCTCTACAGTACAGTAGTAGATTATATAGACCCGAAGGGCCAAGTGTTCTGCAAGTGACATGTCATCTATAACATTTACAATCTGTACCCTCCACACATTGTTGGGTGTTAACACTGTTTGAAGAATGCCTAATAGATATGAAGCAGTCATCTTCTTCAGGGGCACAATTGCTGTTTGTTATTGTGCCATGGTTTGTCACAGAACACAGGTGTTTGAATCTGTTTTCAACAAAGTCTTCAGGGGACGGCGTATCACATCACAGATGTCTATGTAATTTAGCACAGAAAGTGTACCATTAATCTAGCTGTAGAAAAGCTCCAGGCTGAATCAGCTCATAGATTGAACTGTTCTCATTCTTCCCTTTTTAGAAAGGTAAATTCACTACAGTAGGGCCAATCCTTCATGGCAAAGCATAGCCAGCTTTTAAACCAAACCTTAAAATCATGAAACCAGCTTTAAAAATAACTGGCTTCATTTATCAAGGTGTTTGTGTCCCATTTAACTTTTTAAATTTGCAGAATTAGAGGACCAAAATGACAATTGCAATTTAATGCACTGGAAATTCTGATACGTACAACATATACAAATGAATATAGCTTACTGCTGTTTATACACTGTCTTTAGTTTGCTTCATGAGTTTGCAAATCAATTAATAAACTCCTACATTCATTATTTAGTTAACAGATACCCAATGATCCTACCTTAGTACAACAGTGAGCTCAATTATGGGACATGGATACTTCCACTATTTGTATACATTTTGTTTCTTAATAGTCTAGTATTTCATTCGTTTTTACCTGATATCTTGATGTTCCAAATAAAATTGCATTCAAGATGTAGGGATGACTTAGCACTTAACATGTATGAAGTCTTTCAAACTGAATATGAATAAAGAAAAGAAATTAGGATTCAGAGTGACTTAGTGGCCAAGTGAGGAAACCCAGGAGGGATTCTTAGGATTTCTTATCAATTGTGTTCTAGTTACACATTCAAACTTAGTATTTTGTATTTTAATTATAAAGCCTTTTTGACCAAGAACATACACCAGTGGAGGAAAGTATGAAACAGCACTGTTTAAAAGAAATGTAATATTTACAATGGAAGTTGTTTCATATTTAATGGAGCATCAGGTATGTTTTCAGAAAATAACTTGTCACAATCATATTTTGTCCATGTGTCTGAAACCCTACAGTACTCTGTGTTTTTCAGCATTATGGGATGTGATAAATATTAAAAGATTATATTGTTTAATTGGAAAATGATTGCGTGTGAACAACGAATCAGCTTCCAGATCTAGCGGGCTTCTATTTTGCATAGATGACCGCTGGAATGTTGAAGTGGTTAAATGAATTAAATTCTAAATCAATCCACGCATCAAGACATTCTAATCTACAACTAATCTGATAGCATAAAAGTCTACTTAAACATACTTTCTGACGCTGATCTTGAGACAAGCGAAATCATATGTCTGTGACAGGACACCGTAATGAAGGCTCAATTCACAGCTACTGGAGAGAAAATCATCAGGAAATACACGATTGGTCCACAATTCTGTCATCAGCTGGATCCAAACAACACCCTCACTCAAAATCAGCCAGTCAAACTGCAAAACCTGTTTCAGTTCTTTCCACACAAGCCAATCCACACCCTTCGGCTCAGGACAGATAACTCCAGTCGCGGTCATCCATCACACGGTAGAGCCTGCATCGACGGGCTCTAAACGCTTTAAAATGACGCTCATGTATGAATAAAAACATGCTCATTTCAGCTAAAAACAAAAAAATTAATCTTTGTTAATCAAACTGAGTTAAAAAATAATAATGTGGAATAACTATAAATACATAGAAGATACTAAGTAATGTCTTGAACTACATCCACAGCTTGTAGAATAACTTCAGATTGGGTTTCTCAGAACAGATCCTTAAACTAATCAGAGCACAGTACTAAAAAAGGTAAATCAATATAATACACTCAATAACTTGCACTTGGGAATGTTAATATCAAGTTACATAAAAAATGATGTTGTTCAGCAACATACTGTACAGGGATAAAAAAAAAAAAAGCAATAAAAAAAAGACTAAAATTACCTATTTGTCTCCGGAAAGAAAGAACATGGTATATAAATTATTCCTCAAGGATTAGTTTTGTTTAAAGTCAGATTAGAGAAATAATCTTTCAAATGTAACCCTATTTTACAGTTGATTTAACAAACTGTTTTGAATTCTCTAAATTTACTTCATACAGATGTATTGGGAATTAAAGCTAAAGTCCTTAGGCTGCAAATGCATTCATAGACGTTGTGAAAACGTACGTAAAATGGCGAGGAATTACATTTTGTTATATTGGAAATTTAGAAAAAAATTGAAATGACCCGTCAGTTGCACCCCATCAATAAAATATATGGAAACCCTCCAGAAAGTGACATTTCTCTGATGTGTTGCTGCTCTGTTGTTTGTCTATTAGGATGCTTCAGATTTCGATAGAAAGACTTGACGGTATTTTGGAAAGTTTCAGAGAGCAGTAATACCACAAATAGGAAGCAGAGACAGAAGATGCTGTCGAACCTTTAGAGCATCAGAAGATATGTCTACAAAAATTGCAGCTAAAACTAAACAGACTACGACCAGTTCATACTAAATCAGCTACCATTTCAATGTGTTCTCTTTTTTGTAGTTGATTCAAGGTACTATACATTGCTGTCACTGTGCTACTTGCAATATGTTGCTAATATGTTGTTTATGATAGCAATAACTTGTGAGCCTTTGCTGCCATTTAATGACAAATTTAAATGACAAAAACCAGCAAAATAAAAACAGCAAAAAATAGGTCACGCATAACAATATTATAGAACCAAAACTAACTACTGTCAAAATGAAACACATTACAGTGCATTCCATTTCCCGGAATCACACAAACCGCTACACAAACCCAGGACACTATAACTTAATACATGTCAAGCTTGCAGTGTAGTTCTGTTTTCTACAATTAAAAACCTACATTCCCCCAGTTCCATTTTAATAGTTTCCACTGTAGTAACAGTAGACCCATAAATAAATAAATCAGGCTTGGCAAAGAAAAGCTTCTTTCACGCAGCTTCTTTTATTATGTTTATCAGTCTTACATGACTAACCAACTGTTTGGATTGCCAAGGGAGTTACTGTACAGCTGAGCAAATTCAATACAGTATGTGTTATGTATATTTATAGACGGGACAGGTGCTTGAAAAGATATATGATTCATAAAAATTGGAAGAACAAAATATGCTTTTGACTTTATGACTCTGCATTTCTTCTGTATAAAACACTGTTTAAGATAAATGGTCCCCCAAAACATATTTGACAAGGTTCCCATATTTTTGTCAAGCGTTACATTCTTTTTGGTTGTCCTGATATTGGGATACATGGTTATGTATTATTAATGGTGTCTGTTTCAGCGAAAAAAATCTGACTGTAATCAAGTTTTGACATGGTGCAAGGCCTCATATTATAGGAGGCTGTGTGGTCCAGTGGTTAAAGAAATGAGCTTGTAACTAGGAGATACCTGGTTCAAATCCCAGCTCAGCCACTGATTCATTGTGTGACCTTGAGCAAGTCACTTAACCTCCATGTGCTCTGTCTTTTGGGTGAAACGTTGTTGTAGCAATGGGCCTGATTTTGAAGGCAGGACAAACCTCTAGGGCAAAATGCTTTTGACCCTGATTTTGATGAAAAGCGCTATTATACAGTATATATTTTGTTATATTTTAAAATAAACAATAAATAATATAAATGTGTGAACTGTAGAATATGGAATATGTTTTTGTTAACTTTAGGGCTGCTGTTAAAAATATAGATTTATATGGGGGTAAAAATGAATATTAATATTAGTAATTTATTTCAAGTGTTTTACATTTGAATATGCATATAATCATAGGCTGTTTTTGCATATGTTTCAAACCCACGCAAGAAGAAAATATACTCTTGAAAATAATGCTGTATAACAATCTGCTTGAATCGCTACAGCCTGGCTTCAGTCCGCATCACAGTACTGAAACTGCTCTGCTCTGGCTTGTGAATGATCTCCTGCTTAATGCTGATGCTGGTGCTCCCTCTGCGCTTGTCCTCCTTGATCTAACAGCAGCTTTTGACACCACTGATCATGGCATTCTTCTTGACCGCCTTCAAAAGTATGCTGGGATCTCTGGAACCTGTCTCTTCTGGATATTCTCTTACCTACCTGGACGCATGCAGTCTGTTTTCTATGCTGGATGCAGTGGTGTCGTAAACCTGGTCACTTGTGGTGTCCCTCAAGGATCTGTTCTTGGGCTCCTTCTCTTCAACATCTACTTGCTTCCCTTGGGTCACTTCATCTGCCAACACGACCTCATGTTTCACTCCTATGCTGACGACACCCAGCTTACTTAAAACTTGACCCTGGAAGCCCCTCTGCTATTGTCCGGCTCTTGGCTTGTATTCAAGACACCGAGGCCTGGATGTCTGCCAATTTTCTTCAGTTGAACACTAGCAAATTGGAACTCTTTCTAGTAGGATCTAAAATTCAACCTAGAAATCTCAATATACCTGCCTGAACCTAGAAAACTGTCTGCTGCTGCCTTCCCCCACAGTACGAAGCCTTGGTGTTCTTCTTGACAGCAATCTCTCGTTTGATGCCTACATCTCCTCCTTGGTCAAATCTTCCTTCTCCCATCTTCAAAACATCGCCAAAGTCCGTCCCTACCTTTCCCTGACGGATGCGGGGATACTTTGTCATGCATTTGTCTCCTCTTGACTCGAGTACTGCAACTCTCTATATGGTGGTCTCCCGCATGCACCATAAACCGACTGCAGCTAGTTCAGAATGCTGCTGCCAGCGTCCTTACCCGATGTACAAAACATGAACACATCACCTCCCGTCTTGCCCAGCTGCAATGGCTATCTGTAAAGTTCAGGATTACTTTAAAAACTCTCCTGCTCACCTACAGTGCCCTTCTTCACACAGGTCCTGAGTACCTCCTCAACTTGCTGACCTGCATGTCCCTGCCCGCAAGCTGAGGTCCTCCGACTCTGGCCTGCTTGTTATCCC